>NC_088235.1:96318697-96627447 GCF_036934945.1 Oncorhynchus masou masou
AGGCTAGACGGTAAAGGGGTCAGGGAGAGAGAAACAGGCTAGACGGTTAAGGGGTCAGGGAGAGAGAAACAGGCTAGACGGTAAAGGGGTCAGGGAGAGAGAAACAGGCTAGACGGTAAAGGGGTCAGGGAGAGAGAAACAGGCTAGACGGTAAAGGGGTCAGGGAGAGAGAAACAGGCTAGACGGTAAAGGGGTCAGGGAGAGAGAACCAGGCTAGACGGTAAAGGGGTCAGGGAGAGAGAAACAGGCTAGACGGTGAAGGGGTCAGGGAGAGAGAAACAGGCTAGACGGTGAAGGGGTCAGGGAGAGAGAAACAGGCTAGACGGTAAAGGGGTCAGGGAGAGAGAAACAGGCTAGACGGTAAAGGGGTCAGGCGGTGGCCCGTTCCTGTAGGTTCATGCTCTACAACATCCGCAGAGTACGACCCTGCCTCACACAGGAAGCGGCGCAGGTCCTAATCCAGGCACTTGTCATCTCCCGTCTGGATTACTGCAACTCGCTGTTGGCTGGGCTCCCTGCCTGTGCCATTAAACCCCTACAACTCATCCAGAACGCCGCAGCCCGTCTGGTGTTCAACCTTCCCAAGTTCTCTCACGTCACCCCGCTCCTCCGCTCTCTCCACTGGCTTCCAGTTGAAGCTCGCATCCGCTACAAGACCATGGTGCTTGCCTACGGAGCTGTGAGGGGAACGGCACCGCAGTACCTCCAGGCTCTGATCAGGCCCTACACCCAAACAAGGGCACTGAGTTCATCCACCTCTGGCCTGCTCGCCTCCCTACCACTGAGGAAGTACAGTTCCCGCTCAGCCCAGTCAAAACTGTTCGCTGCTCTGGCCCCCCAATGGTGGAACAAACTCCCTCACGACGCCAGGACAGCGGAGTCAATCACCACCTTCCGGAGACACCTGAAACCCCACCTCTTCAAGGAATACCTAGGATAGGATAAAGTAATCCTTCTCACCCCCCCCTTAAATGATTTAGATGCACTATTGTAAAGTGGCTGTTCCACTGGATGTCAGAAGGTGAATTCACCAATTTGTAAGTCGCTCTGGATAAGAGCGTCTGCTAAATGACTTAAATGTAATGTTAAATGGAGAGAGAAACAGGCTAGACGATAAAGGGGTCAGGGAGAGAGAAACAGGCTAGACGGTAAAGGGGTCAGGAAGAGAGAAACAGGCTAGACGGTAAAGGTGTCAGGGAGAGAGAAACAGGCTAGACGGTAAAGGGGTCAGGGAGAGAGAAACAGGCTAGACGGTAAAGGGGTCAGGGAGAGAGAAACAGGCTAGACGGTAAAGGGGTCAGGGAGAGAGAAACAGGCTAGACGGTAAAGGGGTCAGGGAGAGAGAAACAGGCTAGACGGTGAAGGGGTCAGGGAGAGAGAAACAGGCTAGACGGTGAAGGGGTCAGGGAGAGAGAAACAGGCTAGACGGTGAAGGGGTCAGGGAGAGAGAAACAGGCTAGACGGTAAAGGGGTCAAGGAGAGAGAAACAGGCTAGACGGTAAAGGGGTCAGGGAGAGAGAAACAGGCTAGACGGTAAAGGGGTCAGGGAGAGAGAAACAGGCTAGACGGTAAAGGGGTCAGGGAGAGAGAAACAGGCTAGACGGTAAAGGGGTCAGGGAGAGAGAAACAGGCTAGACGGTAAAGGGGTCAGGGAGAGAGAAACAGGCTAGACGGTAAAGGGGTCAGGGAGAGAGAAACAGACTAGACGGTAAAGGGGTCAGGGAGAGAGAAACAGGCTAGACGGTAAAGGGGTCAGGGAGAGAGAAACAGACTAGACGGTAAAGGGGTCAGGGAGAGAGAAACAGGCTAGACGGTAAATGGGTCAGGGAGAGAGAAACAGGCTAGACGGTAAAGGGGTCAGGGAGAGAGAAACAGACTAGACGGTAAAGGGGTCAGGGAGAGAGAAACAGGCTAGACGGTGAAGGGGTCAGGGAGAGAGAAACAGACTAGACGGTAAAGGGGTCAGGGAGAGAGAAACAGGCTAGACGGTGAAGGGGTCAGGGAGAGAGAAACAGGCTAAACGGTAAAGGGGTCAGGGAGAGAGAAACAGACTAGACGGTAAAGGGGTCAGGGAGAGAGAAACAGACTAGACGGTAAAGGGGTCAGGGAGAGAGAAACAGACTAGACGGTAAAGGGGTCAGGGAGAGAGAAACAGACTAGACGGTAAAGGGGTCAGGGAGAGAGAAACAGACTAGACGGTAAAGGGGTCAGGGAGAGAGAAACAGACTAGACGGTAAAGGGGTCAGGGAGAGAGAAACAGACTAGACGGTAAAGGGGTCAGGGAGAGAGAAACAGACTAGACGGTAAAGGGGTCAGGGAGAGAGAAACAGGCTAGACGGTAAAGGGGTCAGGGAGAGAGAAACAGGCTAGACGGTAAAGGGGTCAGGGAGAGAGAAACAGGCTAGACGGTAAAGGGGTCAGGGAGAGAGAAACAGGCTAGACGGTGAAGGGGTCAGGGAGAGAGAAACAGGCTAGACGGTAAAGGGGTCAGGGAGAGAGAAACAGACTAGACGGTGAAGGGGTCAGGGAGAGAGAAACAGGCTAGACGGTAAAGGGGTCAGGGAGAGAGAAACAGACTAGACGGTAAAGGGGTCAGGGAGAGAGAAACAGGCTAGACGGTAAAGGGGTCAGGGAGAGAGAAACAGACTAGACGGTGAAGGGGTCAGGGAGAGAGAAACAGGCTAGACGGTAAAGGGGTCAGGGAGAGAGAAACAGACTAGACGGTAAAGGGGTCAGGGAGAGAGAAACAGGCTAGACGGTAAAGGGGTCAGGGAGAGAGAAACAGACTAGACGGTGAAGGGGTCAGGGAGAGAGAAACAGGCTAGACGGTGAAGGGGTCAGGGAGAGAGAAACAGGCTAGACGGTAAAGGGGTCAGGGAGAGAGAAACAGGCTAAACGGTAAAGGGGTTAGGGAGAGAGAAACAGGCTAGACGGTGAAGGGGTCAGGGAGAGAGAAACAGGCTAGACGGTAAAGGGGTCAGGGAGAGAGAAACAGGCTAGACGGTAAAGGGGTCAGGGAGAGAGAAACAGGCTAGACGGTAAATGGGTCAGGGAGAGAGAAACAGGCTAGACGGTAAAGGGGTCAGGGAGAGAGAAACAGGCTTGACGGTAAAGGGGTCAGGGAGAGAGAAACAGGCTAGACGGTAAATGGGTCAGGGAGAGAGAAACAGGCTAGACGGTAAAGGGGTCAGGGAGAGAGAAACAGAGAGAGTATGTGTTTGTTTTTCAGATGATGTGAGATCAGTACTCAGAATTAAATGTCAATAATGAATAAGAATCTAGTTGGTCATTATTTAGTTGGACCAGAGCAGAGTCTTTGTCCAGTGCCAGGTATAAATACAGGGCTCAGATGAATCATCAACCTGCATTGAGTAGCTAGCCCATGCCCTGCCTGCCATATGTTCTGCTCTCTCCCTCACTGTGTCACATACTATAGTATAGTCTACATCTATGTGCCGTAGGACTACATTTTTCCACCATGAAACATTGTTTAAATATCCTCTTAATAGTTTCTGGACAGCCTCCTCCATTTTCTTCTTCCTTATTTGACGATAAGGAAGCTAACATCTGATTTACTAGCTTGTATAGTAGATATTTCCTATTTCCTCTCATCCAGCAGAAGCCTACATACAGAACCCCCCCCCCCCCAACACACTTATCTGCTGGAGGTGAATATGAAGCTGCAACATTGTGTGTGTAGGTGTGGGGTCCAGCTACATTGTTCTATTTCATTCTGTAGGTTCTGCCCTCTCTGTGTCTAGGGGGTTGGAGGTCACGACCTTAGGCTGGGTATATTAAGGAATGCGGACACAGAGGTTGTGTTTCGGCTCTGTTCACCGCTGTGATTCCTTGATTTGATCAACACAGCTCTCCTTGGTCATTAGGTGGCCCAGAGGTGGCAGAGACATGGCCGAGAGGTGATTTTAGGACTGTACAAACAGCCCGGGGTGAAGCTAGATTTACGTGGGATCATAGAGGGCTTATTTTTATTACAAAACGGACATTGAAAAAGATGGGGAATGAGTTCTGGTGCCTCCAAAAATATTACAGGGAAGATGACAATCCCCCCCTCTCTCTCTCCCTCTCTCTCTCTCTCTCTCTCTCTCTCCCTCTCTCTCTCTCTCTCTCTTTCTCTCTCCCTTCCTTTCTTCCTCTCCTTCTCTCCTTCCAACTCTCCCTCCATCAGTCTGTAGACCCTGGCCAGCAGTTCACATGGGAACACTCTAACCTGGAGGTGAACAAGCCAAAGAACCGCTATGCAAACGTCATCGCCTACGACCACTCCAGGGTCATCCTCGCCTCTGTCGACGGTATGTTTGGTTGATTTGTTGTGGTTGTTGTTGTGATGTGTTTTTGAGATTTATTTGGCTTTTTAAGGCTGGATGTGGGGAGGTAATGTGTTAGTAAGTGAGCATATCTCAGTAAAGTATTTTTATTGTTGTGGGGTGTTTTGAGGTTATGTTTAGCTTTTTAAGGAGGGGTGGGGGGAGGTCACAAAGAGGTGGGAGGGATTGTGATGTTATTGCTAAGTGAGGTTGTCTTAATAAAGATAATCCAAAGTCAAGTCTGTAGACAGTAATCTCCCACCCACTGCAAAGTCACAACAACAACAGTACACCCAATCCCCAGGTGTGACAGTGCCTTCTGTCTGTCTGTCTGTCTGTCTGTCTGTCTGTCTGTCTGTCTGTCTGTCTGTCTGTCTGTCTGTCTGTCTGTCTGTCTGTCTGTCTGTCTGTCTGTCTGTCTGTCTGGAGTCAGTTTGTGATGTAAATGATAGTGAATCCTGATGGTTGTGAATGGCTCTGTCTCTCTTCTCTCTGTGTTGTCCTGTGTGGGCCTGTCTCATGCTGTGAAGGGGTTGTTGATACCCTGCTAGCCTGCTAGAATGCATCCCAAATGACAGCTTATCCCCTATATAGTGCATTACTATATGGGTCCTGGTCAAAAGTAATGTACTATATAGGGTATATGGTGCCATATAGGAAGAAGGAATGGAGTGGCAATGCCTATGGGCCCTGGTCAAAAGAAGTGCACTATAAAGTAAATAGGGTGCCATTTGGGATGTTGCCCTAATGTTTCCTAACACTGTGTTCCTTCACCGTGCTACAGGAGTACCAGGTAGTGACTACATCAACGCTAACTACATAGACAGCTACAGGAAGCAGAACGCCTGCATCGCTACACAGGGCCCGCTTCCTGAAACCCTGAGTGACTTCTGGAGGATGGTGTGGGAGCAGAGGACCAACACTATCGTCATGATGACCAGACTAGAGGAGAAGTCACGGGTGAATGTACACACACACTACAATGTCAGCACACTCACAGCCATGTGCATGCACACATTCTGTGCTGAACACACACCATACACACAACATTGTCTCAGGACACACACACATAACACGACCATTGATTCACCCTGCACTCACAGAGTATAACAGTCTCAGTAGTCTCACCTTGGTCTCTAATGGACAGGAGGTGTGAGGGTCGACGGGAAGGTGTAAAACCCTAATCGAGGAGTTTGAATAGACTCAGCAAATAGACTGCATGATGACAGCTTAGAGAGAGGGAAGTGTGTAGGTGTAAAGGGTGCCACACACACACACACACACACACACACACACACACACACACACACACACACACACACACACACACACACACACACACACACACACACACACACACGCACACACGCACGCACACACCCACTATAGCCTGATTAATAACTGTGGAACTAAAGGGCATCCCATAGTGGCACACATTTATAAGCACAGGCAAAGTTCATCATGTTCCTGCCAAACTTAATATCACACGTCTCTTTAGACCCATGAGGGGTCAACTCATCATTAAATGACCTTTCACCTTTGAACCTTTGCCCCTGTTATTTATCACCAGTACAGCATGGTGTCACTTCTGGCAACATCCCAGCACCACCTCTTTGCCGTCTAACCTCTATCCACCTCAGCTATCATTCTGACTAGAGAGGACCTGAAAAATCTACGCACAGTCACAGGAAGTCATGTGACTGTCCGTAGCAGCTGACATGGGGGACGCAGTGACACGCCCGCCCCCCCTCCATAGTGACCACCTGTCCACTCCGCTCCATTCTGTTCTGTTTCATTAAGCGACCAGACCACAGGAGCCTGGAGTAATGTCAGGGACAGCAGTCATTTCCATTAGCTAGTCTAGGTTAAAGTGGTGGAATGCACCTGTAGGCTAAACAGATAAAACATCACCAAACAGGAATTGTATTATCTGTCTACATGGTCTGTGTTAGTAGGAAATGCACCAGCCGCCTACTTTTCACAGCAGATTTTGGTTTGTGGCTGCCCTGTGCTCAGTCAGATAGGTCACTTAGCTCTTGGCTCTTGGTTGTGTTTGGGAAGTCCAGTGATATTATGTGTCCAGGTGGTAATCCTGCTGTCCACCAGATTGTCCAATCACAATGCCCTCTCACAATGCCCCGATCAATGGCCCTGAAGCACCAGGCTGCTGTCCAGTCAGAACGCCCTGACTAATGTCCCTGGAGCACCAGCCTGCTGTCCAATCAGAATGTGCTAACTAATGGCCCTTTGGAGTGGAGGTCTGGAGGAGTTAAATAAAGGTTAAATAAAATAAATAAATAAATGAAGAGAGGCACAAGTCACGCTCTGAGCTCCAGGGTTCTCCAGGGCTTAGGCCAGTTCCAATGTTACCACAGCCCCCCTGGACAGGACTGTGTAGCGGAAGCCCCCCATCTGCCTGGCCCATGCCAGCTAGGGTCTCTGGGCCTGTAGTCCCATAGAGCTGGGCCCCTAAACTCCAGCTGGCTGTCTCTCCTCTCTCCCCCCAGGACATGAAGGATAGCACAGTGGAGCGGAAGCAAGCTGTCATCCTTCACTCAGTCTAAGTCCTTGTCCCATGTCCTCCCTCTCACAGCCCTTAGTTCCTGACTGTCCCATTACCCTAACACAAGCCTCTTCAGTCCCTGTCTCATTCTGCTTCCCTCATTCCAGTGCTCCTACACTAAGTCCAATATCTTCATTGTCCTGTGTCTGTGTGTTTGTGTCTGTAACAGGTGAAGTGTGACCAGTACTGGCCCAGTCGGGGGACAGAGACCTATGGGATGATCCAGGTGACCATGTTGGACACTGTGGAGCTGGCTACCTACAGCGTACGCACCTTCGCCCTCTATAAGGTAAGGAATAGTATGTACTGTATTCCAAAAATGACCAGCTCTTGACCAGCTGGAGGGCAATGGTTCCAGGAATGTGTTCTCGAGCCATCTGAATGTCTGTCAGAGAGACAACCCAGAATATGGCCACCAGTGTGTGTCTGTGGTGTTCTGATAGTTTTCTTTTCCCCTGCTCTACCAGAATGGCTCCAGTGAGAAGAGAGAGGTTCGTCAGTTCCAGTTCATGGCCTGGCCGGACCATGGAGTGCCTGAGTACCCCACCCCCACCCTGGCCTTCCTCCGCAGGGTCAAGTCCTGCAACCCCACAGATGCAGGACCCATGGTGGTGCACTGCAGGTAAACCCCATCTCAGACCTGCTTCAGAGATATGTTTGACCTGATGATGAACTAAGTATTGAAACAAACCATATGGGAGAATCGATTTCAGTGTTTGGGGTGTTTTTTAGTTTTTTTTGCTGAACATTTAGTCTCCAGTACCTGCTCAGGGAAGTCATATTGAGACAAAAGTTTTTTTGACAAATGAGCCCTGTACAATAGAAAACAAGCACATACAAAAACTGTACATATTTTAATGTACTGGAGGCAGCACTGCTGGGTAGCTGGCACAGCCACAAAGTCATCAAATCTGGTTTTAAACCTAACCCTAACCTACTTTTTACAATATAGCCACTGGCCCATCTAGTGGAAATCACTCAGCCCTGCCTCCAGGACAAGATTCCTCTCAATAAACATCAACCTGCCTTAGAAACATTGAATGTGCGCATGTAATCTCTTCCAATGCCAGATTTGTGAGTTTTTCAGTGTAGTTACAGTCGTTTCTGTCTGTGTCTGTGTAAGGCTCTACAGTTACCTGTCTCTCCCCACAGTGCTGGTGTAGGTCGGACCGGTTGCTTCATCGTGATCGAGGCCATGCTGGAGCGTATGAAGCATGAGAAGTCAGTGGATATCTACGGTCATGTGACGTGTATGAGAGCTCAGAGGAACTACATGGTGCAGACGGAGGACCAGTACGTCTTCATCCACGAGGCCCTGCTAGAGGCAGCCATCTGCGGTAACACAGAGGTCCCTGCACGCAACCTGTACGCACACATCCAGAAGCTCACCCAGGTCACGCCCGGAGACACGGTCACTGCCATGGAGCTAGAGTTTAAGGTAGGTAGTAGCTGTCCTCCTGAACATAACAGTACAGTTCAGTTCTATGTTATAAACCTAGCTAGAAAAGTCTTGGACTGTTTGCAACCTTTAGTACTAACAAGGGACTTGTGATTCCACTTGGACTCGCTCAGGCTTGGACTTGCTAGGGAGCTGGGATTCAACTTAGGCTTGAGGTTAAGTGACTTGACTGGTACAGTTACTAATTGGAGCATTTAGTTAGAAGAAGTAGAACAGTTGTTGTTGGTGGTGGTGGTGTCTCAGTCTGTACGATGCAGTGGGAGTAGGACGATAATGTCTCAGTCTGTTTGGGAGCATTTTCATCCTCACACTGTAACTCTGAAATGAATAGATTCTCCTAAGAGGGGCGTTCTGTTTCAGTGTTTCAGAGGCTTATCTTTTGGACTGGAGATGAGAGACTGAACTAGAGGGAGGGGGCCGTGGGAGGGAGAGTGAGAGTGAGACAGAGAGAAAGAGAGTGATCTAGTGAGGGAGGAGGGTTGAGACAGGCTTGACCGTCTGACAGTCTGTAGATAAAGCCTCAATGGGTTGGAGAGCTGATGCATCCTGGGATTGGGCCTACACCACTGGGCTACAGCGACTCTATTGGACCCCATCACATACTCACTCTCTGCGTCCCAAAATGGCAACATGTTCCCTATATAGTGCACTACTTTTGACCAGGACCCATAGGGCCTGGTCAAAAGTAGTACACTGTGTAGGGATTACAATGCAATTTGGGACGCCGCCACTCACAGCCTCCCGCCATAGGAACACAGCTCTAACCAGCCTCCTCCTCGGAGACACGCCGCCACAACCCAAATGATTTGGGTCAAACTTGTTCAGCAAGCATGATGATTGTAAGTCCGTAGCAAGTATAATTAGGTTTTGATGCTTCACTCCACTGACAGTTCTGAAACTGAAACTTTGCTTTCTTTCTACTGACAGAGTATAATATTAGGACACCCATCAGCAGTGCCAGCAAAAAAAACTCCCCCTCCCCCTCTCATTTGGGAGAAGATGGTTCTTCAGTTTTCAAAGTCTTGTTTGGTTTTAGTTTATTTCATCGCAGTGGCATGGATACAGTCAGCTTGTGTATCTATCGTCACAGCCATCCCGAATGTTGTGTGGGAGTGTTTTTTGATTCTCTGACGTCTCTGTTCGTGGCTGTGGCTGTGCTGTCGACACTAGTTTTTATGGAGAGAGAGAGATGTTGTCGGCGTCAGCAGGTTGTTAATTGAAGCTGTAGAACAAAGGGGCTCAGCTCAAAGCTCATAATTTTCATGCATCAATTCAAGTGTTAACCCCCAACCCGTGCCCTCCGACACTCCTGCTCACACACAGCAATGCTAGGCTGGCTGGGATCCCCAGCTTTAGCACTTTGAAGAGACAGGGGCTAGATAGAATCGAAGGAAGGTGGGCGTCAGTAAAAGCTGTGGCAACAGTCATCTTCAGGTTAGAGGCATAGAAATATAATTACTAGAATGGGAAAAAGACTCGCACTTTCATGGGTGCAGTCAATTTTAGTATTTATATTTCTATGTTTATGGGTTGGTGTTTCTTTACAATAGCACACAGTTCTTTAATCTGATCCAAGATTGTATCTTTAATCTGTCCATTCCTCTTCCCTTCCTTCTCCAGAAACTGGCCAACTCCAAAGCACATACCTCAAGATTCATCAGTGCCAACCTGCCCTGTAACAAGTTCAAGAACCGGCTGGTGAACATCATGCCTTTTGAGTCCACCCGCGTGAGTCTGCAACCTATCAGAGGAGTGGAGGGCTCCGACTACATCAATGCCAGCTTCATCGACGGATACAGGTAAGATAGAGGGGGATGAGGAGAGAAGGAACGATGATAGGAGATGAGGGGAGTGGAGGGGAGAAGAGGATAGGGAGAGAAGAAAGGAGGGGAGAGCGGGGAGGAAAAGAGGAGGGGAGAGCAGAGGAGAGCGGGGAGGAAAACAGGAGGGGAGAGCAGAGGAGGAGGGGAGGAGGGGTCGAGGTTGAGGGGAAGAGAGGAGATGGGAAAAGGTAGACGGGGGGAGGAGAGGGGAGGAGAGGGGAGGAGAGAAGAGGATTTTCAAACTCGGACTGTGAGAAAACAAGACATTACATATTCTGAAGACTAGAATAAGTGAGATGTGGTGATGGTGAGAATGGAGAAGAGGACATAGAAATAGAGAAGAGAGAATCCATCCTGCAGACACAGCTCCTCTAATGAGTGAGGAGGTGGACCTTTCCTGCAGCGACTGACAGCAGTAAATTATGGTGTGAAATGGAGGCCAGTATTTTCCTGCCTCTCTTGCCTTAGTCTTGTCAGTTGTCAGGGCAAATTGGTTGTATTGGCAGGACTGTCCATTCCTTCTCACACTCCTCCTGTGGTAAATAAATAGTCTGATTGTGACAGGTGACAAACCCCTCCTCGGAGAGGAATACAGTGATTACCTATTGTGATAGCTCTGTTTATGTCTGCTGATACCCACAATCCTTTACTCTAGAACTGTCCATCCTTGGGAATCTGCCCAGCAACACTCAATGGAAGATGTACGGTTCTAAAAAATGACATTTTCTATGAATTTAAAGACATATCATATTCATATTCGTTCATATTTGGAGATAGGATATTGAAAAGGAGCACCTATTGTTTTCAGAGTTACAGTGCATTTGGAAAGTATTCAGACCCCTTGACTTTCTCCACATTTTGTTACGTTACAGCTTTATTCTAAAATTGATTAAATTGTTTTTTCCCCCTCATCAATCTACATACAATAACCCATAATGACAAAGCAAAAACTGAAATATCACATTTACATAAGTATTCAAACCCTTTACTCAGTACTTTGTTGAAGCACCTTTGGCAGCGATTACAGCCTAAAGTCTTCTTGGGTATGATGCTACAAGCTTGACACACCTGTATTTGGGGCGTTTCTCCTATTCTTCTCTGCAGATGCACAGCTATTTTCAGGTCTCTCCAGAGATGTTTGATTGGGATCCAGTCCGGGCTCTGGCTGGGCCACTCAAGGACATTCAGAGACTTGTCCACGAAGCCTCTCCTGCATTGTCTTGGCTGTGTGCTTAGGGTCGTTGTCCTGTTGGAAGGTGAGCCTTTGCCCCAGTCTGAGGTCCTGAGCGCTCTGGAGCAGGTTTTCACCAAGGATCTCTCTGTACTTTGCTCCGTTCATCTATCCCTCGATCCCGACTAGTCTCCCAGTCCCTGCAGCTGAAAAACATCCCTTCAGCATGATGCTGCCATCACCATGCTTCACTGTAGGGATGGTGCCAGATATCCTCCGGATGTGTTACTTGCCATTTAGACCAAAGAGTTCAATCTTGGTTTCATCAGACCAGAGAATCTTGTTTCTCATGGTCTGAGTCCTTTAGGTGCCTTTTGGCAAACTCCAAGTGGGCTGTCATGTGCCTTTTACTGAGTAGTGGCTTCTGTCTGGCCACTCTACCATAAATGCCTGATTGGTGGACTGCTGCAAAGTCCTTCTGGAAGGTTCTCCCTTCTCCACAGAGGAACTCTGGAGCTCTGTCAGAGTGACCATCGGGTTCTTGGCCACCTCCCTGACCAAGGCCCTTCTTCCCCGATTGCTCAGTTTGGCCAGGCGGCCAGCTCCAGGAAGAGTCTTGTTGGTTCCAAACTTCTTCCATTTAAGAATGATTGAGGCCACTGTGTTCTTGGGGACCTTCAATGCTGCAGACATTTTTTGGTACTCTTCCCCAGATCTGTGCCTCGACACAATCCTGTCTCGTTGCTCTACGGTCAATTCCTCCCAATTCCTCATGGCTTGTTTTTTGTTCTGACATGTATTGTCAACTGTGGGACCTTATATAGACAGATGTGTGCCTTTCCAAATCATGTCCAATCAATTGAATTTACCACAGGTGGACTCCAATCATGTTGTAGAAACATCTTGAAGATGATCAATGGAAACATAATGCACCTGAGCTCAAATTTCGAATCTCATAGCAAATACATTTTCATTATGGGGTAACATTATTGTGTATAGATTGATGTGGATTTTTTCAAATTTAATCCATTGTAGAATAAGGCTGTAACGTAACAAAATGTGGAAAAGGGGAAGGGGTTGAATACTTGCCGAATGCACTAGATGTGTGAGTGTGTGTGTTCTTGCATTCGGGAGGTGCTTGGGAACTCCCGTTCAGTTACTGTCCCATTTCCAATTAGTACCTAATCAGAGAGGTCCCATAGAGCCGTCTCCTTTATGGAAGTATAAACACTGTAATTGGCTGTAATGCACAATGCTACAACACACTAATGACTGACAGAATGAATAAGAGCTTTTTTAAGTATTTGTTTTTGGTGGGGTGGATTCATTGATGTGGTTTTCTGTTCCGATTTCCTCCTCATACTCCACACACACACATACACATACACACACACACACACACACACACAATACACACACACACACACACACACACACACACACACTTCTCCTGTGTGCTTAATGAAGTCCCTGGGGCTGCCCCACCTGAGGGAGGGAAGGAAGGGGGGTGTAATTCCTCTTTAATTCCTGTAGTGGTAATTAAAAGTGAATTAAGACATCGAGAGGTGTTAGTTTGCATCCCAAATGGCACCCTAGGGCATATACAGTGCACTAGTTTTGACCAAGCCCCATAGGGTCCTGGTCAAAATAGTGCACTTTATAGGAAATAGTAGGCCATTTGGGGTGCTGACTTTCTCTCTCCTGGCTTATTTGAGATGTTAGTGTTCTCTCTCCCGGCAGGCAGGCATCACATCTTTAAAGTGCCAGAGGGGATTAGGATGGTTTAGATGAAGAAGGGGAGGATAATGATGATGATGCAATGATGATGATGTCATACTGGTTAGGTGTTTCCCAGTATTTTGATATCCTGAGGTGGTCATTCCACTCTTGCTCAACAGCCATTTTACACTAACAATTGTATTTATTTAACTCTAAACATGCATATGTCTGGATAAGTGTCTCGGTAGAGCAATGATCTCTATGGCTGACCTTGAGCCTTGCCTGTTAATTTGCAGGCATGCTTATTGCCATTGTCAAAGCAGAACACTCAAACTATAATAAGCTGTAAGAAACTGAATCTCCATGCAGCATGAGTCAAACCCATCAACTGTGAGAGACTCTTTGAACAAGGTGCTGAGGCATGGCTCACTTACTAGTTATCACATAGAAAAGATAGATGGAACTCAAGAGTTCCAGCAACAGCCCCTTCTTACACTGCACAAGTGTGTGTGTGTGTGCATGCCTGCGTGTGTCTGGCTGTACTTGGCCGTGCGTGTGCTAGTGCGTCTGGACCTAGGAATATGTGTGTCTTGGGCTGGACTGGGCTGGCTCTCACATGTTTGTAGGGATGACAGAAACAGAATCACATTGACACACATCTCTCTCACGGCTTCACACTGCCCTCTAATGTTGATCTAGTAGAAAGGGACCCCAGCCGCAACGCTGCGGTTTTCTCACTGGCTTGAATAGAGTAGACACTTAATCTGTCAGCAGTATAACGTAATGAAAATACACCAAGCCCAGCCTCCAATAACAGCACAAGGGCCTCTCAGATGACAGTAGGACCACTCAGGACTCGACATGGATACTGTAGGTTAATGGGGATGTTTTGAAATGTAACTTATATCCCTTGACGTTATAACGTTATCCTCACCCTGTCATATACTGTGTCCCTGTTACATGACGTTTACTGTGTCGCTATGAACTCTATTTTATGGGGATGTATTGAAGCGTGTATCCAGTGTTATGGTGTTATCCTCACATGTCCTTGTGTCCCCAGGCAGCAGAAGGCCTACATGGCCACCCAGGGGCCACTAGCAGAGACCACAGAGGACTTCTGGAGGATGCTGTGGGAACACAACTCTACCATCGTAGTCATGCTTACTAAACTCAGAGAGATGGGAAGAGTGAGTGGCATTGATACAGTATACACGTACACACACAAGTACACTCACACAAGTACACACGCACACACGCAAGTACACACATGCAAGAACACACACACGCAGTCACACACACACACACCAGTCATGCCATGGATAGTGTTGTGGTGCGATAGATTTTGACTATATCATTGTGTCTGTCTGTCTCTTAGGAAAAGTGTCATCAGTACTGGCCAGCTGAGCGTTCTGCCAGGTACCAGTACTTTGTAGTGGACCCCATGGCTGAGTACAACATGCCCCAGTACATCCTCAGAGAGTTCAAGGTCACAGACGCCAGGGTATGTCCATCTCTCCATCCATTCTCCCTCTTCTCCCTAGTAACCTTTTTCTCTCTGCTTTACGTAGGGGGTTAACCGGAATGCTAAGTTTATTTTCCTAATTGAATAGTGCTGCAAAGGTGAGGAAAATAACAGGGGTGGTGTTTTTCAACCCACACATGGAGCTGTGGCTGTGTTGCATATAGAAATACAATCTGCTCTTTACAGCACATACATAAATCAAATCAAATGTATTTATAAAGCCCTTACATCAGCTGATGTCACAAAGTGCTGCACAGAAACCCAGCCTAAAACCCCAAACAGCAAGCAATGCAGGTGTAGAAGCACGGTGGCTAGGAAAAACTCCCTAGAAAAGCCGGAACCTAGGAAGAAACCTAGAGAGGAATCAGGCTATGAGGGGTGGCCAGTCCTCTTCTGGCTGTGCCGGGTGGAGATTATAACAGAACATGGCCAAGATGTTCAAATGTTCATAGATGACCAGCAGGGTCAAATAATAATAATCACAGTGGTTGTAGAGGGTGCAACAGGTCAGCATCTCAGGAGTAAATGTCAATTGGCTTTTCATAGCCGATCATTCACAGTATCTCTACCGCTCCTGCTGTCTCTAGAGAGTTGAAAACAGCAGGTCTGGGACAAGGTAGCACGTCCGGTGAACAGGTCAGGGTTCCATAGCCTCAGGCAGAACAGATGAAACTGGAGCAGCAGTACCACCAGGTGGACTGGGGACAGCAAGGAGTCATCCGGCTAGGTAGTCCTGAGGCATGGTCCTTGGGCTCAGGTCCTCCGAGAGAAAGAGAGAGAGAATTAGAGAGAGCACACTTAAATTCACACAGGACAGCGGATAAGACAGGAGAAATACTCCAGATATAACTAACTGACCCTAGCCCCCCGACACATAAACTACTGCAGCATAAATACTGGAGTGTGTAGAACACACTGTCGAAAAAATATTCGTAGCATTACTCCAATTATGCATAATGCTTTATAAAGTGTCATCAGCATGTATTAGCCTTTATAATGTTTTATAATAAGGCTTTACTCACTATAAGAAATTACTCACTTTATGTCCCTCATCCACCACTCCCCACCACTCAGGATGGCCAGTCTAGGACCATTCGGCAGTTCCAGTTCACTGATTGGCCAGAACAAGGGGTGCCAAAAACTGGAGAGGGCTTCATTGACTTCATTGGTCAAGTGCATAAAACCAAGGAGCAGTTTGGCCAGGATGGACCAATCTCTGCGCACTGCAGGTAAGAAAAACTGATGACATCAACACATAGTTGATGACAGAGAGTTTGTGTGTGTGTGTGTGTGGGGGGGGGGGGGTGTATATGTGTGTGTTTGCTTGAGTGTATGCTTGTACTGTGTGTGTGTGTGTATAGTACTAACTCTCCCTGCCCTGTTCCCCCACAGTGCTGGTGTTGGACGGACTGGTGTGTTCATCACCCTGAGTATCGTGCTGGAGAGGATGAGGTACGAGGGGGTGGTGGATCTCTTCCAGACTGTCAAGACACTGAGGACCCAGAGACCTGCCATGGTGCAGACAGAGGTACAGTACTGTCACACAGCTGTGGTGGGTGTCTGGGGGAGACTGGTTAGCGAGGGGGTGGGAGGACAGATCCTCTCCTAGATAGAGGTATCTAAGCAAAGCAGGGATTCAGTAAGATTTCCAATGTATTCATTACACATAACAAATTATCTTAAAACAATTTCTTTGCATTGATACAAACACTCCCAGGAGATTATGGTACCATTATTATATTCTAGAAGATTTCACCCTGTTGACTGACTCTGATGTTGTTCCCCTCTGTTCCCCTCCCAGGACCAGTACCAGTTGTGCTACAGGGCAGCTCTAGAGTACCTTGGAAGCTTTGACCACTATGCAACATAATAACCACTCCCAGAATGCGCTGGGACTCCTGGGGTTCAGGAGAGCCAGCCGTGTGTCCCTTCTGAGCTATATCCATACTGTCCAGAAACTGCCTGAGGTGTGAAGGGAGAGGGGGAGGAAGAGTAGAAGAGGAGTGAGGAGGAGTGGGAGAGAGCACATGTCTGACTGGATGATCGTCAATCAGGTGGAGCAGTACTCCTGGACTGACTGCACAATAAACCTGCTTTAAAACCCTTCACTACTAAAAAATAACCTAAAAAGCTTCAGTATGCTTCATTCTGATGTCTCTATAGCTAATGCACATGCCATGAAAACACTATTTCTGCCTCCTCCACCTGCTTATATGGCAAACTTTATTTTTCTGCTTTTATTATGCATTAATATCATTACTATTACCCATTATAAATATGTTATTATTTGTTATTATTATTATTTAGAATTTGTTTTCTAATCATTTATACACTGGTTATTGTATGTCTTATTGGGTCTTATTTTAAATTCATTATTTGTATCTTTATATTATTTTTTACACAAGGGACATGTATTTTAAACATGCTCCGAGTTGTTATTAATTCTGGAGACGTACGCATACTCAGAGCTGCTAATAATATTTTAATTTTTTTACCATAATTATAACATTCTAAAGTTCTCTATTCTCTGGTTGGTCGTATTCAGTGGGATATGGGGGACACAACTTTTATAAGTATTTTCACTTCCTGGTACTTTACAAAAACAATCTCCACAAAAAGAGATCAAACACATATACACCAGAGTTAGTGAAGTACTATAAAATAAACCCATCTATGTTTATAAAAACTGAATATATTATTCTTGATGATGTTTTATGAATAATCTACCATGTACAGATTCTGTTTACTGTGATTTTCTCAATGCCTGTCGCTCAACGAGCTCCGGTCCAAACTCCAGATGCAATGAAAGAAATAAAGAAAACTACCGGTACATGAAAAGGTGTTTGTCCTGTTACAGCACCCTGAGTTGCCCATGGGACTGAACCAAACCATCACTCCCAAAAGACACAGAGGAACTGGACCCTTAGCTCTGTCTGCTCTGATCTGACAAGCTAGACCTGGTTTGGAGCAACAGATATACAGAACTTCACATCAGACTAATGTACAGCGCCCAACAACACCCCGCCTATGAGAAGTGTTCGAGTGACCAGACAGACAGTTATCCATCCCTGTATTTCTGATTACCCTGCTGATTCTGAACTATGATCTATGAATTGGACATGTCCATCTGCATACGACTGACCTAGTTCCCCATGACTGGCCATCCCTGTAGAAACCTGACAACAACCCAGATGAACATCTCTTCACTGTCACTGACTCTACATCCATGGTATAACTGCTGTAATATACTGTATTATCTCCTCACTGTGCTACAGAAGGACATTCTCCTGTAACACAAAGAAGCAGCATCAATGTACGGTGGAGGATCTCTACATTATAGTCAAGCGTTTTTCTCTTAAGTGAGGCTATAGGATTGCAAAGTGAGGTGAATTTGGATTGATTGGGCCCGGATGGACGGACTGCAAAAACAAGGATTTATTTCACTTTGTCTTCAAATAGTGCCGTAGGGGTTCAGTCTGTTGTATACACAATCTGTTTTCTATTTGTTAATGAAAAAGGAGAGGGAAAAAATGTCGCAAAAACCTTGATGTTAATAAAGTTGAATAATTGTTTTTTTTTATATATATCATGTGGTGTTGTGTGTCTTTTTAAAAATATATTTGCCTGTCACACACACACACATACACAGCCCCCACACAGCCCACACACATTGTACCCTCTCGTCCCCCCATCCCTCTATGATACTTCCAGTGGAACAGATGATGGAAGATACCCCGCCAGCTAGGACCTCCTGTGTCCTTTGACTGCCTGAACACAGTGCTTCAGCCACTGTCCTGACAGAACCCCTGTCCTGATATAACCCCTGGAATATCAGTCACACAATAGCATACACTGCATTGTGTTTTATAGTAGGTAATATAATTGTGATCAGTAGGATGTTGCACATTGTTCGGACCTAATGGAATAACAATTTGACAAGTCAAGTGGCCGGAAAATATAATTTACATGTACTGTATAATAAAATAATTGCCCTAAGGGATGAAGCAAAATCATGTTGGCATTCAACACCATTGCTGGCCATTTTAACATCATATTGCAAAAGATGATACACTATGACTTTCACCGTTTTGAAGTATGACATTTGTGCTGAAGAAAATGTGGTATTTGTAAAGAGAAATGGGATAGTGAGATGGGGAAGGCTAGTGATAATTTAACATTTGATTTATGAGCTTAATGTATTAATAAGGCTACAGTTTGCATATTAGGGCCTGAGTAGTATAATAAGGCGGAGTCATGGCAAAATACTGCATTTTGATTAGTCTCAGTAGCGCGTGGGACACGCCCTCCTTCATCCTTGTAAACAAACACATTGAGCATGCGTACGACACTGGCGTAATGGAGGTCTATCTTCCTTGACCACGGTGATTTTTTAACAAATCGTCTTCTGCTTTTAAAGATTTGGAGCGAGCATTCAGTCATTACTTGGTCGGCTTTTGTAAGTTAATATTTGAAACATCAAAACTTGTGTGCTTTTAAGTAACGTATGTTGCTGGAAGAGTTGCTCTTGCAATTAACGTTAGCGAGCTACACTGACATTAGCAAGGTAGCCTACTTGCTTCTCAAATGTGTCTCTGTTCCGTTGTCTTTAACATATTTGCATAACATGATCGTACGTTATTACTTTACCATTGCTACACATTAATAACTAAAGTAGATAGAGGTATGATACAGTCAGGTTTGTCAGGCATCTTGATAGCTAAAAAGCTAACGCTATATGTTTTCCGGGAGTTAACTGACACTGGGCCCAGTCCTTAAATGACTTGGAATTCAACCAATCACAAATTTAGGAATAACTTTAACGAGAGTGTCGTCCAATCACAATCAGCAGGTGGGCAGGAACTTGTCAAAAACCTAGCGCTAGCTGGCTAGAGTAGCATTAGTATGTTATTAACTTTATGTTGTAATCTATTACGAAAAGTTCGACAACTAAGTTAGATAGCTTCTAATGGTGCTAGCTAGCTATCTCTCTCACAGAGGATATTTAGAATTAGATTGGGTTACCGGACATCAATAAGCGAAGCAACGTTGGCTAACTGTCCGATTGAATTTGACTTTTGTTGATATTTTATCCAGCTGCCAGCTAACTGTTGATATTAGCTAGCTATAGTCTGAAGTAATTACGACGACATTCCATAGCCCCTCAATCCCACAAAAACATGTATATAGTGTTCTGTTTTTTGCTGTGTTGTGTTTACAGTAGTTATCTTTGTAGGATGAACTTTGTGCTTTAATAACTATAGGGGGCGACAGGTGTTCGTCTGTACCAAAACGATTTAGGCAAGTTTTGAACCTTTCTAAAACATCTGTTTGGGTTATTTGTCAACTGCACCACACACAGGCCTATTATAAGTAGTTGCAACATGTTCTATGTGATGCAATGTTTTAGATAAATTATTAAACAGACATCTGATCAAAACAAATGTGTTCTCTTGTCCAGTGTTTGCAGATCAGAGCAACTCTTCTTTGAGGATGGCGACAGACACTGCGTCCCAGCAGACTCCTGGCTCCAGGATTATGACCTTTCACCCTACCAAGGAAGAGTTTAAGGACTTCAGCCGTTACATCGCCTACATGGAGTCACAGGGAGCACACCTAGCTGGAATGGCTAAGGTGTGTGTTTTTGCATCTACTTTTCAGAAGATCATAAGCATTTATTCCCCTGATCTACATCCTGTTTGAGAAGAGTAGAAGGTGCCCAACCAACATCAGACGAGGTGTAACCAAAGATCTATAGGCCTGTCTATCCTGTTCTAAGAAAAATGCACTCTGTATAAAGACTAACTCAATCCTATGTTTGATATGTATTTTCCAGGTTATTCCACCGAAAGACTGGAAGCCCAGACATACTTATGATGACATAGATGACCTGGTGATCCCTGCTCCTATACAGCAGGTGGTGACTGGCCAGTCAGGTCTCTTCACACAGTACAACATCCAGAAGAAACCCATGACTGTCCGAGAGTTCCGCAAGACTGCCAACACAGACAAGTGAGCCCTCGTACTGTTATGGGCAATCCCATGGTAACGGAGTAATAATGAGACTTAGATTTGTCACTTTAAAATGTATGCCAAACCATACAGCTCTATGCACAAGGACTACTTTTAACCATTTCCACTGACATTTTTACAAAAACACATTTACTTGAAGAACAGTGCATATGCAAATTTGGTAACATAATGACTGTTTGTGCTGTCAACTTTCCATATGCACTCTTCTTCAAATAAATGGAAATGATTGTAGCATAGGTATACATGGTTACATGGTTGTAACTGGCTATAGTTCTAAAATCACTGTTTTGATTGTCACATCTAATCATCCGCTGTCATTGTAGGTTCTGTAATCCCCGCTATGTGGATTTTGAGGAGCTGGAGAGAAAGTTCTGGAAGAACCTGACTTTCAACCCGCCTCTCTATGGAGCCGATATCAACGGAACCCTCTACGACCCAGTGAGTTATTCCTATCATCACCCACTGTCGAGTTCCCCTAACAACCTACTGTTGAAATGTCAATGTCTCTGCTTACCCTCACCAACATTTTTTCTGCTCAATCTCTAGGATGTGACAGAGTGGAACATTGGTCATCTGAACACTATTCTAGACACTGTGGAGAGGGAGAGTGGGATCAAGATAAAGGGAGTGAACACTCCTTACCTGTATTTTGGCATGTGGAAAAGCACCTTTGCCTGGCACACTGAAGATATGGATCTCTACAGCATCAACTACCTGCACTTTGGAGAGCCCAAGTCCTGGTAAACTGTTGATGTATTTTGCACTGATAAAAAAATAAAACACACGGTTCAGTGCAGTGAAGTTATACCAAGAGATATTAACACATGTCTATTTTACAGATTTACAAATGGAGTGTCTGTCATTGGGTTGTTATTGTATGTAGCGTTTTGTCCAAAAGGTGTACTTGTACATCAAGCTGTTTCATGCTACAGAAACAGGAGATTGGCTCCTACCCTATGGGCTGCTCAGGCTAGGACAAGCCTTACTTGATTTACTTACTTCCCGAACACAGCATCTTGACTACCATTTACATCATTACTCTTGTCTCTCTGCAGGTATGTAGTTCCGCCTGAACATGGGAAGAGATTGGAACGTCTTGCTAAAGGTAAGTGGAGCAGAGGAGGCAGGCTGGAATATAATAAATGGAATGGAGTCAAACGTGGTTTCCATGTGTTTGATACCGTTCCATTTATTCCATTCCAGCCATTACAATGATCATGTCCATCACTATGGTGGAAAGGAATTTTCTAATCGATCCTCATTCCTCTTCGAAGTTTCCTCTATTTGCATTTAGCACCTGCGCATTAAAAAAAAAAGACATGTAGATGTATCCCCCTGGAAGACCCCACCACCGCTAACTCTTCCAATGCTGCTGAAAAAAATCCTACGGGAAACTCTGCTCATTGATTATCAATATTCTTCATATCAACACATTATCAGACAGGGATCAGCAGAATTCCTAATGTCTTTGATTCCTGTTCATGCAGGGTTCTTTCCTGGGAGTGCTCAGAGCTGTGAAGCTTTCCTGCGGCATAAGATGACTCTTATCTCACCCTCCATCCTGAAGAAATATGGCATACCGTTTGAAAAGGTGACCGCTCTTCAATGGCAACATGTTATCAAATTTCCCAACCTATCACAAAGTTGGGATACAGCAACAAAATACAAACCTATGGGTTTGTCACAAACCTGTGACTATGTGTTTGTTGTGTGCTTAGATAACCCAGGAGGCAGGCCAGTTCATAGTGACCTTCCCATTCGGTTACCACGCTGGTTTCAACCACGGCTTCAACTGTGCTGAATCCACTAACTTTGCCACACAGCGATGGATCGATTATGGCAAAATAGCCACACTGGTATGTACAACTAAATGAATTAACACATAGTATGCATGAAACCAAGTCATTTATTTAGTGTGATCTGTGATTGGTCTTGTGTTACTCAGTTTGTATGGTCGTGGGTACAATTCCCGCAGGGATCACATACTAAAATGTATGCACTCATACCTTAAGTTGCTTTGGATAAAATTGGCAAATGGCATTTATTATAAAATATACTCATGACCAATCCCTATCCTCCCTCCCCCAGTGCTCGTGTCGTAAGGACATGGTGAAGATCTCCATGGAGATCTTTGTGAGGAAGTTCCAACCAGACCGCTACAAGGCCTGGAAGGCAGGGAAGGACAACACTCCTATTGACCACTCTAAGCCCACGCCAGAGGCTGCTGACTTCCTGAAGACAGGGGAGACTGGGAAGGAGGGTCCAAGCCGCAGCGAGGCCCCTGACCAGGAGAATACCCCATGCACCACCACTCAGGAGGAGAAGAGGTCCATGCTTTACTGTAGTGTAGTATTGTCTCTAGCTGGTGTAACTTCATATACACTGAGTGTACAAAACATTAAAAACACCTTCCTATTATTGTGTTCCACCCCTTTTTGCCCTGAGAACAGTCTCAATTCATCAGGGCATGGACTCTACAAGGTGTCAAAAGCATTCCACAGGGATGCTGGCCCATGTTGACTTCAATGCTTCCCACAGTTGTGTCAAGTTAGCTGGATGTTCTTTGGGTGGTTGACCATTCTTGATACATACAGGAAATAATACATACTGTTGAGTGTGAAAAACCACCAACTTTACAGTTCTTGACAAGCTCAAACCGGTGCGCCTGGCACCTACCATATCCTGTTCAATGGCACCTAAATCACACGTACACAATCCAAGTCTCAAGGCTTAAAAATCCTTCTTTAACCTGTCTCCTCCCCTTCATCTACACAGAAGTGGATTTAAAATCAATAAGGGATCATAATTTTTACCTGGCCAGTTTGTCATTGAATGAGCAAGTGTTCCTTATATTTTGTACTCTCTATATTTATATTTATATCTATATTTATATCTATATTAAATTTGTGATTACAACATCAATCTTTTAAAACTTTTAAATTAATTCTATATTCCGGTTCTTGACGAATATAACTTATAAACGCCTCAAGCTTAGTTCAACTGTCGTACCTTACTAATATAGGGTATAGGGTCAACATTGTTTAAGCTATCATTTTGATCTCATGCATGGTCAGTTCTTGCATCCATAGCTCTGTCTGGATTTGAGTGGTTACATTTCTCTAACCCCCATCCCTCAGCTGTTTGCCAAATCAAGTGGCGAGGTGCCCGTTTTGTTGTATTTTCTATTGCAGATTTCCCCTTTAATGATCAAATGAAAGCATTCATTCATACTGGGTTTCGGTCTCCACTTTGAGCAAATTTCTCAAAAGAGGCTTATTGTAATTAAAAAAATAAATAAAACATATTCACAGTTCCTCTCTCTGTCCTGTGCCAATGCAGCCCGAAGGTTGGGGAAAAGCGCCAGCGCGGAGGGGATGTGGAGGCAGCAGAGGATGGAGACACTGAGCAGGTTGATGAAGAGGAGCAGGAGGAGGAGAGAGAGGTGGACCAGAAGAAAGCAAAGCTTGGCCAGGAGGAGAAGAGACACAGTCTGGCACACAAAGGTACCTCAGTGCATCTTTGACTATGACACCAAAAAATACTGCATATTGACTTGTTAGACTGTTAGCTAGGTTTCCATCCAACTGGTGACGGATTTGAATTCAGATGGTCAAAATTTGCACAAAGAAAATATGTGCCATTTTCCCACCAGTGGTATTTCTACCAAATTGACTTGTTTGCTGATAAATGTCTGTGCATGATGATGTGATGCACACTAAATTTACTTTTGTATGTACAGAAAAAAAAAATCAAAAGTGTGATGTGTTTCTATTCTACTGATAGTTTTGCCACACAAGCTGTTGTCTACTCTGGTCTTGGCACCAGTACTCTAGCCAACAGCTCACATATATAGTGGAGGTATGCTAGTCTACATGAGGAGATTATTATGGCTATTATTTGTCAAACTGCAGTCATATCAATTGTGTCACCAGAATAAGCACTTTTACCACCCTGTGAAGTTCATCATAACTTATTTCATCTGTAGCCTAATAAACTGCATGGTTTCCTGAGTCGTAGTCGGAGGACCACACACCATATCACCGCGTGACTACAAGTTTACTTCCATATTTTTTTAACACCTTTATTTAACTTGGCAAGTCAGTTAAGAACAAATTCTTATTTTCAATGACGGCCTAGGAACAGTGGGTTAACTGCCTGTTCAGGGGCAGAACGACAGATTTGTACCTTGTCAGCTCGGGGATTTGAACTTGCAACCTTTCGGCTGCTAGTCCAACGCTCTAACTACTAGGCTACCCTGCCACCCCATATGATGGTTATTATATCAATATTTGCACATAAAGGTGTTTCCACCAACATTTCTTACATTATTTATTTGACCGACACAAAAAGATCCCACCATGTCGAACGAACAAATTATCTTTCGGCATTAATAAAAGTGTACTGTCACTTCCAATTTCCATCACACCTGGAAACTGTATAAGGTATGACTTCATCCGCATGAAAAACCACATTTCCATCCACATTTATGAGGGAGATAATTTAGACCAGTGGTATTCAGTTTTTGGGGACCCTTATCTTTTTCCCCCAGGAATTTCTCGTGACCCCACCCCAAATCTGTAAATGTTATTTTTCAACTCATCTTTCTCAAAAATGTTTGTATATTGTCCCATACAATAATTTGTACTCTTCCTTTTTTTGTTTTTTATTAGATACTTTTTGCTAACCCCACCTCTGTTCCTCGGCTTTGAATAACACTGATTTAGACAGTGCCTCCAGTTTTTCATGTTTGTTTATTTCAGTGCTAAAGGCAGAGGATGTTAAAAAAGAGCGAACAAAGCCACCACTCAACGCAAAGACCAACCGAAACACAAATGCCAGCCGAAAGCTAGCACTTCAGATGAAAGCCAAAATCTCTCTTAAATCCACTCCAATTAAGTCTCAGCCACAGACTAACAGTCAGTCAACCCAACCAGCGGCCCCAGAACCCTCCCCCCAGAGCTCAGAGAAGGCCGGCCCCAGTGAGGATGTGAAGCCTCCAGCCAGCAGCTCCAGCCCTGTCCACCCAGCCAGCAGCTCCAGCCCTGTCCACCCAGCCAGCAGCTCCAGCCCTGTCCACCCAGCCAGCAGCTCCAGCCCTGTCCACCCAGCCAGCAGCTCCAGCCCTGTCCACCCAGCTAGCAGCTCCAGCCCTGTCCACCCAGCCAGCAGCTCCAGCCCTTCCCACCCGGCCAGCAGCTCCAGCCCTTCCCACCCGGCCAGCAGCTCCAGCCCTTCCCACCCGGCCAGCAGCTCCAGCCCTTTCCACCCGGCCAGCAGCTCCAGCCCTGTCCACCCGGCCAGCAGCTCCAGCCCTGTCCACCCGGCCAGCAGCTCCAGCCCTGTCCACCCGGCCAGCAGCTCCAGCCCTGTCCACCCGGCCAGCAGCTCCAGCCCTGTCCACCCGGCCAGCAGCTCCAGCCCTGTCCACCCAGCCAGCAGCTCCAGCCCTATCCACCCAGCCAGTAGCTCCAGCCCTTCCCACCCAGCCAGCAGCTCCAGCCCTTCCCACCCAGCCAGCAGCTCCAGCCCTGTCCACCAGCTCTTTCAGAGGACCCTGTGCCCTGCAGACGTGCTGCACGTCCACAGCTACGCCAAGGGAGACTACAGCGAGGGAGAGACCAGGGAGGGCAAGGAGGAGAGGAGGAACGATAGTAGTGATAGTGAAGGAGAGGAACTGGATGACAGCAAGGTGAGAGGAGTAGAGATGGAGAAGAGGAGTGGAGTCCAAACATCACACACCACTGAACCTCTGTCTGTAGGATTTGCTTTATCATGTTTGTTCTGAGGTCAGATATACTGTACTGTACATGTTCAATGAATCAGCGCTAATGATTCTGTTCCTAACCCCTTTTATTCCACCAGAGGGCAGAAGATGGAGAGGATGATGGCGCTGTGCCCAGAAAACAGGGGACGTTGCCTTGTCACCAGCATCTGATTAAAGACAACATGAGTGACGAGGGTGAGTTAAAATATCACTTCCTCACTCATGTAGGTTAGCCCCAGTTAGGCTTCCTTTTCCTAAGCAATGGATATGATGGCTTGTAGAAAAGCAGTGTCAGGCATGTTCCTCCATGGAATAGAAGCAATGATGTTGGCATACTTGATGGCATTATAGTAGTTTGTCTGTGTGTGTTTTCATAACTGTCTGTTTGGTTCCAATGGCTCAGGGGATTAAAACAAATAGCATGGTGGATTTGATTTCCTTCATGTGCAACGGTCAATATCGACAGTTCTGTAAGTTGTTTGGGATATGGCATGTGCTAACGCTAAAATCCATTTAATTTTGCTGTCGTTTTAAGAGCTGCCAGAGCAGCCCCCAGTAGACGAGGATGGGCTAGAGGGAGAGTCGTGGGCCAAGCCCCTGGCCCACCTGTGGCAGAACAGACCCCCCAACCTGAAGAAAGAGAAGGAGTACAACCGTTGCATGGGCCTCCAGGCCCCATACTGCTCTGTGTGCTCACTCTTCCAGGCATTCCAGCAGGTGAGGGAGGAATGGACTGTGTGTGAGAGATCACCAGTGGCTGAGGAGAGGAGGAGACACTCAGCAGGGGATTTGGGAAGTTTGTCTTCTGAAAGTCTCTGTCATTAATCTGCAGGGGTTTCTCTAAGAGTGAACCTCCTGTTACGTGATTCAGTTCCCCCTTTCTTTACTTGTTTCTCGGGAGACGTTTTAGTACGTTCCCCAATGCTCCTCTTCTCACTTCTGATATACTGCACAGTGATAGTTATTTCAGGTTTGTCTGCCCAGTCTAAGTAGTTGTTTTACTTTGTCCCTCCTTTTATCCATTTGTGACACCATTTGTGAATTGATCGCCCCCCATCTAGCTTCAGAGTTTGTTCTGTTAGGTGACCTAAACTGGGATATGCTCAACACCCCGGCAGTCCTACAATCTAAGCTAGATGCCCACAATCTCACACAAATCATCAAGGAACCCACCAGATACAACCCTAAATCTGTAAACAAGGGCACCCTCATAGACGTCATCCTGACCAACTGGCCCTCCAAATACACCTCCGCCGTCTTCAACCAGGATCTCAGCAATCATTGCCTGTATCCGCTACGGAGGCGCAGTCAAACGACCACCCCTCATCACTGTCAAACGCTCCCTAAAACACTTCTGTGAGCAGGCCTTTAATCGACCTGGCCCGGGTATCCTGGAAGGACATTGACCTCAACCCGTCAGTTGAGGATGCCTGGTCATTCTTTAAAAGTAACTTCCTCACCATTTTAGATAAGCATGCTCCGTTCAAAAAATGCAGAACTTTTAAGAACAGATATAGCCCTTGGTTCACTCCAGACCTGACTGCCCTCGACCAGCACAAAAACATCCTGTGGCGGACTGCAATAGCATCGAATAGTCCCCGCAATATGCAACTGTTCAGGGAAGTCAGGAACCAATACACGTAGTCAGTCAGGAAAGCTAAGGCCAGCTTCTTCAGGCAGAAATTTGCATCCTGTAGCTCCAACTCCAAAAAGTTCTGGGACACTGTGAAGTCCATGGAGAACAAGAGCACCTCCTACCAACTGCCCACTGCACTGAGGCTAGGCAACACGGTCACCACCGATAAATCCATGATTATCGAAAACTTCAACAAGCATTTCTCAACGGCTGGCCATGCCTTCCGCCTGGCTACTCCAACCTCGGCCAACAGCTCCCCCCGCAGCTACTCGCCCAAGCCTCTCCAGGTTCTCCTTTACCCAAATCCAGATAGCAGATGTTCTGAAAGAGCTGTAAAACCTGGACCCGTACAAATAGGCTGGGCTTGACAATCTGGACCCTCTATTTCTGAAACTATCCGCCGCCATTGTCGCAACCCCTATTACCAGCCTGTTCAACCTCTCTTTCATATCGTCTGAGATCCCCAAGGATTGGAAAGCTGCCGCAGTCATCCCCCTCTTCAAAGGGGGAGATGCCCTGGACCAAAACTGTTACAGACCTATATCCATCCTGCCCTGCCTATCTAAGGTCTTCGAAAGCCAAGTCACCAAAAAGGTCACTGACCATCTCGAATCACACTGTACCTTCTCCGCTGTGCAATCTGGTTTCCGAGCCGGTCACGGGTGCACCTCAGCCACGCTCCAGGTACTAAACAATATCATAGCGGCCATCGATAAAAGACAGTACTGTGCAGCCGTCTTCATCGACCTTGCCAAGGCTTTCGACTCTGTCAATCACCTTATTCTTATCGGCAGACTCAGTAGCCTTGGTTTTTCTGATGACTGCCTTGCCTGGTTCACCAACTACTTTGCAGACAGAGTGCAGTGTGTCAAATCGGAGGGCATGCTGTCCGGTCCTCTGGCAGTCTCTATGGGGGTGCCACAGGGTTCAATTCTCGGGCCGACTCTTTTCTCTGTATATATCAATGATGTTGCTCTTGCTGCGGGCGATTCCCTGATCCACCTCTACGCAGACGACACCATTCTATATACGTCCGGCCCGTCCTTGGACACTGTGCTATCTAACTTCCAAACAAGCTTCAATGCCATACAACACTCCTTCCGTGGCCTCCAACTGCTCTTAAACGCTAGTAAAACCAAATGCATGCTTTTCAACCGTTCGCTGCCTGCACCCGCATGCCTGACTAGTATCACCACCCTGGATGGTTCCGACCTTGAATATGTGGACATCTATAAGTACCTAGGTGTCTGGCGAGACTGTAAACTCTCCTTCCAGACTCTTATCAAACATCTCCAATCGAAAATCAAATCTAGAGTCGGCTTTCTATTCCGCAACAAAGCCTCCTTCACTCACGCCTCCAAACTTACCCTAGTAAAACTGACTATCCTACCGATCCTCGACTTCGGCGACGTCATCTACAAAATAGCTTCCAACACTCTACTCAGCAAACTGATGCAGGTTATCACAGTGCCATCCGTTTTGTCACTAAAGCAACCTTATACCACCAACCACTGCGACTTGTATGCTCTAGTCGGCTGGCCCTCGCTACATATTCGTCGCCAGACCCACTGGTTCCAGGTCATCTACAAGTCCATGCTAGGTAAAGCTCCGCCTTATCTCAGTTCACTGGTCACGATGGCAACACCCACCCGTAGCACGCGCTCCAGCAGGTGTATCTCACTGATCATCCCTAAAGCCAACACCTCATTTGGCCGCCTTTCGTTCCAGTTCTCTGCTGCCTGTGACTGGAACGAATTGCAAAAATCACTGAAGTTGGAGACATTTATCTCCCTCACCAACTTCAAACATCTGCTATCTGAGCAGCTAACCGATCGCTGCAGCTGTACATAGTCTTATCGGTAAATAGCCCACCCAATTTTACCTACCTCATCCCCATACTGTTTTTATTTATTTACTTTTCTGCTCTTTTGCGCACCAATATCTCTACCTGTACATGACCATCTGATCATTTATCACTCCAGTGTTAATCTGCAAAATTGTAATTATTCGCCTACCTCCTCATGCCTTTTGCACACAATGTATATAGACTCTTTTTTTCTTATTCTACTGTGTTATTGACTTGTTTATTGTTTACTCCATGTGTAACTCTGTGTTGTCTGTTCACACTGCTATGCTTTATCTTGGCCAGGTCGCAGTTGCAAATGAGAACTTGTTCTCAACTAGCCTACCTGGTTAAATAAAGGTTAAATAAAAATACAAATCCATGGCTAGACTGGGTGTGCTGATGAAGGCAAACACAGAAAAGCATTTGAATTTGAATGAGAGTTATTTTCTGACGTGAACTTCTATTGTCCTCCCAAGAGTTGCTAAATATGATTGTTTCATTTCCAGGCTGAGTGTGCTGATGACGGTACGGACCCTCCAGTGGTGCTGCCTGGAGGCAGGCTGAGAACCAAGCCTCTGATCCCTGAGATGTGTTTCACCACCACCACGGAGCCAGAGGAGGGCGCTGAGGAGAAGGAACCTGCCCCTCCGGCCCCCACCACCCCTCACCTGGAGCCAGACGGCACCAGCCTGCTCATCAGCTGCTCCCACTGCAGCGTCCGCGTACACACCAGTCAGTACTACTACTTACCCAGCACGCCACCCCTTTTACCACTAGAATAGCTGGGCCTTTCAGCCTATAACTACCCACTACACAATGTTGCCAGGCATCCTTTTAGGCATCCAATGTTGCCAGGCATCCGATTCGACTCCAGCTCAACTAAATTCTGCAGAATATGCAATGCTACCAGTGCATCCATTTGTTTGGTTTGGCTAACCATTGTAAACTACACACAGCTACACAATGCTTCATTACACTGCTGTTCTAAATGTAATCATCCTCTTTCACCCTCCTCATTCAGTTAATTCAAATTCAATTGGGAATTCACATGCACAGTTATCAGTATCTATCGCCCATTCATCCATTTACCACATTCATTCGGTAAGGATAGGGATGCGTGTGTACCAATGCCCTACAGCACATTTGCCTTGGCCCCTTAAGTTCGTAGTAGCTTCTTTTTTTTAAAGATAAATACTTTTTTGTTTGTCCATTTGTCTGAACTTTTAAATCACAATGTAAAACATAAATATTTAGGAAAAGTCTTGGACGTTGATATTGTTTTTGCAGATTTATTTACAAAATCAAACAACATTGGCCTAATGCGGTTCTAGTTAACCCCATCATTCCAGGTAAGAGCAGTACTCTACTTTTAGAAAGTTGAGGACCTAAGTGCAGACTTTCAACTCTAGAAGTTATTTAATTATCTCTGTCCACAACATGGTTGAGATGCGCTATCAGTCATGCGAATGTGTGAATGCCTGTCAGTAAAGGAGTATGCACACTGCAACCTATCCTCCCTTCTGGTTCATTGGCGACAACGTTTCAACCACTTAGGTAATGGTGTTTGTTTGGTTGTGTGTTTCCAGGCTGTTATGGTGTGGATCCAGAGAGTGTGACTAAGGACTGGAAGTGTGCTCGCTGTAAGGCCAATTCCATGACTGAGGTCAGTGTCTCAACAACACATCACCTCATAATACAACACCTCCAAGTGGCTGTTCATTATGTCTGACCTCACCTGACCCAAGAATATGTTGCTGGCACTGACTGGCAGTAGTGTTTGCAAACGCTGCAGTAGTCTAAACTGTCATTAGATCTGGCAGTGGTCTAAACTGTCATTAGATCTTAAAAAAAAATACAGTTTTATTTAACAGGCAAGTCAGTTAAGAACAAATTCTTATTCACAATGACGGCCAAACCCGGCCAAACCCGGACAACGCTGGGCCAATTATGCGCCACCCTATGGGACTCCCAATCACGTCCGGTTGTGATACAGCCTGGATTCAAACCAGGGACTGTAGTGACGACTCTTGCCATGAGAAGTAGTGCCTTAGACTGCTGCGGCACTTTGGAGTTTAGACTACGGCAGGTAGCCTAGTAGTTAGAGCGTTGGACCAGTAACCGAAAGGTTGCTGGATCGAATCGCTGAGCTGACAAGGTAAAAATCTGTCGTTCTGCCCCTGAACAAGGCAGTTAACCCACTGTTCCCCAGTAGGCCATCATTGTAAATAAGAATGTGTTCTTAACTGACTTGTCTAGTTAAATCATGTTTATTTTTGGGGGGCATTAGATCTGGCAGTAGTGTTTGCAGTATTCCAAACTGGCATTAGATCTGGCAGTAGTGTTTGCAGTATTCTAAACTGGCATTAGATCTGGCAGTAGTGTTTGCAGTATTCCAAACTGGCATTAGATCTGGCAGTAGTGTTTGCAGTATTCTAAACTGGCATTAGATCTGGCAGTAGTGTTTGCAGTATTCCAAACTGGCATTAGATCTGGCATTCTAAACTGGCATTAGATCTGGCAGTAGTGTTTGCAGTATTCCAAACTGGCATTAGATCTGGCAGTAGTTTTTGCAGTATTCTAAACTGGCATTAGATCTGGCAGTAGTTTTTGCAGTATTTTAAACTGGCATTAGATCTGGCAGTAGTGTTTGCAGTATTACAAACTGGCATTAGATCTGGCAGTAGTTTTTGCAGTATTCTAAACTGGCATTAGATCTGGCAGTAGTTTTTGCAGTATTTTAAACTGGCATTAGATCTGGCAGTAGTGTTTGCAGTATTCTGAACAGGCATTAGATCTGGCAGTAGTGTTTGCAGTTTTCTAAACTGGCATTAGATCTGGTAGTAGTATTTGCAGTATTCATCTAATGATAAGTGATTGACTGGTACTGGTCGTCAGGTGACACACCTTGGCATTGGTTGTATGTACAGTACCAGTCAAATGTTTGGACACACCTACTCCTGGGTTTTTCTTGATTTTTACTATTTTCTACGTTGTAGAATAATAGTGAAGACATCAAAACTATGAATTAACACATGGAATCATGTAGTATCCAAAAAAGTGTCAAACAAATCAAAATATATTTTAGATTCTTCAAAGTAGCTTTGCACACTCTTGGCATTCTCTCAACCAGATTCACCTGGAATGCTTTTCCAACTGTCTTGAAGGAGTTTCCACATATGCTGAGCACTTGGCTGCTTTTCCTTCACTCTGCGGTCCAACTCATCCCAAACCATCTCAATTGGGTTGAGGTTGGGTGATTGTGGAGGCCAGGTGATCTGATGCAGCACTCCATCACTCTCCATCTTGGTCAAATAGCTGTTACACAGCATGGAGGTGTGTTAGGTCATTGTTCTGTTGAAAAAAACAAATGATAGTCCCACTAAGCGCAAACCAGATGGGATGGCATATCGCTGCAGAATGATATGGTAGCCATGCTGGTTAAGTCTGGTGTGTCAACTTTTGACTGGTACTTTGTTTACTTAACTGGGATTATGGTGGTTGACAGTTTGCTCTTCTTGCAGAGTTGCTGTTTGTGTTTGCTGAGGGGGGGTGCCTTGCAAAAAGCCAACAACAACAAGTAAGTCTTTGTGCCAGACAGATCCCCTTAGAGATCAGGGAGTGGGCTAGTCTAAATCCCACACTGAACATTTACTGAGCTCTTCTCTTTATGTACTCTTTTGTTCACATAGTTGGATGTTCTTTTGAAATATATCTACTAGGTTTATAATCTACTCATGGTGTGGTGTCTGTGTATTGACATGTTGTGTTGTAGGTGGGTCCATGTGCTGTGTGCAGTAGCAGTGTTGGAGGCTCGCTTTGTGAACATCACTGAGAGAAGCCCTGTGGATCTGAGTGGGATTCCTCTACAGAGGTTTAAACTGGTGAGTTCGACTATGTAAATGTCAATAGGCTTGGGCAGTATACAGTATACCAGCGTATTTGGAAATACCTGTCACATAATTTTTCATTATGAAGCTTACTGGCAGTCCCCCGTCACGTGGTGTTTGTTTACAAGCACACAACAACGAGAGACCAGAACCTTGTGAGTCACCTAACTGTTGTGCAGCACGCGTCCGGTGATATAGTTTCACTATGGAATTCACAACTAAATGTTTGCCAGCTAGATATTTTATAATTATTACGGTAACTGTCTAAAATGAGCTAAATGCTCTGCGGTTGTGCATTGGGTTTGCTAACAAGCTACTAAATTAGCAATCTAGCTAAGTTGTTAGCTTCTCCCAAAATCAAGCTTTGCTTTGTAACAACTGAGAATCCCCTGCTGGATCAAGAGCCTTGCTGTCTAATGTGTGTTTTGTGCAGCAAACTGTGAACAGCATTTTTGAGTTATTTGTGTAACTGTATGAGCTGGGATGTCTGTCCTGCAAATAGTTTGTCAGAGACTGTTTAAAATCTTCGCAATCCGCTGATTAGCATTTAGTTAGCATTCTCAATGGGATTTTACATGTACTTTGTAACCTTCGGATTACAAGGGCTGTGGATTATAAAAAACAGCACCCCTTGTGTTCAGTGACACTATTACCGAATATCCCGGGATGGCACAAAGTCGGTATGAAGGTTTGACAATCTGGATACTGCCCAAGCCTTATGTCAACATTAATTATGTGCTAAGGGATAAGACTCTGTCACTACCTCGCTCTCCAACCAAGGTGCATGAATAGAGGAGAACCTTTTCCAAGAACCTTTTGAATAAAGGAGAGTGGCTGAATATCCTCTCTTCAGCATATTATGCCAAAGTAATATATTATTGGTTTTACCTGACATGGTTGGCACATCCACCTCTATGCATGTGACAGCAGTTATGCTTGCCGTCTACTACAAGGTTAGACTAGAGACTAGGGTATTTAGAGGATGTCCGGTGAGTTTGTGATTATTTATTTTTTTACCTTTATTTTACTAGGCAAGTCAGTTAAGAACAAATTCTTATTTTCAATGACGGCCTAGGAACAGTGGGTTAACTGCCTGTTCAGGGTCAGAACGACAGATTTGTACCTTGTCAGCTCGGGGGCTTGAACTTGCAACCTTTCGGTTACAAGTCCAACGCTACCCTGCTGCCCCCAGCCTCTACTGTATACAGTTTGACAGGATGTATAGGCCTAGTTTTCCCTGTGGGACTCTCTTTTCCTGTCTCTCTGAGCATGGTCTTATTGTTTTCTGTGCTGTGCAGAAATGTTACTACTGTAAGAAGCGGATGAAGAAGACATCCGGGTGCTGTGTGCAGTGTTCCCATGGCCGCTGTCCTACGGCCTACCACCCTACTTGTGCCCAGGCCGCTGGGATCCTCATGCAGCCAGACGAGTGGCCTTTTGTTGTCTACGTCACCTGCTGTCGGCACAAGGGCCCTATTCCGACAGAGGTATACATTGGTTGTACTTTACTTTATATTTAGGACTGTGTTTCAGAAAGGGGAAGCAAAACACCAGACAGTGGGGACTCTAAAGGCCTCAGTTATGGGACTTGGTTACATCATTCTGATGATACTTTATGTTATAGTTTCTAAGCATTCCACATGTTCAGGGCTGTGCTCACAACAGTGTACTATATAAACATGACTATGTTTTAGATTTTAAAGTGAAAAACTCCCACGAGTATGCCCATGTACTTCCAGTCCAAAGAGGTTGATAGAGTTGTTATTTGATGTTAATCCGGATGGATAACTAATTTCTTCTCTCTCAGCGTAACAAAGCAGCCATGCATGAGCTCACTGTGGGAAGGAGGGTGATCTGTAAGCACAAAAATGGCCGCTACTACCAGTGTGACGTGGTGCAGCTGTCCAAGGAGACGTTCTATGAGGTCAACTTTGATGACGGCTCCTTCAGTGATAACCTCTTTCCCGAGGACATCGTGGTAAGAAGACAAACGTCTGTGTGTGTGAGAGTGGGTGTGGTGCCGAATTGTGGTCAGTAATTCATGACAGGGTTTATAAGTAGGTCATAAGCTGTTTATTATTAGTTTATAGATTGCTTATACAATATGTACCACACATTGGTTAAAATTGTGTGATTGCTTTTTGGTGCTTGCCAAATAGTGAGTTTGTAGGATCGTATCTGATGGTTGTTTTCTATTGCCAGGGCCGGGACTGTGCCCAGATAGGCCCCCCTCCACAGGGGGAGATGGTGCAGGTCCGCTGGACAGATGGTCTGGTCTACGGGGCCAAGTTTGTGGCTGCTCACATCATCCAAATGTACCAGGTACAACAACACTATACTAATCAAAAAAAAAACTCATAGCAATACATTACAAGTCTGTGATGAAACCATTGTTTGCTTTTTTGAGAGACATAAAATGTAGTTATTTTGGCATTGATGGTGTAGGTGGAGTTTGAAGACGGGTCACAACTAACAGCCAAGAGAGATGATGTTTATACCCTGGATGAGGAGCTGCCTAAGAGAGTCAAGTCAAGACTGGTGAGTAGACTGAGAGCTACCTGTGAGCTATCCAATATACTGACTCCAAAGTTGCTAACCTTAACTCTGTATCATCAACTCCTAACTTTCTCACTCTGATGTTGTTATAATAAGGACTGCTGAGTATACTGAATCATACTGACTGAATCATTTTCTCCAGCATGTTTGTTAATGAGTCTTCTTCCTGTGGCAATGGACAATAAAGTAATCCTGTGTGTGCCCTGCCCTGGTCTATCTCCAGTCCAAGGCGTCAGACATGCGTTTCGATGGGATCTTTGAGGACAAGGAGGCCATCCAGCAGTCGAAGAGGCAGAGAGTGATCAACTCACGGTACCGAGGGGACTACGTTGAACCTGTGATCTACAGAGCCATCATGGAGTAGCCTGCCAAATACAGCATGGAGTAGCCTACTCTTCCAACAAACCACCAGCACTGATATTCCTGATCTGGACTTCTCACTTTACCTTAATTTATCCACTGACTGAGTGAGTGTAGCTCTGACTAAAGGACTTCTGAAAATAACTTTCCAACCCCTAGTTTGGACTGTTTTCTTTTTTCTTACGTTCATCCCTTTACAGCATTATGCGCCAGTTTCCCGGACACTGATTAGGCCTAGTCTTGGACTGTTTTCTTTTTTCTTACGTTTATCCCTTTACAGCATTATGCGCCAGTTTCCCGGACACTGATTAGGCCTAGTCTTGGACTGTTTTCTTTTTTCTTACGTTCATCCCTTTACAGCATTATGCGCCAGTTTCCCGGACACTGATTAGGCCTAGTCTTGGACTGTTTTCTTTTTTCTTACGTTCATCCCTTTAAGGCATTATGCGCCAGTTTCCCGGACACTGATTAGGCCTAGTCTTGGACTGTTTTCTTTTTTCTTACGTTCATCCCTTTACAGCATTATGCGCCAGTTTCCCGGACACTGATTAGGCCTAGTCTTGGACTGTTTTCTTTTTTCTTACGTTCATCCCTTTACAGCATTATGCGCCAGTTTCCCGGACACTGATTAGGCCTAGTCTTGGACTGAAAAGCCCTTTCATTGGATATGCTTTTTATGCTACGCTTAACCTGTCCAGGAAACCGGAACCAATTGTTATTACTTTTATGTTTTCTTTGACTGTGATCAAGGATTGAAGAACAGGCCACCTTCTCCACTCGGTATAGGTTATAGAAGCCGGGAAGAAACTTTTATGCCATCCTGCTAGTGCCCAGTAGCTTTAACTCGTCTCTTGAATGGAAGCGATATTGGACCATGAATTTTGCTTCCAAACAAGATGTAGCTTTCTAATAATAATAGTAACAATCCACTCAATAGAACTGTGGCGGGAATGACTTCCTGAAGGGAGTGAAGCAGACAAGTTGCTGTCACTCATCCTCATAAACACTGATTACAGTGTATTCTGACTTGCAATTTCACTGAATGTTGCCAGTTGTTCCTTTATGTACATCTATTTATTTTCCTATGTCGTTTTTCAGGGTGCTACTTGCACCTATGTTTGATTTTAAGGAGGTGCATTGCCATTTTAGTAACTAATACCACCTCCTCTTAGCAGAGTCACACTGTTGACTGCATTCCTAAACATTGTATTTTGTAGGAACGCATTGAATATTGCTTTTTCCATTTTTAGAGTTGTTTTTTTACCAGTGTATTTATTATACTGTGCTTGAAGAAAGTAACCTCTGCAATGCAGACAATTTGTCAGTTGCAATGGTGTAGAGGTTCTGGACTGATTCTGATCTATGTTCTATTTTTGCTATATAGATGAATTGGAAATAACCCATTCAGAATTGCTATGGGTGCTCCCTTTTTATCCAAGTTGGTTCTTTACTCTTTAAATGAACATTTGTGCGTTGCACTTTTATTCAAGCCCATTTTGAGAGGACAGTTTAATAGTTGTGTGCTACCATTTGCTATTTTTGTAAAAAAAAAAAAAAAATTTTAAAAATAATATTGTACATTTTATAAGATCTTATGCATTGTGTCCCACCACGCTTCTCCACTCGGCCATGATCATCAACCATAATGCACTTATTAATTAAAGATAAGGTGGCCTTCAGATTGTCTGTTATATTCCTCTAAACTGCTGTTATCTTGAGTATATGGATGCCACATTCTGGTAACTTTCCCAGGTTTTCCAGAAATCCTGGTTGAAATTTCCCTGCAATCAGGATGAAATAAGCAGGAAATCCGTAAGTCCTTTTTAAGTAGGATTTCTGGGAATTTTGAGAGTTTTCTGAATTTTGCAACCCTACTTGAGTGTGAGAGACATATAATGTATGAGTTGGGCAGTTATAGAGGCTCACAGAAGTACCACTAAGCAAGGGGTTTATATCATCAGCATTCAACAGTATGGAAATACTTATGACTTCTAATACATGGGGGGGAAATACAAGTTTTCTATCAAAAAGCCTATTTTGTTGCTTTGTTTTATAATGATACACGTTACATTCACAGTCGGGAAGACACTGAGATGTAATTATAATAAGTTGTTTATTTAAAGATCTAAGCCGTTGACGCAAGGGATCTTGTTTGTGACCCAAATGGCAGCATATTCCCTATATTGTGCTCTATCTTTGACCAGGGACCTGGTCAAAAGTAGTGCACTATATAGGGAATGGGGTGCCATTTGGGACTGATCCCTGGCCTGTTCATGTGACCTTTTTTCCTTTCTGTGAAAAATGTACTACCATTCATGCAATTTGTAAAGATGATAATTTTGTTTCAGTAAAAACATTTTGGCTTGCATATTGTCATTTATTGGTGTTGATCTTTGTTTCATGTTTAAATGTTTTCATGATATTTAGGACTGCTAAACAGTTCATGATCTTATGACTGATTAAACAATGTTTGACATGTATTTATGACAATGACTGAAGGTTGTAGTAACAGTGTACTGTAATAACTTTTAGTCTTTACAAGACCCCACTGCATACCTCAATGACAGTAGTAGTATCTAACTGCATAGCAAGTCAATTGTCAGCTAAACGGTGCTGTCTTTGAAGTTCAGTGTTGGGGAGTAGTGAACTACATGTAGTTCAACTAATAATTAAACATTTTACAGTAGCTTGGTGGTAGTTCAACTAAATTCAAATCTTGGTAGTGTTTTCAGTAGTTAGCTTTTTTTTGCCATGTAGCTGTGTAGCTAACTACTGGAACTGCACAGAACTTTTTTTTGCAAAAATAAAATATGGGTTAAGTTGGCAATAATTCTTTGTATCAGACTTGCCTAATTCTCACTTGAAACAGTTTTTAATATGCTAAATCACTCAGTTAACATCTGTCTCCTGAGTGTGTTCTTGCTATTTGTATTCTAAGACATTTCAGATTTAGATATGGATAATTTTTCACAAAGTATTTGGATGTAGTGAGCTACTTTTTCAAAGTAACTAAACTATAATTTTAAAGTGTATCTTTAGTGTAGCTTAACGTCTTCCAGTGTGAAGTAATTGGTGGCTTGGTAAACTATATTTTCAGTAACTCCCATTGTTTGTGTACTAGCAAACCCCACAGCTCAGCCCAAAACAGGATTTACACATACTGTTGGTGAGGACGTTTGGAAGGTCAGTGAGTGCTTAAATTTAACACTGAAGAATATAGCAGTTTGTGTGTTGGCTGATTATACTTGCAGTTGTGCTCCCCTTCCCCAAGTTCATCTCTTATCACCTTAGCTACACACCATCCATCGTATCAGCTTTTATGTCTCATGCTGAGGCTGCATACCATAGTGACATTAATCATTGCCCACACCTTACAGCTGCTCTGACATCGACAATATATAGGGGTTGTACCTCTGGGGTGCACTTGCTCTCACGCATGTTCAATGTCAACTTTATCTTTAGCAAGCATCTGTCACGTTTCAGAATACAAAATCCTTTAATAAACGTATAACAGTTGTGATGTAGCCTACTTCTGCCCTCTGATTTCTAATGTTTATCCAATTGTAATTTGTATCAAATGCATTATTAAAGTTGCAACATTGTAGTTACTTTCCACCCACACAACCAGTTACATTGTAGCGGAGTGGCACTGATTTGGCGTATTACAGATGTTCCCTTTCTATTCTGTCAGTGTTGTGCGTGCAGATGGTGGTGGTGCTGCTGTACAGTGACAACTATTGCCTTTTCGCGAGCTCTGCATCCACTCGCAGCTGGATAAACATTTTGAATTGACAGGTGGTAGATAGATAATTAGCTTGGAAATAGAAAAATGGAAGATGTATTTTAACTAGCTAGGTGTGCAGGCTCACAAGTCTTCGGGGACACGAATCATCAAAGTTAATGTTAACGGTAAGGACTGCTAGCCAGCTAGCTAACGCTAGCTATCCTATATCATGTAACCTGCCATACTTCATCGCCTAGCAGACTGTAATCAAATGTAAATTGCCTATTTGTTAACAGTATCGACTGACCTGTGCACTAAATAGCTTACTTGTGTCGTGATTCGGCTCACCGTAATGCTATCAGCTTGCTAGCTAGCAACACTGCTAGCAAGCTAGCTACTTGATAGCCATCAAGCTGGCTACCATGGTACACGGCAGGTGGTGCCAGGCAGGGGGGTCTGGTGGAATTTCTGTGCTAAAGAACTAAACCACCTGCTATTCAGTTCTCTTCTATTCTCATATATTATGTTATGTTATAGTATTTCTATTATTGTATACAAAGTACATTGAAAGTCAATTTTCTTTATTGAAATGGAATGTATCCCATCTCTGATGAAAAATCAGTCCCCTTCTTCAACAGTGTGTATGGTACCATGTACAGTAGGAGGTGATGAGAGTCATGAAGCCAACCCGTCACCTGCTCCTGGTGCTCTGTCCCATGCTTGTCCTGGGCTTCCTCTACTACTCCTCTGGGAGACTGCACCTGAGGGGCTGGGGACAGAAATCATGTAAGTACTGTAAAGCAACTACGGTAGCAACTTAATACCCAAGTCCAATCAGCCTGGTTTAACAGGTGATTGTATTACCCATGCTTAGAATCATCAGTCATGATGATGAGGAATGCATTAATGAGCTAATGGCATGACTAAATATGGAGGCTGTGAGCCTGTGAGAGCACAGAGTCACAATGAAGGGAACAAATCAAATCAAACTTTATTTGTCACATGCGCCGAATACAACAAGTGTAGACCTTACCATGAAATGCTAACTTACAAGCCCTTAACCAACAGTGCAGGTCAAGAAGAGTTAAGAAAATATTTACCAAATAAATTCAAGTCAAAAATAATAAAAAGTAACACAATAACATAACAATAACGAGGCTATATACAGCGGCTACCGGTACGAGTCAGTGTGCTGGGGTACAGGTAGGTCGAGGTAATTTGTACATGTAGGTAGGGGTGAAGTGACTATGCATAGATAATAAACAGCCAGTAGCAGCAGTGTACAAAACAAATGGGGGGTCAATATAAATAGTCCAGTGGCCAAATAGTCCAAAGGGAGGTAACTCTTATTTTTATCCACATATTTCTACATTTCCTATTCCCTTCTAATGTGATAATGATTATAATTTACCAAACTTTTACCAAACTTTTCCTCTTCACCCAACACCACCATGTTTCATTGGAGCAAATGTAAATGCATGTTGTTGTTAAAGCACAATCTGCTTCTTACCAGATGGGGGAGCTAAGAGACAGACTGTGTGTTTTGGGACTCTGGAAGATGTATATTAGGCATATTAATATGTAAATAGGTTGCATCACAGATTTGTGCTGAGTGTGCAGCCAATTTAGATTGCAGTGGTGACCACATATGGATTGAAACCAGAAACGAGGGCCACATAGGCTACTTGGAGTTGCAAAACTGTATTTTTCTGAATGACTTTACATTATGCTAATCAAGAATTGATTTGATGTGACTATACTCTATACACTCTATCCTTTTCAGTTGTGTTTGTTGTTCCCAGAATGCTTTAAAGCTCCAAAGACTGTTTGTTTACAGTCATTAGCAATGAACTGATATGTTTTATCACACCATGTAGTTATGCTAAGTAGACACTAGGCAGGTTACCATTGACCCATGAAACAAATACAGTGGGGAGAACAAGTATTTGATACACTGCCGATTTTGCAGGTATTCCTACTTACAAAGCATGTAGAGGTCTGTCATTTTTATCATAGGTACACTTCAACTGTGAGAGACGGAATCTAAAACAAAAATCCAGAAAATCACAGTGTATGATTTTTAAGTAATTAATTTGCATTTTATTGCATGACATAAGTATTTGATACATCAGAAAAGCAGAACTTAATATTTGGTACAGAAACCAAATTTGCAATTACAGAGATCATACGTTTCCTGTAGTTCTTGACCAGGTTTGCACACACTGCAGCAGGGATTTTGGCCCACTCCTCCATACAGACCTTCTCCAGATCCTTCAGGTTTCAGGGCTGTCGCTGGGCAATACGGACTTTCAGCTCCCTCCAAAGATTTTCTATTGGGTTCAGGTCTGGAGACTGGCTAGGCCACTCCAGGACCTTGAGATGCTTCTTACGGAGCCACTCCTTAGTTGCCCTGACTGTGTGTTTCGGGTCGTTGTTATGCTGGAGACCCAGCCACGACCCATCTTCAATGCTCTTACTGAGGGAAGGAGGTTGTTGGCCAAGATCTCGCGATACATGGCCCCATCCATCCTCCCCTCATTACGGTGCAATCGTCCTGTCCCCTTTGCAGAAAAGCATCCCCAAAGAATGATGTTTCCACCTCCATGCTTCACGGTTGGGATGGTGTTCTTGGTTGTACTCATCCTTCTTCTTCCTCCAAACACGGCTAGTGGAGTTTAGACCAAAAAGCTAAATTTTTGTCTCATCAGACCACATGACCTTCTCCCATTCCTCCTCTCCCATTCCTCCTCATGACCTTCTCCCATTCCTCCTTTTTTGCCCGCTTTGAGGACAATACAGTGCCACTGACACGGCCTGCAACGGAAACATGCGGTCTCTCCTTCACTGCAGCCGAGGTGAGTAAAACATTTAAACGTGTTAACCCTCGCAGGGCTGCAGGCCCAGACGGCATCCCCAGCCGCGCCCTCAGAGCATGCGCAGACCAGCTGGCTGGTGTGTTTACGGACATATTCAATCAATCCCTATACCAGTCTGCTGTTCCCACATGCTTCAAGAGGGCCACCATTGTTCCTGTTCCCAAGAAAGCTAAGGTAACTGAGCAAAACGACTACCGCCCCGTAGCACTCACTTCCGTCATCATGAAGTGCTTTGAGAGACTAGTCAAGGACCATATCACCTCCACCCTACCTGACACCCTAGACCCACTCCAATTTGCTTACCGCCCAAATAGGTCCACAGACGATGCAATCTCAACCACACTGCACACTGCCCTAACCCATCTGGACAAGAGGAATACCTATGTGAGAATGCTGTTCATCGACTACAGCTCGGCATTCAACACCATAGTACCCTCCAAGCTCGTCATCAAGCTCGAGACCCTGGGTCTCGACCCCGCCCTGTGCAACTGGGTACTGGACTTCCTGACGGGCCGCCCCCAGGTGGTGAGTGTAGGTAACAACATCTCCTCCCCGTTGATCCTCAACACTGGGGCCCCACAAGGGTGCATTCTGAGCCCTCTCCTGTACTCCCTATTCACCCACGACTGCGTGGCCACGCACGCCTCCAACTCAATCATCAAGTTTGCGGACGACACAACAGTGGTAGGCTTGATTACCAACAACCACGAGACGGCCTACAGGGAGGAGGTGAGGGCCCTCGGAGTGTGGTGTCAGGAAAATAACCTCACACTCAACGTCAACAAAACTAAGGAGATGATTGTGGACTTCAGGAAACAGCAGAGGGAACACCCCCCTATCCACATCGATGGAACAGTAGTGGAGAGAGTAGCAAGTTTTAAGTTCCTCGGCATATACATCACAGACAAACTGAATTGGTCCACTCACACAGACAGCATCGTGAAGAAGGCGCAGCAGCGCCTCTTCAACCTCAGGAGGCTGAAGAAATTCGGCTTGTCACCAAAAGCACTCACAAACTTCTACAGATGCACAATCGATAGCATCCTGGCGGGCTGTATCACCACCTGGTACGGCAACTGCTCCGCCCTCAACCGTAAGGCTCTCCAGAGGGTAGTGAGGTCTGCACAACGCATCAAAGCTGGGACCGAGAGACTGAAAAACAGCTTCTATCTCAAGGCCACCAGACTGTTAAACAGCCACCACTAACATTGAGTGGCTGCTGCCAACACACTGACACTGACTCAACTCCAGCAACTTTAATAATGGGAATTGATGGGAAATGATGTAAATATATCACTAGCCACTTTAAACAATGCTACCTTATATAATGTTACTTACCCTACATTATTCATCTCATATGCATACGTATATACTGTACTCTATATTTACATTTAAGTCATTTAGCAGACGCTCTTATCCAGAGCGACTTACAAATTGGTGAATTCAACTTCTGACATCCAGTGGAACAGCCACTTTACAATAGTGCATCTAAATCATTAAGGGGGGTGAGAAGGATTACTTATCCTATCCTAGGTATTCCTTGAAGAGGTGGGGTTTCAGGTGTCTCCGGAAGGTGGTGATTGACTCCTTGTCGCTCTGGCGTGGAAAGAGTTTGTTCCACCATTGGGGGGAAGAGCAGCAAACAGTTTTGACTGTCGTGAGGGAGTTTGTTCCACCATTGGGGGGCCAGAGCAGCGAACAGTTTTGACTGGGCTGAGCTTTCATTTCGGGAACTTGTACTTCCTCAGTGGTAGGGAGTTTAAACAAGTTAAAGTTTAATATTTGTTTTCACTGAGCAAACAAAGTGCCAGAGTTGAGTGGATGGAAAATTGCTACAAAAGGCAGTGCCCTTGTTTGGGTGTAATACCAGGCCTGATCATCTATATCATCATATTGAAAAAGGAAAATTTTCATTAGGTTTTCTGGTTCATCCTTATATATGTAAAAAATAATGAACATTTTTGCGTATCACTAGCCACTTTTAAATACTATGCCACTTTGTTTACATACTCATCTCATATGTATATACTGTACTCGATACCATCTACTGTATCTTGCCTATGCTGCTCTGTACCATCACTCATTCATATATCCTTATGTACATATTCTTTATCCCCTTACACTGTGTATAAGACAGTAGTTTAGGAATTGTTAGTTAGATTACTTGTTGGTTATTACTGCATTGTCGGAACTAGAAGCACAAGCATTTCGCTACACTCGCATTAACATCTGCTAACCATGTGTATGTGACAAATAAAATTTGATTTGATTTGATTAGATTTGAATTACACATGGAATAAACAAAACATAGTCAATAATACAGTAGAACAAAAGAAAACAAAAAAGTCTATATACAGTGAGTGCAAATGAGTTAAGATAAGGGAGTTAAGGCAATAAATAGGCCATGGTGGCGAAGTAATTACAATATAGCAATTAAACACTGGTATGGTAGATGTGCAGAAGATGAATGTGCAAGTAGATTTACTGGCGTGCAAAGTAGCAAGATAAATAAATAAATACAGTATGGAGATGAGGTAGATAGATGGGCTGTTTACAGATGGGCTATGTACAGGTGCAGTGATCTGTGAGCTGCTCTGACAGCTGGTGCTTAAAGCTAGTGAGGGAGATATGAGACTCCAGCTTCAGTGATTTTTGCAGTTCGTTCCATTCATTGGCAGCAGAGAACTGGAAGGAGAGGCGACCAAAGGAGGAATTGGCTTTGGGGGTGAACCGGGAGATATACCTGCTGGAGCACGTGCTACGAGTGGGTGCTGCTTTGGTGACCAGTGAGCTGAGATAAGGCGGGGCTTTACCTAGCAGAGACTTGTAGATAACCTGTAGCCAGTGGGTTTGGCGACGAGTATGAAGCAGGGCCAACCAACGTGAGCGTACAGGTCGGAGTGGTGGGTAGTGTATGGGGCTTTGGTGACAAAACGTATGGCACTGTGATAGACTGCATCCAATTTGTTGAGTAGAGTGTTGGAAGTTATTTTATAAATGACGTCGCCAAAGTCGAGGATCGGTAGGATGGTCAGTTTTACGAGGGTATGTTTGGCAGCATGAGTGAAGGATGCTTGCTTGCGATATAGGAAGCCAATTCTAGATTTCATTTTGGATTGGAGATGCTTAATGTGAGTCTGGAAGGAGAGTTTACATTCTAACCAGACACCTAGGTATTTGTTGTTGTCCACGTATTCTAAGTCAGAGCCATCCAGAGTAGTGATGGTGGACGGGCGGGCAGGAGCGGGCAGTGATTGATTGAATAGCATGCATTTAGTTTTACTTGCATTTAAGAGCAGTTGGAGGCCACGGAAGGAGAGTTGTATGGAATTGAAACTCGCCTGGAGGTTAGTTAACACAGTCTCCAAAGAGGGCCAGAAGTATATAGAATGGTGTAGTCTCCGTAGAGGTGGATCAGAGAATCACCAGCAGCAAGAGCGACATCATTGATGTATACAGAGAAGAGAGTCGGCCCGAGAATTGAACCCTGTGGCACCCCCATAGAGACGGCCAGAGGTCCGGATAAAAGGAACTCTGATTTGACACATAGAACTCTTATCAGAGAAGTAGTTGGTAAACCAGGCGAGGCAATCATTTGAGAAACCAAGGCTGTCGAATCTGCCAATAAGAATGTAGTGATTGACAGAGTCGAAAGCCTTGGCCAGGCTGATGAATACGGCTGCACAGTAATGTCTCTTATCGATGGCGGTTATGATGTTGTTTATGACCTTGAAAATGGCTGAGGTGCACCCATGACCAGCTCTGAAACCAGATTGCATAGCGGAGAAGGTACGGTGGGATTTGAAATGGTCGGTAATCTGTTTGTTAACTTGGCTTTCGAAGACCTTTGAAAGACAGGGTAGGATATATATAGGTCTGTAGCAGTTTGGGTCTAGAGTGTCACCCCCTTTGAAGAGGGGGATGACTGCAGCAGCTTTCCAATCTTTGGGAATCTCACAATACGAAAGAGAGGTGGAACAGGCTAGTAATAGGGGTTGCAATAATTTTGGCAGATAATTTTAAAAAGAGAGGGCCCAGATTGTCTAGCCCGACTGATTTGTTGGGGTCCAGATTTTGCAGCTCTTTCAGAACATCAGCTATCTGGATTTGGGTGAAGGAGGAATGGTGGGGGCTTTGGTGGGTTGCTGTGGAGGGTGCCGGGCAGTTGACCGGGGTAGGGGTAGCCAGGTGGAAAGCATGGCCAGCCGTAAAGAAATACTTATTGAAATGATCAATTATAGTGGATGTATCAGTGGTAATAGTGTATCCTTGCCTCAAAGCAGTCGGCAGCTGGGAGGAGGTGCTCTTATTCTCCATGGACTTATAGTTTCCCAGAACCTTTTTGAGTTTGTTCTACAGGATGCAAATTTCTCTTTGAAAAAGCTGCCTTAGCTTTCCTAAATGCCTATGAAAAGTTGCATATCACGGGGGCTATTCGATGCTAATGCAGAACGCCACAGGATGTTTTTGTGCTGGTCAAGGGCAGACAGGTCTGGAGTGAACCAAGGACTATATCTATTCCTAGTTCTACATTTGTTGAATGGGGCATGCTTATTTAAGATGGTGGGGAAGGCACTTTTAAATAATAACCAGGCATTCTCTACTGATGGGATGAGGTCAATGTCATTCCAGGATACCCCAGCCAGGTCAATTAGAAAGGACTGCTCGCAGAAGTGTTTTAGGGAGCGTTTGATAGTGATGAGGGGTGGTCGTTTGGTCGCAGACCCATTACGGATGCAGGCAATGAGGCAGTGATCGCTGAGATCCTGATTGAAAACAGCAGAGGTGTATTTGGAAGGCGAGTTAGTTAGGATGATATCTATGAGGGTGCCCATACGGATTTGGGGTTGTATCTGGTAGGTTCATTGATAATTTGTGTGAGATTGAGGGCATCAAGCTTAGATTGTAGGATGGCTGGAGTGTTAAGCATGTCCCAGTTTAGGTCAACCAAGTAGCACGAGCTCAGAATATAGATAGGGGGCAATCAATTCAAATATTTTGTTGAGGGCACAGCTGGGGACAGAGGGTGGTCTATAGCAAGTTGCAACAGTGAGAGACTTGTTTCTGGAAAGGTGAATTTTTAAAAGTAGAAGCTCGAATTGTTTTGCTACAGACCTGGATAGTAAGACAGAACTCTGCAGGCTATCTTTGCAGTAGATTGCAACACCACGCTCTTTGGCAGTTCTATCTTGGCGGACAATGTTATAGTTAGGGTTGGAGATTTCAGGGTTTTTGGTGGTTTTCCTAAGCCAGGATTCAGACACGGCTAAGACATCCGGGTTGGCAGAGTGTGCTAAAGCAGTGAGTAAAGCAAACTTAGGGAGTAGGCTTCTAATGTTAACATGCATGAAACCAAAGCTTTTACGGTTACAGAAGTCAACAAATGAGAGAACCTGGGGAGTGGGAGTGGAGCTAGGCACTGCAGGGCCTGAATTAACCTCGACATCACCAGAGGAACAGAGGAGGAGTAGGATAAGTGTACGGCTAATAGCTATACGAACTGGCCTTCTAGCACGTTCGGAACAGAAAGTAAAAGGAGCAGGTTTCTGGGAACAATAGCATAGATTCAAATCAAATCAAATCAAATTGTATTTGTCACATACACATGGTTAGCAGATGTTAATGCGAGTGTAGCGAAATGCTTGTGCTTCCAGTTCCGACAATGGAGTAATAACCAACAAGTAATCTAACTAACAATTCCAAAACTAATTTCTTATACACAGTGTAAGGGGATAAAGAATATGTACATAAGGATATATGAATGAGTGATCTTGCAGAGCAGCATAGGCAAGATACAGTAGATGGTATCGAGTACAGTATATACATATGAGATGAGTATGTAAACAAAGTGGCATAGCTAAAGTGGCTAGTGATACATGTATTACATAAGGATGCAGTAGATGATAGAGTACAGTATATACGTATACATATGAGATGAATAATGTGGGGTATGTAAACATTATATTAGGTAGGCATAATGTACAGACAAAGGTAAGGTAGGATGTGAGTACATTGGAGGTAAACCTGGGCATTGAGTAATGATGGGAGAGATATAGTCTCTAGAGATGTTTAAACCAGGTGATGTCATCGCATATGTAGGAGGTGGAAGAACATGGTTGGTTAATGCATATTGAGCAGGGCTAGAGGCTCTACAGTGAAATAAGACAGTAATCACTAACCAGGACAGTAATGGACGAGGCATATTGTTATTAGAGAGAGGCATGCGTAGCCAAGTGAACATATGGGTCCAGTGAGTGGTTGGGCTGGCTGGGGACATGGCGATTCAGACAGTTAGCAGGCCGGTACTAACAAGCTAGCAGTTAGTTGGCCGGGGCTAACAAGCTAGCAGTTAGCAGACCGGGGCACGCAAGCTAACAGTTAGCAGACTGGGGCTAGCAAGCTAGCAGTTAGTAGGGGCTAGCAAATTAGCAGAAGGGCCTTTGGGGGACGTCGTGATGGAGGTAAGTCTGTTTTGCCTCTTCGTGCGGTGACGTCGATAGACCAGTCGTGGATTAGTAGGGTTCCAAGTAGCTCTATGTAGCTAGCAGGCCGCGGTTAGCAGAATGGGCCTTCAGTGGATGTTGGGCCTGTTGGATTCCTCGGGCAGATTATGTCGGTATTCCAGTCGTAGAGGATTGGCGTGGTTCTGTGCCCTGTACCGGCAGTAGAAGGGGTCCAGATATTGTAGCCCAGGATGGGCTTCGGTGGTAGTCCAGGAGCCCTAGCCAGGCTAGCTTCAGGCTAATTGGTTCTTGCTCTGGGATGGAAACGCTAGCCAGGAGTAGTCACCCGGGGTTGCGGTTAGCTATTTGCAAAGATCCAGATGAAAATGTTCAGAGTTTGCGGTAGGAATCTGGGGATATGTAGAGAAAAAATAGGTACATTATGCTCTAGTTTGAGTCACGTTGTACAAACTGGCGAGAGCTTTCCGAGCTAAAGGTTCGCTGATGACCGCTAGCAGTGGTTTCCTGACTGATATCTGGTAGGTAGTTAGCTGGCTAGCTTCAGTTGAGGAATTCCAGATCAGAAGTAAATAGAAATAGTTTAGAAAAAAAAACAGATCCATGCCACATTGGGTGAGGCGGGTTGCAGGAGAATATTTAGAAGTTGAGGTTTAGGAAAATATCTTTAAAAGATATGCGAAGATAAAGATATATACAAGGGACACGACATGACAAAGACGTCTGACTGCTACACCATCTTGGATTTTGTTGTGTCCATTATCCTAAGTGGATAATGGAAACACTTCAACTAATGTGTTGCTATTGAGCACTAGTTCTTTTTTAGGTGTGATGTCATTACGTCCAGGTGTTTTTATCAACACAAGACAGTTGAATGGAAATGCACCACAGCAGGCAACTGTTCCATCTATCTTCTATGCGACCTTTCTACATTTCGACCAAAAATCCCTGGACAAGGTAATGGAAACATAGCTCGTAGAACTGGTGCTTTTGTTGTGTTACAAGGTGGGATTAAAATGGATTTAATTGTCATTTTTTGTCAACGATCTACACAAAATACTCTATAATGTGAAAGTGGAAGAAAAATTCTAACACTTGTAAGAAATATATGAAAAATAAAACACTAATCAAATCAAATTGTATTGGTCACATACACATATTTAGCAGACGTTATTGCGGGTGTAGCGATATTCTTGTGTTCCTAGCTCCAACAGTGCAGTAATATCTAACAATTCACAACAACATACAAATCTAAAAGTAAAAGAATGTGGCATACCCATCATATGAATGAGTGATCTTGCAGAGCAGCATAGGCAAGATACAGTAGATGGTATCGAGTACAGTATATACATATGAGATGAGTATGTAAACAAAGTGGCATAGCTAAAGTGGCTAGTGATGGGTATCAGTGATGGGTATGCCGAGGAACTTGAAGCTTTCCACCTTCGCCGTGCTTCTCTCCACTGTTTACTGAAGTCCACGATCAGCTCCTTTGTTTTGTTGACGTTGAGGGAGAGGTTATTTTCCTGGCACCACTCCACCAGGGCCCTCACCTCCTCCCCGTGGGCTGTCTCATCATTGTTGGTAATCAGGCTTACTACTGTTGTGTCATCTACAAACTTGATGACTGAGTTGTAGGCATGTGTAGCCACCCAGTCATGGGTGAACAGGTAGTACAGGAGGGGTCTGAGCACACACCCTTGTGGAACCCCTGTGTTGAGATTCAGCAAAGCGGAGGTGTTGTTTCCTACCTTCACCACCTTGGGGCGGTAATCAAATTGAAGTGGGTCTAGGGTGTCAGGTAAGGTGGAGGTGACATGATCCTTAACCAGCCTCTCAAAGCACTTCATGATGACATAAGTCAGTGCTATGGGGCGATAGTCATTTAGTTCAGTTACCTTTGCTTTCTTGCGTACAGGAGCAATAGTGGCCATATTGAAGCAACTTGGGACAGCAGACTGGGATAGGGAGAGATTGTCTGTAAACACTCCAGCCAGCTGGTCTGCGCATGCTCTAAGGACGCGGCTTGGGATGTCGTCTGGCCTGGCAGCCTTGGGAAGGTTAACGCGCTTAAATGTCTTACTAACTTCGGCCACGGAGAACAGGAGCCCACAGACCTTGGGGGCAGGCCGCGTCGGTGGCACTGTATTAACTTCAAAGCGGGCGAAGAAGATATTTAGCTTGTTCGGGAGCAAGACGTCGGTGTCTGTGACGTGGCTGGTATTCCTTTTGTAATCCGTGATTGTCTGTAGACCCTGCCACATACTTCTCGTGTCTGAGCCGTTGAATTGTGACTCCACTTTATCTCTATACTGACACTTTGTCTGTTTGATTACCTTACGGAGGGAATAACTACATTGTTTTGTATTCAACCATATTCCCAGTCACCTTGCCATGGTTAAATGCGGTGGTTCACGCTTTCAGTTTGCGCTTTCAGTAATATACAGTGCCTTGATTCCAGAAGTATTCACCCCCAGAGTCAATACATGCTTTGCACACCAGGATTGTACAATATTTGCACAATATTCTTTAAAAAAATATTCAAGCTCTGTCATGTTGGTTGTTGATAATTTCTAGACAGTCATTTTCAAGTCTTGCAATTGATTTTCAAGCTGATTTAAATCAAAACTGTAACTAGGCCACTCAGGATCATCTTGATAAGTATATATTTGGCCTTGTGTTTTAGGTTATTGTCCTGCTGAAAGGTGAATTTGTCTTCCAGTGTCGGTTGGAAAGCAGACTGAACCAGGTTTTCCTCAAGGATTTTGCCTGTGCTTAGCTCTATTCTGTTTCTTTTTATCCTAAAGAATACTCCTTAGTCCTTGCCTTTGACAAGGATACCCATAACATGATGCAGCCACCACCATGCTTGAAAATATGAAGTGGTTCTCACTGATGTCTTGTGTTGGATTTGCCCCAAACATAATGCTTTGTATTCAGGACATAAAGTAAATGTATTTGCCACACTTTAGTTTTTGTTTTACTTTAGAGCCTTATTGCAAACAGGATGCATGTTTTGGAATATTTTTATTCTGTATAGGCTTCCTTCTTTTCACTCTGTCACTTAGGTTAGTATTGTGTAGTAACTACAATGTTGTTGATCCATCCTCAGTTTTTTCTTATAACAGCCATTGAACTCTGCAACTGTTTTAAATTCCCCATTGGCCTCATGGTAAAATCCCTAAGCGGTTTTCTTCCTGTCCGACAACTGAGTTAAGAAGGATGCCTGTATCTTTGTAGTGACTGGGTGTATTGATACATCAGCCAAAGTGTAATTAATAACTTCACCAAGCTCAAAGGGATATTCAATGTCTGTTTTTTATTTTTACTCCTCTACCAATAGGTGCCCTTCTTTGCAAGGCATTGGTAAGACTTCCTGGTCTTTGTGGTTGAATCTGTGTTTGAAATTCACTGCTCGACTAAGGGACCTAACAGATAATTGTATATGGTGGGTACAGAGATGGGTAGTCATTCAAAAATCATGTAAAAAGGCAATATTATTGCAAAGTATTATGTCAATGCAACGTATTATGTGACTTGTTCAGCACATTTTTACTCCTAAACTTATTTAGGCCATAACAAAGGGTTGAATACTTATTGACTCAAGACATTTCAGATTTTCATTTTTAATACATTTGTAAAAATGTCTAAAATCATAATTTCACTTTGACATTGAGGTATTATGTGTATGCCAGTGACACAAAATATAACATTTGATCCATTTTAAATTTAGTCTGTAACACAATAACATTTGGAAAAAGTCAAGGGGTGTGAATACTTTCTGCAGACACTATATCTAGCTTCAAACAGATTCAACTTGATTCACTGAAGCATTCAATGACATTTGTCTCAGTGTTAAAAAGCTGCTGTGCTCCACTGAACATAACCTGGGTGTCTTTATTGTAAAGTTTCTAGTTGGTACTGTTGGTGGTACAGTGCAATGTTTCCTCTTTGCTGTCTTTCACCTGTCGTTCATTTGTACCGTCACATTCTCCAGTGAAAACATTCTGGGGGTGACTGTACACAAACCTGTCAATGCTTCACCTGGCTCAGTAAACACAAAATTACTGTGAGTGCATCCCAAATGGCACCCTATTCCCTATATATTGCACTACTTTAGACCAGGGCCCTGGTCATGTCTTTACCTCAACCTAAATGTTCTTTTTTGGCAAGGCTCATTTTCAAATAATGATTATAACGTTAAATAATATTATTCCAGCCTGAGCTTTTCTGTGTAATAAAACAATAGTTCAACTTTATTCCTATGCAGTTACAGGAATAGGCTAACATACAGTACAGCGTTACTACACAGGTATAGAGCATTAAAACATTAACTGTTTTGTTGAGTTTAATTATTAAGGACACCCTATACCTCCATGATTGTTTTTAAAGTTACATGTTTAGGCTAAATGTCTTACTCATGAGAAACAAGAACAACAATACTCTTCTCTTTCATTCTATTTTCCCTCTCCTCTCAGTCTGTCAACTAGCACTCAAATTTCAAAGCAGAAAATTATTCTTGTACCTCAGGCATATCAGCAGTTGCTAGCAATTTGGGAGAGATGTTTGTTCACCGATCTTCACAGATGAAGATTGTGTTTCACTAAAGGGATGGCGGAGCCAAGCTTAATTCTGGACAGCTGCCTGTTCTTAACCAACCTGAGTCCAGACTTGATTTGAAAATAGACCATTATGTAAAAACTAAGTAAACGTTTAGAGATGAGTGCATTTAACCTTTCTCGGAGTCTTTAAGCTTTTTGGCAGACAAGCCAAAGAAACAAAGTTGAGCAGGCTAACCCAGCTGTGGCCTAACATCCTCAAACAACAGATCTTGTGAGAGCAACTCGACAACCTCACAATCCCTCTCCTGATTTTACGGTACATGTACGCCAACCCCTATTTTGTTCTAGCAGCTTGTTCTACAACCTACTACTAGGTCACATTCCAAGCCAGGCCACGATCACTGCCAGGTCATCATGTTATGTGAGGTTCTAAATCAACTAAACGTAATTTAGGCTTCTAAGTCTTGAGTGGATTCTTGGCCCCAACGGGTAATGGTTGCGTGTCAGAGATAAACACTAGGCAAGCCCTGGAGCTGTTGTCAGAGGACAGACTAGGATCCCCCAGCAACATCATAATTCACACGGGCACAAATGACCTGAGAGCCCAGCAGGAAAGGGTGGCAACAGCACTCAAGGGAGTGATTGAAAAAGCTTCTTCTCCACCGTGCTACCACGAACAGACGTTCACTCTGCCACCATACAGCGGGTGAATGCAAGCATTTTGCGATACTGTGCCTCAATTCCGAATGTCTACCTGGCCCACCACTCCACCCTGGACTTGGAAAAGCCTTGTCGACCAGGTCCACCTCTACAAGGCAGCAATCCCAACTTTTGTCAGGACCCGAAGGACGTCACCCTCAACCGTAGCCCCAGCACCTCACACAGGAGCAAAAGAGCAATGGACACCCCGCCCAGACCACCGAGACCCCCTCTCACACCAGCAAGATCACCTCTCGAAGGACCTGAACCGAGAGAACCCATGCCAAGAGGACCAACACCCAGACCACAGCCTCACCAGCCACACCCCTACCTGCTAAGACCACCCCAAGCAAGCCCTATATAGGCCCCCCATATGAGAACTACACCCCTTATTCCCACCCCATGCCCCCCGCCCCTGTGGAAAGGACCTCAACATGACAGCAGGACATATGCCCAGGCCGTGAGCAGAGCAACAGGCACAACCCCCACTATTACACCCGCTCAAGCCCCATCATGTGACCTAAGAGGTATGTATCAGATGTTAAACACGCTCTGCTCACACCTACTGTGATGGTCCAGGCCTAAACCACACAAAAACAACACTAGACACTATGGAACACAAAGATTTTACTATCTCATCCTGGAATATACAAGGTCTGAGGTCATCTGCCTTTGGCTTAAAGAGCAGAAACCCAGACTTCATCAAAGAAATTGGAAATACAGACATTGTCATCCTACAAGAAACATGGTATAAAGGAGACAAACCTGCTGGTTCCCCTCTAGGTTACAGAGAGCTGGTAGTCCCATCTACCAAACGACCAGGTGTGAAACAGCGAAGAGACTCAGGAGGCATGCTAATTTGGTATAGAGTGGGTTAGGTCTGCTCTATTAAAAAAACAGGAACATTTTACATCTGGCTAGAAATTAAGGAGGAAATTATCTCAACAGAGAAATGTCCTCATGTTAAATGTCCTTGTGTGTTACCTATATCCCCCCAATAGAATCCCCATACTTTAACGATGACAGCTTCTCCACCCTAGAGGCGGAGATCAACAATTTCAGGCACAGGGACATGTATTAGTCTGTGGCTACCTAAATGCCAGAACTGTACAAGAATCTGACACCCTCAGCACACCGGTGGACAAACACCTACCTGGAGGTGACAGCATTCCCTCCCCCATATGCCCCCCTAGACACAACTATGACAACATAATCAACAAAAATGGGTCACAACTCCTGCAACTCTGTTGGACGCTGGGTATGTACATAGTCAATGGTAGGCTTTGAGGGGACTCCTATGGTAGGTACACCTATAGCTCATCTCTTGGCAGTAGTACTGTAGACTACTTTATCACTGACCTCAACTCAGAGTCTCTTAGAACATTCACAGTCAGTCCACTGACACCCCTATCAGATCACAGCAAGATCACACTCTACTTGAACAGAGCTATGCTCAATCATGAGGCATCAAAGCCAAAGGAACTGAATACTATTAAGAAATGCTATAAATGGAAGAGAAATAGTGTGGAAACCTAACAAAAAACATTTAGGCAACAACAAATTCAATCCCTTCTAGACAATTTCCCAGACAAAAGGTTTCAATGGAATAATGTAAACTTGGCAGTAGAAAACCTAAACAGTATATTTCACCTCTCAGCTTCTATATCAAATCTAAACATTTCAAGCAGACAACCAAAGAAAATGAATAACAATGACAAATGGTTTGATAAAGAATGCAAAAACTGTCAAGCCCTGATCTGTTTCACCTGTCCTTGTGCTTGTCTCCACTCCCTCTAGGTGTCGCCCATCTTCCCCACTTATCCTCTGGGTATTTATACCTGTGTTTTCTGTCTGTCTGTGCCAGTTCGTCTTGTTTGTTCAAGCCAACCAGTGTTTTGTGTCTCAGCTCCTGCTTTTTCCAGTTTCTCTATTCTCGCCCTCCTGAGGTTTGACCCTTGCCTGTCCTGACTTCGAGCCCATCTGCCTGCCCCTGAGCCTGCCTGCATTCTGGAGTCGCCTCTTCACTGTTGACATTGAGACTGGTGTTTTGCGGGTACTATTTAATGAAGCTGCCAGTTGAGGACTTGTGAGGCGTCCGTTTCTCAAACTGGACACTAATGTACTTGTCCTCTTGCTCAGTTGTGCACCGGGCCTCCCACTCCTCTTTATATTCTGGTTAGGGTCAGTTTGCGCTGTTCTATGAAGGGAGCAGTACACAGCGCTGTACGAGATCTTCAGTTTCTTGGCAATTTCTCACATGGAATAGCTTTCATTTCTCAGATCAAGAATAGATAAATATATTTTTATTCTGGTCATTTTTAGCCTGTAATCAAACCCTCAAATGCTGATGCTTCAGATACTCAACTAGTCTAAAGAAGGCCAGTTTTATTGCTTCGTTAATTAGCACAACAGTTTTCAGCTGTGCTAACATAATTGCAAAAGGGTTTTCTAATGATCAATTAGCCTTTTAAAATTATAAACTTGGATTAGCTAACACACCGTGCCATTGGAACACAGGAGTGATGTTTGCTGATAATGGGCCTCTGTACACCTATGTGGATATTCCATAAAAAATCTGCCATTTCCAGCTACAATAGACATTTACAACATTAACAATGTCTACACTGTATTTCTGATCAATTTGATGTTATTTAAATGGACAAAAAAATGTGCTTTTCTTTCAAAAACAAGGACATTTCTAAGGTGACCCCAAACTTTTGAACGGTAGTGTACATGTGGGTAGTCTTAAAGTGACTAAGCAGAGATAACAACAGAAAGTAGAAGTGGTGTAAAAGGTGGGGCAATGCAAATAGTCTGGCTAGCCATTTGATTAGGTGTTCAGAAGTCTTATGGCTTGGGGGTAGAAGCTGTTTAGAAGCCTCTTGGACCTAGACTTGGCGCTCCGGTACCGCTTGCCGTGCGTTAGCAGAGAGAACAGTCTATGACTAGGGTGGCTGGAGTCTTTGACAGTTTTTAGGGCGTTCCTCTGATACCACCTGGTATAGAGGTCCTGGATGGCAGAGATCTTGGCCCCAGTGATGTACTGGGCCGTTCGCACTACCCTCTGTAGTGCTTTGCGGTCGGAGGCCGTGCAGTTGCCATACCAGGCAGTAATGCAACCAGGATGCTCTCAATGGTGCAGCTGTAGAACCTTTTGTGGATCTGAGGACCCATGCCAAATCATCAATCTCCTGAGGAGGAATAGGTTTTTTAAATCAATAGAATCTAAACACTTCTGTGAAAATTGTAAAACTCTAAACAACAAACGAAGAGCTGTCTATCCAAAATTGAGATTTATGGATAAACCACTTCTCCAATCTGTTTGGCTCCATAACAAAAGAACAAACAGCAAAAACATATACATGATCAAATACAAATCTTAGAATCAACCAAAGACTACCAGAACCCACTGGATTCTCCAATTACATTGCATGAACTACAGGAAAAAATACAAACACAACAACCCCAAAAGACCTGTGGGGTTGATGGTAATCCTACATTACATTTTTAAATATACAGACCACAAATTCCAATTGGCTATATTTAAACTCTTTAACATCATCCTCAGCTTTTCCCCGGTATTTAGAACCATCACCCCAATCTATGAAAGTGGAGACAAATTTGACCCCAATAACTACAGGGGGATATGGGTCAACATCAACCTTGGAAAAATCCTCTGCATTATCGTTAACAGCGGACCCATACAATTCCTCAGCCAAAACAATGTACAGAAGCAAATGCCAAATTGGCTTTTTACCAAATTACCATATGACAGACCACGTATTCAACCTGCACACCCTAATTGGCAAACAAACAAGCCAAAACAAAGATGAAGTCTTCCCATGCTTTGTTGACTTCAAAAAAGCTTGAGACTCAATTCGGCATGTGGGTCTGCTATACAAATTGATGGAGTGGTGTTGGGGTAAAACATAAAACTGGCAAAAAACGCATTCCTTTCCACAGGGCCAGGGGGTGAGACAGGGATGCAGCTTAAGCCCCACTCTCTTAAACATATATATCAATGAATTGGCAAGGGCACTAGAACAGTCTGCAGCACCTGGCCTCACCCTACTAGAATCTGAAGTCAAATGTCGACTGTTTGCTGATATGGTGCTCCTGTCCCCAACCAAGGAGGACCTACAGCAGCACATAGATATTCTGCACAGATTGTCAGACCTGGGCCCTGACAGGAACTCTCAGTAAGAAAAAAAATAATGGTGTTCCAAAAAAGGTCCAGTTGCCAGGACCACAAATCAAAATTCCATCTAGACACAGTTGCCCTAGAGCACACAAAAAACTAAACATACCTCGGCCTAAACATCAGCGCCACAGGTAACTTCCACAAAGCTGTGAACAATCTGAGAGACAAGGCAAGAAGGGCCTCTATGCCATTGAAAGGAACATAAAATTCAACATACCAATTAGAATCTGGCTAAAAATACTTGAATCAGTTATAGAACCCATTGCCCTTTATGGTTGTGAGGTCTGGGGTCCGCTCACCAACCAAGAATTCACAAAATGTGACAACCAAATTGAGACTCAGGATGTGTAATGAACACGAGGGAGACAGAGAGCTGGTTTCAAGCACAGAGCGCAACAGGTTTTTAATGAAAGGAACCTTAGGAGTAAGCAGATAGCTGGGTCCAGGCAGAAGGTCATACACGGTAGGTCCACAAATGGCAACAGTACAGGCAGGGAATAGGCAAAAGGCATTGTGAGTGAGGCAGGCAAACCTATCATGGACAGGAAACCAGCACTCTGAAAAAGTGTGTCTCAAATACAAACAATACCTCACAGTAATGGGGTGCAAGGAACTGAACTAAATAGTGTGGGATGATATACAGGTGTGTGAACAGGTGATTCAAATTCCGGTGATTGGGATCTGGAGCGTGAGCTTGAAAGTGGGCTGTGTTCCAGGGATCTAAGTGTTTGGGAGTGTGAGTTGGACGCAGACATTACCGCATGCAGAATTCTGCAAAACACCAAATAATGCATGCAGAGCAGAATTAGGCTGATACCCGCTAATTATCCAAATCCAGAAAAGAGACGGTAAATTCTACAACTACCTAATAGGAATTAGGTTTGGAATTAGGAATTAGGAAAAACGATTCCAAAACCTTCCATAACAAAGTCATCACCTACAGAGAAATTAACCTGGAGAAAAGCCCTCTAAGCAAGCTGGTCCTGTGGCTCTGTTCACAAACAGACCCCACAGAGCCCCAGGACAGCAACACAATTACACCCAAACAAATTATGAGTAAACACAAATAGAATAACTTGACACATTGGAAATAATTTACCAAAAAACTGAGCAAACTGGAATGCTATTTGGGACTAAACCGAGAGTACACAGTGGCAGAATACCTGACCACTGACTGACCCAAAATTAAGGGAAGCTGTGACTATGTACAGACTCAGTGAGCATAGCCTTGCTATTGAGAAAGGCCGCCAAAGGCAGACATGGCTCCCAAGAGAAGACATGCTATGTGCACACTGCCCACAAAATGAGGTGGAATCTGAGCTGCACTTCCTAATCACCTGCCAAATGTATGACCATATTAGAAACATATATTCCCTTCAGATTACAAAGAATTTGAAAACAAATCCCATTTTCATCAACTCCCATATCTGTTGGGTGAAATACCACAGTGTGCAATCAAAGCAGCAAAATATGTGACATGTTGTCACAACAAAAGGGCAACCAGTGAAGAACAAACACTATTGTAAATACAACCTATATTTATTTTCCTTTTTGTACTATTTGCACCTCATTACAGCACTGTATATAGACATAACATGGCATTTGAAATGTCTTTATTCTTTTGGAACTTTTGTGAGTATAGTGTTTACTGTACATTTTTTATTGTTTATTTCACTTTTGTTTATTATCTATTTCACGCAATGTAAACATGTTTCCCATGCCAATAATTCTCTTAAATTGAAATGAGGTTGAATTGATTAGAATGATATTGATCGTGACTCAGAAAGTTAGACGGCTAGGTCTCTGTTCTAGCCTATCTTGGGAGATGTTTTGTTTACCCGTACATATGGCTATGTAGCCAGAACCAACATCTTTAAAACAGGAAGATTTTACATTTGTTACGGAAACTGTGTAAACTTGATAGAATTACTTCTCCTTTTAATCATTGTGTCATCTGTTTCTCCTAGTCTGAACAACAAACACTCACAGTGTCATGTTGATCTAAGCCTTTTCACAGCTGTAACAAGTTTATTTTTATTCAGGGTTTTTGCCTTATCTCATGATTTGCACTGTGGTCCTACTTACTAGCAACACTTTACCCAGTTGGAGTTTTAGCCCAGTTAGGCCAAACAGTGAATGATGATGTTGGTGGTGGTAGAGCCTAGCTGCCTCGTAGCAACGGAACAGGAGATGGATGTGGTCTTGTGAGAGAGGGTGTTGGAAGTGTAAGTGGAAATAATGAGGGCAGTGGTTAATATGGCTTGTTGTTTATATCAAACCCTATGACGAACACTACTCAATCAACCACCTGTTTTCACACTGTATTCCCCATAGAATTACTGGAACAGACTTTCCCATTCAGGTCAGTGATCTGTGATGGGCGGACCAATTCTATGGTACTGTAATGTTGAGGGACCTAGCACACAAGCGTTTTGCTGCACCTTTTTGTACCTGCTGTAAACTGTGTGTGTGATGAATAAATATGGATTTGATTTGGTATTCCCTTGGATAGACGCTTGTCCAGCGTGATCTAACTGAATACTTAGAACATTAAGGCGTAACTTAACTCTTGTGTTTCATAGACAGACCTGGATAGTTTTTTCTCCTTGGGACGATTATTACACTCAGGTAGTATAGATTTGGGTTAATAAAGCAGGAATCCATGTTGGGAGGTTTTGTAGATCTTAGGAACTCATCTGCATTTTAAAACAGCCTGGCTTTTTCATAGGACTCACTTTCAGGTGTTCTTACACTTCGTGAACAAACAACTTCATCTAGAATTGATGACAACTGCTGTAAATAGTATACCTGTCTTATCAGATGATATTGGTGGTCACTGTACTATTCAATCTACAGTATGTGTTTAATTTATTGAAATACATCACCTCTCAACACTGAACTATCATTCAAGCTTCTACAGAATGTCCACCTACGGAAATACAGCATATCTTACAAAGACAATTATCTTATATTTACTTGTGTTATTGTTATAGGAAAATAATGGCTGGAAAAGTACAATGTCATTCAGTGTTTCTCTTGTATGTAAAACTTCACTTTTAATCTGTGAATTATTCACTTTCTTGTGAGAATTCTTCTTCTTTTTAATTTCATAATGAAAAGTGACAATGTGGATCATTCAAACTTATAAATGACCTTGCCAGAGGAAATAAAAATGTGACATACAAAACCCCTATAATCTACGTTGCAGTGAGGAGATATGATGTCTTTGTTAGAGCAGGACCCATTGACTCTTCTGGCTTCCAGAATTGAGAACCCAGAATCTAGAGCTGACTTGATGAGGCTTGCTGCTTTCCTGTCAGGGAACAAACCTCTCTCAACCCTGCAATGATATCAAGAACCTCCTCATTTGCTCCCTAACCAACCCACCACACTTCACAGAAACTTCCCAATCCCATCAGCCTTCCATGGACCTCACCAAAGGACCCCCCCCACACACACACACACAAACACACACGAACACTGTGGTCTAGTCTCCCACAGCCAGAGATCAACATACAGCTTTATCTTCCGTGTTCTTGAGGTCCGCCGACTGGTTGTCTTCTCTTTTTCTTTATGCTTCATTTCCATTTAAGCCATAGATTTGGTCTCTTCTGGGTCAATGTCATTTAACTCTGCCCGGCAAATGTTAAAAATCTGTCCCCCTTTGTGATTTTTTTGTGCTCTGCTGTTTTTCAAATAGAAGCTTGAACAATCCCTCTGTTTACTTCTGTTTTACAGGAAATGTTGGGTTCGAAACAATAATTGTTTTTTTAACCTGGTATTGTGAATGGAGGAAGCTTTGTTTGAGGTTAGGTTATCCTGACATCAGTAAATCAGTTAAACTAAATGACAAAGTAATTTATCGAGACACATTTTGGCTCGCCCTGGTTCTTCTGCCAGCCAGACCATTGAGAAGAGCAAGTATGATGCCCTGCGTGCTGTCCTTTTCCATGCACCATGGTTTTACTATTCCACTCCCATGAAGTAATGGAGCAGGCCTGAATCTAAAGGACAAATAGGAAACAGTCATTGACAGATTAAAGGACGGCCACTGTGACCTCTGATATGATATAATGATTGCAGACAGACAGACATGTTTTCATGACGATGACAATGTGTCTACGTCGTAAGTAGGAATAACTACTGCCTCATGGTCTATGGCGTGTCCTATGACCCAGGCTGCAACAGAAAGTTCCACAAAATTCTATGTTTCTTATTGTCTTCCACTTTACAGATTGTAGTTGTTATTTTAAGCTTTATGGTACCTACGAATCTTGGTCCTCGTCTATAGATGATCCATCATTTCTCCACAGATGAATATCAAAGTAACCATTGATTACTAAACTAATTTTGTTTTAGTTTGTATTCAATTGTTTTGCGATGTTTAATTTTGTTCCTTGTTCTTTCATTATGAATGACATACTTAATCTCTTTTTCTCTCTGCCAATCTAGTGTATGACAAACAGGGATTCTTGCTGAAGCTGGGTGGTCATCTGTAAGTAGTCCCTTTTTACATTATCTTATCCAGTATTGTGCTTTACCCCTTCACATTGCTTTGTGTTTTGGCTACATGATCTTCATGTATGTTTTGGGTAACCTCAACAATCGTCAAACTCTTAAGACCATCTCACTGGGCACAACTGATTGGATTTGCAAAATGTCTTCAATGTAAGGATATTTTGTATTTTTTTTCAATTAACTACTTGAGTAAAAATCTAAAACTAACTGGTTTTAACTGTACTTAAGTACAGTGGTGTAAAAAAGTACTCAATTGTCATACTTGAATAAAAGTACAAACTAAAAGAAAATGCTATACATAAAATGTCTTATATTAGGCAAACCAAATAGCACAATGTTATTTTTTAAATGTATTTTTACGAACACTCAGACATCATGTACAAATGCAGTATTTGTGTTTAATGAGTCTGCTAAGATCAGAGGCAGTAGGGAGTGTGAATTAGACCATGTTACTGTCCGACCTGAAAATTCGAAATGTAACTAGTACTTTTTGGTGTCAGGGAAAATGTATGGATTAAAAAGTACATATTTTCTGTAGGAATGTAGTGGCATAAAGGTTGTCAAAAACATAAATAGTAAAGTACAGAAGCCTAAAAAATTACTAAAGTAGTACTTTAAAGCATGTTTACTTCAGTACTTTACACCACTGCTGCAAAGACCATGTTACTGCGTTGAGTCATTTCGCAAGATACTTATTTTTGTGTGTTACAGTGTGTGTTTGTTCATGATTAAATGAGTTATTCAGTACCCGTCAAAAGTTTGCACACACTTAATCATTCAAGGGTTTTTCTTTATTTTTACTATTTTCTACATTGTAGAATAATAGTTAAGACATCAAAACTATGAAATAACACATATGGAATCATGTAGTAACCAAAAAGGTGTTAAACAAATCAAAATATAATGATGGACTGTTGATTCTCTTTGCTTATTTGAGCTGTTCCTTGATATAATATGGACTTGGTCTTTTACCAAATATCTTCTGTGTACCACCCCTACCTTTTCACAACACAACTGATTGGCTCAAACGCATTAAGAAGGAAAGAAATTCCACAAATGAACTTTTAACAAGGCACACCTGTTAATTGAAATGCATTCCAGATGACTACCTCATAAAGCTGGTTGAGAGAATGCCAAGAGTGTGCAAAGCTTTCATCAAGGCAAATGGTGGCTACTTTGAAGAATCTCAAATATAAAATATATTTGGATTTGTTTAGAGCTTTTTGGTTACTACATGATTCCATATGTGTTATTTCATAGTTTTGATGTCTTCACTATTATTCTGCAATGTAATAAATAGTAAAATAAAGAAAAACCCTTGAATACTAAAAGTGTTTGCAGTCAAAAGTGTCTGCTACTGTAAGTGAAATAGCTTATTATTATATAGTATTACAATGCTATGGTGCTGGGCCCTACCTTTCCTGATCTAGTTCCTCTGGCTGCTCGTCCAATAGCCTCTCTGTTTATTTGACTAAGCCATAGGCTCATCAGGTTATTAATGAGGTTAAAAGAGGCTGTTCAGAGCAGTAATTAATACCAATGTGTGTTGTACTAAAAATGTGAACCAGGCCTTCTGGCGGCTTCCCAAATGGCACCCTATTCCCTTTATACCACTAGCGTTGACTAGGGCTCATACGGCTTCGGTCAAAAGTAGTGCACTATAAAGGGAATAGACTGCCATTTGGAATGTAACCTCTCCCTGTGAGGTGAACTGTTTTCCGTTTTCTTAACGAACGATCTGTCAACAACTGGTGCCCTCACCAACAACCAGCCCCACCTCAACTAGAAACCATTTTACATTGTCAAGCCGAGTCATCTCTAAGTCTGAATACTTTTAGGGGCCTCTAGGGGTTATCTTTAGCTTGCTGGAAATGGAGGGATACTGTAACTCCTGGGATACGTCCCAAATGGCACGCTATGTTGCGCACGACTGTTGACCAGGACTTGTAGGGCTCTGTTCAAAAGTAGTGCACTATATAGGGAATAGGGTGCCATTTTGGATGCAGATATGGTGAAATGTGAGGGATTCTTTCCACCAGTATACATTCCACAATCAACAGGTTGTCTCTCCCCCACACACACTGGCCCATGGATAGATATGTAGATACGTAGTCTGTTGAAAGGTTTTATTTGTGTTTCACTGACTCAACGGAGAGAGGTGAGAGCCTACGTAAAATAAACAAAGCTTCCCTCGCTTTTTGGTGAAAGACTTGTTACTTCTGAGTTTTCACCAATTAGTTTCTTATATTTTTACATTCATTCACTGCAGCTGTTTCAGTCAAAACGGTTTTAGGGTTTAGATTTTAGATTTTTTTCTTGTTGATTTTAATTGGATTGACACCAATGGCTACATCTAGTCTTACTGGGGTCTGAAACATAACAGGAAAGACATTACAGACAAAATACTTTCCATTTAAAAACTTTACATGTAGTATGTGTGTGTGCATCTATCAGTTCCACATACATGTCAGTACATACACACAACAAGTAGGTCACATGGTGGAGAGGTGTTGGGCCGTGAGGTGTTGCTTTGTTTGTTTTTTGAAACCAGGTTTGCTGTTTACTTGATCTGTATGAGATGGAAGGGAGTTCCATGCAATCATGGCTCTGTATAGTACTGTAAGTTTCTTTGAATTTGTTATGTACCTGGGGACTGTGAAAAGACCCCTGGTGGCATGTCTGGTGGGGTAAGTGTGTGTTTCAGTGCTGTGTGTAAGTTGACTATACAAACAATTTTATAATTTCCAACACATTAATGTTTCTTATAAAAACAAGAAGTGATGCAATCAGTCTCTCCTCAACTCTTAGCCTAGAGAGCCTGGCATGCATAGTATTTATATTAGCCCTCTGATTGCAATGAAGAGCAATATGTGCCTCTCTGTTTTGGGCTAGCTGCAGCTTAATTAACTAGGTCTTTCTTTGCTGCACTTGACCATATGACGGGACAATAATCAAGATAAAGTTGTAACTGGCTCAACTTTTTTAGGGTGGGGGTATCATGCTCTTATGCTTGAGCCCTAAGCTAAGTAGGGAGGCCATCTGTGCATGTCCAAACCTTTTTCTGTTATCCTTTTATTCTTTGGCTTTTATTACATGAAATTAAACGTATAGGAGTTCTGATCTTGTTAACCCAAACCTCCACAGTAGATACAGTATCTTGTACTGTTTTCTTTCAGAGTATGATATATTATATGTAATATATATGTATTGTACATTATGATAGAGTATGAGATATAATGATAGAGTATGATGTATTATGATAGAGTATTGTACATTATGATAGAGTATGATATATTATGATAGAGTATAATATATTATGATAGAGTATCATATATTATGATAGAGTATCATATATTATGATATAGAGTATGATGTATTATGATAGCGCATTAGACCTACAGTTAGTTGTACACAGCAATGACAGATTAAAGACATGTTAAGATATTTGTTTACAGTACAGAGCCATCAAATATTCATCAAAATGTATTTTTTGATTCAAAGGTTCAATGATCTAGTTGTTTGTTCTTAACAGTTCCAGTAATGCAGAATGTTCCTGGTTATTTTCTTAGGCTTGTGTAGCTTTTTAGGCTTTTAGAAAGCTTCTATTCATGCTCACACACCATCTCTTCTCCTCCTCGTGTGACCTTTTCTCTGTCTCTGACCTCTCCTCCTTGCGTGACCTCTTCTCTGTCTCTGACCTCTCCTCTTTGTACCACAGACCTTTGGAGCTGATGTACAAGTATGGTAATCTCAGCGAGGGAGTCTGTAAGCCTGGCTACGCAGCTGCCAAGATGACCACCATCTATCCAATGTGAGCCAAAGCTTTTTACATTTCTGATATGATGTGATATAATTAAGCAATAAGACCCGAGGGGGTGTGGTATATGGGCAATATAACATGGATAAGGGCTGTTCTTATGCACAACGCAACGCCATATACCACAAACCCCAGGGGGCTTTATTGCTTAATTATATAATTAGAGCAGTAAAAAATGTGTTTTGCCATGCCCTGATATGCCATGGCTTTCAGCCAATCAGCATTCAGGACTCGAACCACCCAGTTTATAATTTGGTTTATGATACATTTATGATATTATATAATTTGTTTTTTGATACATTTATGATATTATATAATTTCGTTTATGATACATTTATAATATTATATAATTTGTTTTTTGATACATTTACGATATTATATAATTTAGTTTATGATACATATATAATATTATATAATTTGGTTTAAGATACATTTATGATATTATAAAGTGTTATTTGGGTTATGAAACATTTATGATATTTTATAATTTGGTTTATGATACATTTATGATATTATATAGTGCTATTTGGGTTATGAAACATTTATGATATTCTATAATTTGGTTTATGATACATTTATGATATTATATAGTGTTATTTGGGTTATGAAACATTTATGATATTATATAATTTGGTTTATGATACATTTCTGATATTATATAGTGTTATTTGGGTTATGAAACATTTATGATATTATTTTGTGTAATTTGGGTTATGATACATTTATGATATTATTTTGTGTAATTTGGGTTATGATACATTTATGATATTATATAATTTGGTTTATGATACATTTATGATATTATATAATTTGGTTTATGATACATTTATGATATTATATAATTTGTTTTAAGATACATGTATGATATTATATAATTTGGTTTATGATACATTTATGATATTATATAATTTGGTTTAAGATACATGTATGATATTATATAATTTGGTTTATGATACATTTATGATATTATATAATTTGGTTTATGAGACATCGTTATAATTCAGCACCCCATGATCATTTTCTCTCCCTATTTTAGTAAAGTGTGTTACTTCAAGCTTAGTTGAGATGATGATGGCGCTACTTTGACAACGGCCTCATTCACAGTTTTCTTTCACTCTCTCTGACCACAGCTTTCGCTCTCATGACTCCATTCAGTTGTACTTTCTAAGTACTTTCTAATCCTCAGTGCCCTACTGTATTGTATATGCAACTTCATTGAGTCTCGACTTCTTCACAATAAACCCACATTATCGTCGGCTCCATCTCAGATCCAACAGAAAGCCCCTCTCACATTCTGAGCATGAGTCGCTTCCTCCATCCAGAAAAAAAACATAGGAAGCATAGAACTGCTGCTTTGTCTGCTGGCAGACCACTGGTCCATTGTCCGGCTCGCCCCGACTAGAGAGAGACAGCCATGGAGAGTCATAGGTGACCTGACCCCAGACAATTGGTTAGAATGACTCAGATGGTCCTCCCATTTGACAGTTTAGGGGTCAAGGGTCAGGGAACCCTCAGTGAAGATGTTGACCTTCCTGTGACTTCTGCCTCTGGATCTTTCTCAATCTTTCCTTGATTACTTGTGTCCTCTCTATTTGCAACCTTATCAAAAAATATTGGTGGAGAAGATCTGAAGGGGAGGGGCCTTGAATGTTCTCTTTCAATGTGTTTTGAGGAGGCAAGGAGACAAGACATGAGGAAACAAGGAAACACAAATTGAGATATACCCTCTGCCTCTGCCTGGTGAAAGGTCACTGATTTTCTACCATCCACAGCACTGTGGAAACACATTTTCTTCCTGGTCATCCATTACAAATTTCAGACAACTCTATTTTACACATTATATATTAAAGATGTCAGATGTTTCATTAAGTTACCACTGATGTGAACTTTATTTGGTAGTTTTAATATTGGTTATTATTAAAAGGATAGTGTAATTCACTATGAACGATACATACACAAATGTCTTGTCAAAGCCTGCAATTAACGATCCTGATGTGTAGTGAATGTTGACCCTGACTTATTAATGACAAGAGAAGACTATGGTCACTGAGCGATCCCCATCCAGTTCCCATTTGTACTCTTGTCTATCTATCTCCTTCTTACACAATGTACTTTACTTATGTACCTTGTGCCATCATGGACACTAGTCCTGTCATGTGGAAATCTCCCTGTTCAGAGTGGCGTGAGAGATGGAAGATCCCATTTCCCTTTCTCAATTATTCAACACTAGATAAGGCTCCACACCATCAAAATACCTTCACCTGTGTATGGTGTTTTCTTAGGGCCTCTCTCTCTCTCTCTCTCTCTCTCTCTCTCTCTCTCTCTCTCTCTCTCGCTCCCTCTCTCTAACCACCCCATCTCTCTCTCTCTCTCTCTCTCTCTCTCGCTCCCTCTCTCTAACCACCCCATCTCTCTGTCTCTTTCTCTCTTTCTCTTTCACTATTTTAAATAAGAGCCCCAGGATGCATCAGGCAGTCCGATGGGAGTTGGTATCTTTTTTTGGTCTGTTGTGCTGTGCGGTTGTCCCAGTGCGTGAGAGCGATGGGCCCCATCCACTTATCTGGTCTCGTTTAGCACCCTTACACACGCAACTCCCACAATACACAGAGAGAGAGAGAGAGAGAGATATTTGAGAGAGAGAGAAAGACCTTAAACTGACCGATATTCTACGTTGTTTTCTTCTCCTTCTTATTATTTTTCTTCCTTCTTTTTCTTCTTGTTCTTCTTTTTCTTCTTGTTCTTCTTTCTTCTTTTTCTTCTAGTTCTTCTTTCTCTTTCCTTCTTTTTCTTCTTTTTCTTCTTGTTCTTCTTTTTCTTCTTGTTCTTCTTTCTCTTTCCTTCTTTTTCTTCTTTTTCTTCTTGTTCTTCTTTTTCTTCTTGTTCTTCTTTCTCTTTCCTTCTTTTTCTTTTTCTTCTTTTTCTTCTTGTTCTTCTTTTTCTTCTTGTTCTTCTTTCTCTTTCCTTCTTTTTCTTTTTCCTTCATTGTTCTTCTTATTCTTCTTCTTTCTTTTCCTTCTTTTTCTTTTTCTTCTTGTTCTTCTTTTTCTTCTTGTTCTTCTTTCTCTTTCCTTCTTTTTCTTTTTCCTTCATTGTTCTTCTTATTCTTCTTCTTTCTTTTCCTCCTTCTTCTTCTTCTTTCTTCTTTCTTTTCCTCCTTCTTCTTCTTCTTCAACAGTATCGCAGCACCAAGTCTTTGACCAAAAGGCTCCTTAACAGCTTCTATCCCAAGCCATAAGACTGCTGAACAATTAATCAAATGGCCACCGGAGTATTTACATAGTCACTTCACTCCTAGTTACATGTACAAATTACCTCGACTAACCTGTACCCCCGCAAATATAGCCTCATTATTAATATTTTGTTGTGTTACTTTTTTATAATTTCTGACTTTAGTTTATTTGGTAAATATTTTCAGAACTCTTTCTTGAACTGCACTGTTGGTTAAGAGCTTGTAAGTATTGCATTTCACAGTAAGGTCTACAGTTGTTGTATTTGGCGCATGTGACAAATAAAGTTTGATTTGATTCTTCTCATTATTCTTCTCCTTTCTGCTTCTTCTTTCTCCTTTCTCCTTCTCTCTGAGAGACAAATTAGCAGCAGGTGAGAGGAGGATTGTCAGTATGCGACTGAGGGCCCCAAAGGAAATAGGCTCTCATTCATAAGGCCTGCCCTGCACAGCAAAGCATTACTTAGTTGTTAAGCTGCAGACATTCCAGCATTCTCTGATTAGCCGTTTGTTATCTCCCGCCAGATCACAGCTAATTTGCTGTTCATTATGTGATATTACACATGAACAAAAAAACAGCAGCTGCCAAGACTGAAGGGGTTGTCTGGGTTAAAGAAACACTTTTTCTGTTCTGGGTGAGGTTTCTCCATCATCTCATTTCTGGGTGAGGTTTCTCCATCATCTCATTTCTGGGTGAGGTTTCTCCATCATCTCTGTTCTGGGTGAGATTTCTCCATCATCTCATTTCTGAGTGAGGTTTCTCCATCTCTGTTCTGGGTGAGGTTTCTCCATCATCTCATTTCTGGGTGAGGTTTCTCCATCATCTCATTTCTGGGTGAGGTTTCTCCATCATCTCTTTTATGGGTGAGGTTTCTCCATCATCTCATTTCTGGGTGAGGTTTCTCCATCATCTCATTTCTGGGTGAGGTTTCTCCATCATCTCATTTCTGGGTGAGGTTTCTCCATCATCTCATTTCTGGGTGATGTTTCTCCATCATCTCTGTTCTGGGTGAGGTTTCTCCATCATCTCATTTCTGGGTGAGGTTTCTCCATCATCTCATTTCTGGGTGATGTTTCTCCATCATCTCTGTTCTGGGTGAGGTTTCTCCATCATCTCATTTCTGGGCGAGGTTTCTCCATCATCTCTGTTCTGGGTGAGGTTTCTCCATCATCTCTGTTCTGGGTGAGGTTTCTCCATCATCTCATTTCTGAGTGAGGTTTCTCCATCTAATTTCTGGGTGAGGTTTCTTCCACCATCTACAGGTGTCTTTTGTTTTGTTGAGAGGGAACTTAAATTGTGATGTTACTGTATTTGTAACGGGTTTCTTCTACCTCCTTCTCTGATGAAGAAGAGGTCGGCCGCCCACCTGTCTATTTCTTCCCACGTAGTGTAGTCCAGAATCTGTTCCCATGTCCTCTCCTCTTTTTGTTGCTCCTGTTTCCGCTGTTGCCTGTTACCACGCCGCTTGGTCCATTTGTGGTGGGTGATTCTGTAACGGGTTTCTTCTACCTCCTTCTCTGACGAAGAGGTGGAATAAGGATCGGACCAAAATGCAGCGTGGTTCGTTCGAAACATCTTTAATGGTGAAAAAACACGAACAATACAAAACAACAAACGTCGAAAACCGAAACAGCCCTGACTGGTGCAACAAACACAGAGACAGGAACAATCACCCACAAACACACAGTGAAACCCAGGCTACCTAAATATGGTTCCCAATCAGAGACAACGATAATCACCTGACTCTGATTGAGAACCACCTCAGGCAGCCATGGACTAATCTATACACCCCACACAACCCCAAGACGAAACACACTACAAATAAACCCATGTCACACCCTGGCCTGACCCAATAAATGAAGATAACATAATAAATATAGACCAGGGCGTGACAGTATTCAGAATATTTACTTGTCTGGTAGACCAGAAACAACATTATCTCCAAGTTTTCTTTGTCAAAACTCAAAAGCTGAATGTATTATATACATGGTATGAAGTCTAACCTTTGTCAGTGGAGCAAATCATGGCTGCTTGAGTTAACGTTAATCACTCATGATTTGTTTTGGCTAATTCTTCATTCTGCGTTTCTTGATTGAGTTGGAGAAAAGGTCCCATGTGAGCAGTTTCGTTTTCCTTTAGTGTTCTGAAAGTCTTAGCATGATGCCTCAGAGCAACATGCAAATAGCCATATAATCAAGAGTGTTGGCCTTGTCAGAAGCTCTGAACAGGTTCACACACACACACACACACACACACACACACACACACATACACAAGTGGCTCTCTGGCAGGGAGACAGATTTGGTTTGATGTTTAGAGCCAGAGTTCTGTAGAGCTTGTCCTGGGCTAATTGGTCCCTCTGACCAGCATTATGTTTTCTTGGTGGGGTCTTTCTCTCCTGCGATAGTGTTATCTCATATATACCTTAAAGTATGTCCTTTTTCATTCTGAGGATGTGAGGATGAGGCTTTATGGAAAATGTCAGTCTGAAACTCGTGGTGACAAAACATCCAAGGTCATGTTCATTAGGCACCTACGTAAGAAAACAAGGATGGACTATCTAGACTTAAGGAAGGCTCATTTTCATGTTATGTTGCACAACGTTGTAAAATGTTTGCCATTGTGTGCCCAAATGAAGAGGACCCAGGTTCCCAGTCAGTCAGAGGCCCAGTCTGAGGCTTGATATCTCAAAGTGGAGACAGATGTGAGCACTAAATAGACCAGAACATACTAAATGTTTGTTGAAACACTAAACCAACAAAAAATGAGTTAGCCTAACTGTAATTTTCATTTTACATGCAATGTTGAACATTCCCCCTCAAACTCAATCGGACTTCAGATGTACTGGGTGAAACTGCACGCGTTTCTCTAAAGGAAGAATCAAGTGGAATGGTATGTGGTCTCAGAGTGGTGCAGTAGTTATTATGAGTCGTGGTAAAAGGATTACCTTACTGTTTGTAAAAACACAAAATACCCTCATTAGGTGTCTGACATATCAGTTGGCATCAGTATGTCTTTAAACTGGTGCCAGTCTATGGTTGATCCTGGTGTCAGGACACTTCTACACTGTGGTCTTGGCCCTTATGTGTATCTCGCACCTACATCACGGTCAACTACCTGCATCACAGTTAACGGTCAACTACCTACATCACAGTCAACTACCTATATCACAGTCAACTACCTGAATTATGGTCAACTACCTGCATCACGGTCAACTACCTACATCACGGTCAACAACCTGCATCACGGTCAACTACCTGCATCACAGTCAACACAGTACCTGCATTACACGGTCAACTACCTGCGTCACGGTCAACACAGTACCTGCATTACGGTCAACTACCTGCATCAAAGTCAACACTGTACCTGCATCATGGTCAACTACCTACATCACATTCAACTACCTATATCACAGTCGACTACCTGAATTATGGTCAACTACCTGCATCACGGTCAACTACCTGCATCACGGTCAACACACTACCTGCATTACGGTCAACTACCTGCATCAAAGTCAACACAGTACCTGCATCATGGTCAACTACCTACATCACATTCAACTCAACTACCTGCATCACGGTCAACACAGTACCTGCATTACGGTCAACTACCTGCATCACAGTCAACTACCTGCATCACAGTCAACTACCTGCATCACAGTCAACTACCTGCATCACGGTCAACTACCTGCATCACAGTCAACTACCTGCATCACGGTCAACTACCTGCATTACGGTCAACTACCTGCATCACGGTCAATACAGTACCTGCATATCGGTCATCTACCTGCATCATGGTCAACACAGTACCTGCATCACGGTCAACTACCTATCACGGTCAACACACTACCTCAACTCAACTACCTGCATCACGGTCAACACAGTACCTGCATTACGGTCAACTACCTGCATCATAGTCAACTACCTGCATCACGGTCAACACAGTACCTGCATTACGGTTAACTACCTGCATCACGGTCAACACAGTACCTGCAACACGGCCAAATACCTGCATCACGGTCAACACAGTACCTGCATTATGGTCAACTACCTGCATCACAGGCAACTACCTGCATCACGGTCAACAACCTGCATCACGATCAACACAGTACCTGCAACACGGCCAAATACCTGCATCACGGTCAACACAGTACCTGCATCACAGTCAACTACCTGCATCACAGTCAACTACCTGCATCACAGTCAACTACCTGCATCACAGTCAACTACCTGCATCACAGTCAACTACCTGCATCACGGTCAACTACCTGCATCACGGTCAATACAGTACCTGCATTACGGTCAACTCCCTGCATCACGGTCAACACAGTACCTGCATCATGGTCAACTACCTACATCACAGTCAACTCAACTACCTGCATCACGGTCAACACAGTACCTGCATTACGGTCAACTACCTGCATCATAGTCAACTACCTGCATCACGGTCAACTACCTGCATTACGGTCAACTACCTGCATCACGGGCAACTACCTGCATTACGGTCAACTACCTGCATTACGGGCAACTACCTGCATCACGGTCAACACAGTACCTGCATTACGGTCAACTACCTGCATTACGGTCAACTACCTGCATCACGGTCAACTACCTGCATTACGGGCAACTACCTGCATCACGGTCAACACAGTACCTGCATTACGGTCAACTACCTGCATTACGGGCAACTACCTGCATCACGGTCAACTACCTGCATTACGGGCAACTACCTGCATCACGGTCAACACAGTACCTGCATTACGGTCAACTACCTGCATTACGGTCAACTCCCTACCCCAGTCAACACAGTCAACCTGCATCATGGTCAACTACCTACATCACAGTCAACTCAACTACCTGCATCACGGTCAACACAGTACCTGCATTACGGTCAACTACCTGCATCATAGTCAACTACCTGCATTACGGTCAACTACCTGCATTACGGTCAACTAACCCTGCATCACGGGCAACTACCTGCATTACGGTCAACTACCTGCATCATAGTCAACTACCTGCATTACGGTCAACTACCTGCATTACGGGCAACTACCTGCATCACGGTCAACACAGTACATGCATTACGGTCAACTACCTGCAATACGGTCAACACAGTACCTGCAACACGGCCAAATACCTGCATCATGGTCAACACAGTACCTGCATTATGGTCAACTACCTGCATCACTGTCAACAACCTGCATCACGGTCAACACAGTACCTGCATCATGGTCAACTACCTGCATCACGGGCAACTACCTGCATCACGGTCAACAACCTGCATCACGGTCAACACAGTACCTGCAACACGGCCAAATACCTGCATCACGGTCAACACAGTACCTGCATCACGGGCAACTACCTGCATCACGGGCAACTACCTGCATGACGGTCAATTACCTGCAATGAAGGGTCAAACTGCTCATTGTGAAAAGTGTCTGATTTCATTGTAGAATGGAATCAGTGTTTGTGTTTACAGTTATATTATGATTAGACCTTGGAGTGCTCTCTCAAGATGATGTGGCTAGTCATTCACAGACAGAGGAGACTGAGGTATAGCCTGTTAGTCAAACCATGGTAGGGATGATGGGGCGGCAGGTAGCCTAGCGGTTAGAGTGTTGGGCCAGTAACTGAAAGGTCGCTGGATCAAATCCCCGAGCTGACATGGTAAAACAAATCTGTCATTCTGCCCCTGAAAAAGGGTTCCCCGGTAGGCCGTCATTGTAAATAATAATTTGTTCTTAACTGACTTGCCTAGTTAAATAAATGCATAAAAAAAAACATGATGTTAAAGATGCCTGATACTAACACACTGGAGAGTACAACAGAAGATCCCTATTGACCACTATCTAACCCATGCTAGTTATTATAGTGTTCCTGAGTGTTCACTCACCTTAGGTCATGATTGTTTTTTGTCCCTCTCATGGTTGAACTGTACGTCAGACATCTCTCCTCTCTGCTCTGGGTGCTGATAAAGAGAGAGACAGCCAGTGAATTACATGAAACTCAACTGCTGTAATCCTGTAAAGCATGCTGCCTCACATTAATCAGAGCATCTCCTCACTTACCTCCACGTGGGGGCTGTGTGTCTGTCTGTGTCTGTCTGTCCGTGTCTGTCTGTCTGTCCATGTGTGCCTGTTTGTCTGGCTGCTCTTATTTATGGTCTGTTAATTGTCACCAGTGGCAGGTAGCCTAGTGGTTAGAGCATTGGGCCAGTAACCAAAAGGTTGCTAGATCAAATCCCTGAGCTGTAAAAAATCTCTTGTTCTGCCCCTGAACGAGCCATTTAGACCATCATTGTAAATAATATATTTTTCTTAATAACTCACTTGCCTAGTTAAATCAAGGTTAAGAACAAGTCTCACTCACTTTTTATAAATTGTGCTCTCTCCGTTTATCTCCAGGTTCGTTAAACCAGCCCCTATGTTCCTCGATCCAAACTTTAGACGATTCTCCAAGATCAGCAACTTTTTCCCACCTTTTGGAATAAAAACGCAAGGTATGGACCTCAGTTTTGTATCTGTTTATTTCATCCACTGACATCCATGTCTTTGTTCATAGTTAGTCAAATCACAGTTGGATGACCATGAAGAATGGGGAGCTCCTGGTAGAGGATGCTGTTGCCTCGAGAAAGCCAAGTAGCTCACCTACAGGGAGGAGGATGTAGCTATGGGCTCTGGGTCAGTGCTAAGACGAGGGAGAGAACAAATACTGGCCTTATCGAGAAGAACATCACTGCTGCTCCAAGTTATGCAGGGATCAGGCCTCTATGTAGGCATCAGGCCGCTATGCAGGGATCAGGCCTCTATGTAGGGATCAGGCCTCTATGTAGGGATCAGGCCTCTATGCAGGGATCAGGCCGCTATGCAGGGATCAGGCCTCTATGCAGGGATCAGGCCGCTATGCAGTGATCAGGCCTCTATGCAGGGATCAGGCCTCTAAGCAGGGATCAGGCCGCTATGCAGGGATCAGGCCTCTATGCAGGGATCAGGCCTCTATGTAGGGATCAGGCCTCTATGTAGGGATCAGGCCGCTATGCAGGGATCAGGCTGCTATGCAGCGATCAGGCCGCTATGCAGGGATCAGGCCTCTATGCAGGGATCAGGCCTCTATGTAGGGATCAGGCCTCTATGTAGGGATCAGGCCGCTATGCAGGGATCAGGCCGCTATGCAGCGATCAGGCCGCTATGCAGGGATCAGGCCTCTATGCAGGGATCAGGCCGCTATTCAGGGATCAGGCCGCTATGCAGGGATCAGGCCTCTATGCAGGGATCAGGCTGCTATGCAGGGATCTGGCTTCTATGCAGGGATCAGGCCTCTATGCAGGGATCAGGCCGCTATGCAGGGATCTGGCTTCTATGCAGGGATCAGGCTGCTATGCAGGGATCAGGCCTCTATGCAGGGATCTGGCTTCTATGCAGGGATCAGGCCTCTATGCAGGGATCGGGCTTCTATGCAGGGATCAGGCCGCTATTCAGCGATCAGGCCTCTATGCAGGGATCAGGCCACTATGCAGGGATCAGGCCTCTATGCAGGGATCAGGCCTCTATGCAGGGATCAGGCTGCTATGCAGCGATCAGGCCGCTATGCAGGGATCAGGCCGCTATTCAGGGATCAGGCCGCTATGCAGGGATCAGGCCGCTATGCAGGGATCAGGCCGCTATGCAGGGATCAGGCTGCTATGCAGGGATCAGGCTGCTATGCAGGGATCAGGCCTCTATGCAGGGATCAGGCTGCTATGCAGCGATCAGGCCGCTATGCAGGGATCAGGCCGCTATTCAGGGATCAGGCCGCTATGCAGGGATCAGGCCGCTATGCAGGGATCAGGCTGCTATGCAGGGATCAGGCTGCTATGCAGGGATCAGGCCGCTATTCAGGGATCAGGCCGCTATGCAGGGATCAGGCCTCTATGCAGGGATCAGGCTGCTATGCAGGGATCAGGCCTCTATTCAGGGATCAGGCTGCTATGCAGGGATCAGGCCTCTATGCAGGGATCAGGCTGCTATGCAGGGATCAGGCTATGACAGCAAAGCATCAATCTGCCCCGTCTTCCTGCCCCTCACTTATCCATTCTAAAACAATGAGATCACCCATTTAATTAAAGTGTTTCATCTCATCGAAGTTTTGATTAAATATTTTGGGTTCAATATTAATATAATGGAATCTGTTTTAATATAAATCTGGCTAAATGTAGTGATGATAACGAGTGTGTCAGTGCTCTAAATATCTCTGGAAAGGTATCGAGAGATGGCTGTGTAGTCTATCTCATCATGTTGCGTGTGCAGAACATGTTAAGATCATGTCTTGATGTTCATGGTTCTCGGTATCAGAGGAAGGGTGAAAGCTAGCTAGCGTTCTCGTAGAAATCTGTGACTCTGAGAACTGTGTCCATCAATGTCCTGCCCTTTGGCAGTAGCATTGAGAAGCACCAACACAGCACCACTGTCTGACCGTCACATCCTTCTGCCTACCAGTCACAGGCCCTGATTACCACCCAGTCCCAGGCTTTTGATCCTCACACCGCAAGTATCCCACCCAAACACATGCTAATGGTGTAATGAGTAGCTACAGTATGTAGCCTTGTCATCAAAACAGCATCAGCTAATCAGTTTTATTTAATTTAACCTTTATTTATACAGGTTATTCTCATTTAAATGTGTTAATCAGTAATAATCAGTGAGGTATTTGTGGCCTGACTGCCTGCCCTCATGCTCATGGCTGATCTGAACCAGGAAGCCCAACCAACACAGACTCTCTTCTCCCATCCAACTAACACGTCCTGGGCATTTTCTGTTCTGAGGCTCAGTAGTAGGGCTCCCGAGTGGCGCAGCGGTCTAAGGCACTGCATCTCAGTGCTAAAGGCGTCACTATAGACCTTAGTTAGATTCTAAGCTGTATCACAAACGGACATGATTGGGAGTCCCATAGGGCGGCACACAATTGTCCCAGCGTCGTCCGGGGGAAGGCCGTCATTGTAAATAAGAATTTGTCCTTAGCTGACTTGCCTAGTTAAATAAGTAGGTAAGTTTGTGGGATCACACTGAACATAGGTTATTAAGGTCATACGTAAGCCTTCTTTTGATGTTGATCGGTTGGTAGATCTGATTGGAGTCCTTCATTGTCAGAGATTTGTTTTGTTCTGGAATGTGCCTAGCCTAGGTCCCCCTCCCTTACAGATGGTGATATGGTAGCTTAGCCCTCTCATCTGATATCAGCTGTGTGGTTTGGCTGGAAGGAGAGACAATCTTTTCAATTGATTCCATCCATCCTGATTGATCTAGTCTGTTTGTATCTGGGATATCACCGCAGTAGTCAACAGCTCGAATGCGTCCCAAATGGCACCCTATTCCCTATATAGTGCACTACTCAATAGCAGTGCACTATATAGGGAAAAGGGTGCGATTTGAGACATAGCCCTATCTCTCCAGAGTTAGTCACACTACAGATATCTAAGAAATTTTGGACGAAGATGTAACTGTCTCCACAACAGTGCTGTTGACAGCTTCTGAGCGACCCTTAATTATTCTATCGTAGATTGTGTCACGGAAATGTGTTATTCGTTTAAATCATGTGTCAAATAGGGACTCCGTTTTTATGGACTGAATCCATAAAAGTTCAAAAATGACTCATGACAAATGAAAAGGTCTGATTCCATAACTCTGTGATTCCATTATTCCATTATGTCTGACTAAAATGTCATCCTTGGGTCATGTGGGAGTACGATTCCATCTTATGATCTCCATTGTATCTGAGAAACAGTATCTAATGACAATTTAATGCCCTGGCAATTTAGTTGAATGTCAATAATCATGAATAGCACGCAACTGCTAGGCTATACAGTCAAATCGTGTGGACTTTCGTCTCGTGTTAAATGGTCCAGTGTTTCTGAGTTTACATCTGTTTTCCCAATCATTTTAATCCTGATCCCCTGAATTATAGGGCACGTGTATTTACCCTCATCAATTGCATAGAAAACATCCAGATTGAAGTTATTCTGTACTCTACACTTTTTTTCTTCCTAGAATAACAGTCTAGATAAATAGCCAGTTATATAGTGTTGTATTGAAAGAATCAGAGCATTCCAGAGGTGTTGTGATGTAACCTCATTCCCTGAGGTCCGAGGATTGTTGCCCGCATCAGCCTGGAGAATGTGCTTGTTTAAAAATGATGTTCCTCCAACTGGGTATTTCTTCGTGCCCTGTCATTTTCCCTCTCAGTATCTTAAGCTGTATACTGTATAGTTGCATCCTAAATTGCACCCTTTCCCCTATATAGTGTATTACTTTTGACCCATAGGGCTCTGGGCAAAAGTAGTGCACTGTATATGGAATAGGGTGCCATTTGGGACTAAGCGCTTCTCTGCTCCGACCGAGGAGGTGTACATGCTCTGCACGAGGCCCTGCTCTTACCTCTCTGTCCTGGACTGCCTGCCTGGCCACCCAGATATCTCTGATGGTTGTATAACATGAAGAAGTGTTCACCTCCCCTCTGTCAGCCCACCCAGCCTCTCCTCTGGCTTCATTCCCTAGTCCACCAGGTTTACAACACTACCTTGGTCTCTCTGCTGAGGTGATGATGCAGGGTGGGATTTATGTGTTGAGAGGCTCTTTATTACAGGACTTTCATCTTCCACTCAGATGCTGTGTTTTTCTCCTCTTCTCTCCTCAGAAAAGATCACAGATAATATTCTGACAGCAACGAAGAGCTATGGTCTGGGAGAGGAGCTGGACAGGTATGTCACACCTCAAGCACCATAACAGGTCTATTACAACAACAGGGATGTCTAGGGGAGTTTAAAAGGGTTTATGCCAGGACATTCAAAAAACTCTGGAGCTGTCTCAGAAAAACTATTGTCTGGTCCCAGATCTGTTTGTGCTGTCTTGCCAACTCCTATGGCCAAAACAACCATTAGATATGAGTTGGCTAGAAAGCACAAACAGATCCAGGACCAGGCTAGAAATATGTTTTTCCAATCCAGGACACTTTGCTGAGTAATTTTACTTCCAACATAAGGATTAATTAATTATAATCACACAGGCAGCAGGCAGCTGTTTTGGTAGTTTTATAATTTCACTTCTGGCCAGCATTCTGTCTTTTTAGGTCTTGGTTCTTTCCACAGCCACTAGAATCTGTAGACCTGATTTCATCAACTAAGGAAATTGAGATTTTGTTTATTTTTCCACATGGAATGTAGAACTCAGACTAAACATAGGTCACATTCTCTAAAACATAAGACCCAATAGCGAAAGCTCAACTACATATCATATCAGAATCAAATGAATCACTGTGCAGTACTTGGCATGTTCTCACTTCACAAATCTCAGAACTTGTGTTTCTGCTGTTTTTTCCCTGCTCTTCTAGTCAGAGTTGTAAGAAGTGCATCATCATGGGAAATGGTGGTATTCTGGCCAACAAGTCTATGGGTGTGAAGATTGACGAGTACGACGTGATTGCAAGGTCAGTTAAGGCACATTAATTAACACTAGGATCCTTAAATAATCTTCCCTAGATTCCTTCCATCCTCTCTCCTCACCTCCTTCTCAAAATCTCTAGAAGAGAACATCCAAATTTCATTCCCTCCGATATGTTTTGAGAAGGAGGCAAAGAGAGAGGATGCAAGGAATTGAGGAAAGACAAATTGAGAAAGAGCCCAGGTTCTGTGATTGTGAGAACCCTGTGTGTGTTGCAGGTTGAACGAGGCTCCAGTGTCTGGCTATGAAAAGGATGTGGGCTCCAAGACCACCATGCGTATCACCTACCCAGAGGGAGCCATCCAGAAGACTGAACGCTACGAACAGGACTCCCTCTTCGTCCTCTCTGCCTTCAAAGCTCTCGACTTCAAATGGCTGCGGTCCATAATCTTTAAGGAGAGGCTGGTAAGGGAAATGAGGCCTTTTTCGCACTACTGAGTTGAGCCGAACCAAGGCAAGCCAGGCTTGTAATATTAACCCAGCAAACAGGCAACGTTCATATAATGTTAAATAACGTTCGAATTGAGAAGACATTATAGCCACCGGATGGGAACTTCCCTGGAGAGCTCTGTCAATGTTTGGGAAACTTGCCATTTTAACCATCACAGAGCGCCCCTACTAATGTTCTGGAAATGCAATGTTTGGTTAACCAGGCTAACCAGTAGAGGGCAGTGGGAAGTTATTGTAGACTTCAGAGAGAATCCCTGGGCTAACTTTACCAAGCCATGTGCACCTGTTTGTCCTGTGTAAACTATGGTGTCGCACTGTGCCCAGGAAATATCAGGGTTAAGAAATGGCAAGAGAGGAAAACATGGCATCAGATCAGACCCCGTGTGACGATAAGTGGAAGACATTTACCCATCTTTACCACACTGTTTAATTCAATTGGATAATACTAGATAATAGTAGGCTTATATTCTCACTTTGGAACTCAGAACTTGTTGTGACTGGAGAATAATGTGTCATTATACCACTTGTTTGAGGAATATGTATGCTGTGTGGAGGAATGGACACATTAGAGGACAAGTGCCAGCGTGCTGCATGTTGTCAGTCTGTGAGACAATCACCAATTGGACACAGTGTGAGCCAGTACTATAGACTAACAGAGTGGATGTCTTTTTATTCAGGCTTAGCTTATAACTTAAGACCATTGAAGGGCAATCCCTTTCTTTTGTGCTTCAGGTAGTGTATAGTTCTTCTCTCAGGTGAGGGACAGACACTTAATGATGCAGTTAATTGGCATGTCTCTAAGAGTGAATAACTCCTTATCTCTTTAAGGAGAGTCTCTCTCTCTCTCTCTCTCTCTCTCTCTCTCTCTCTCTCTCTCTCTCTGTCTTTTATCTGACAATAGTAACGAAGGTGCTTTGTTGCATACATCTGGGCTCCATTGTTAAAGCCCAGTTTCCTATGGTACATAGCAGAGGCTGCTGCCGTTACAGCAGTAAGTTTACCTCAAGGAGAGTGTGTATGCCTTGTAACTTTACTACCCCAGCTCTGCTAAAAGTGAGAAACTAGAAACATTATAGTTGTTTTGTTGTTGTATTATTATCTATCCTTGATGCCTGATTACCCTGCTTTCATGTACATACAGTATCTCCCTCAAATACCTTGTACCTCTGCACATTGATCTAGTACTCCCTATATATAGCACAATTCTTGTGTATTTTATTTAATTCCTTGTGTTACTTATTTTATTATTATTTCTAAATTCTGCATCGTTGGAAAGGGCTTGTAAGCAAGCACTTCACAGTAAAGTCTACACCTGTTGTATTTGATACATGACAAATAAAAGTTTATTAGATTTTTGGGATTTTGTTGACATACGTGGCCAGTTTAAATTTAGCTCTAGAGAATTTGCTTTTTGTTTTCACACACAGTGATTTAGTATTGGATAGTGCTGCTCCGGATACTCAGGTTATGACACCTTTGAGGGGATGTTTGTCAGGATTAGGAGAGGCTTTCTTAGGGAACATGGCCACTGAAAGAAGCTCAATCCCCTAGCTAGCTAATATACCTGAATACCCTTGATTTGTGCTCGCTAAGAAAACAGAGCTTTTACCTCTGGTCTCCTCAAGTCTACATGCATTACGGTTTGCACTTGCTGTTAAGAGAGAGAAAGAGAGAGGAGGGGGGGTAGAGAGAAGTAGGAGTGAGGGGGGGGGGGGGAGAAACTTGTGTGGGAAGTACAGTGCATTTGGAAAGTATTCCGACCCCTTATCCACATTTTGTTACATTACAGCTTTATTCTAAAATGTATTAAAAAAAATGTTTTTCCTCATTAATCTACACACAATACCCCATAATGACAAAGCGAAAACAGGTTTTTCGAAATGATTGCAATTGTATTAAAAATAGAAAACAGAAATACCTTATTTATATAAGTATTCAGACCCTTTGCTATGAAACTCTAAATTGAGCTGAGGTGCATCCTGTTTCCATTGAGATGTTTCTACAACCTGTTTGGAGTCCACCTGTGGTAAATTCAATTGATTGGACATGATTTGGAAAGGCACACACCAGTGTATATTAGGTCCCACAGTTGACAGTGCATGTTAGAGCAAAAACCAAGCCATGAGGTCGAAGGAATTGTCCTTAGAGCCCCGAGACAGGATTATGTCAAGTCACAGATCTGGGGAAGGGTACCAAAACATTTATGCAGCATTGAAGGTCCCCTCAAACACAGTGGCCTCCATCATTCTTAAATGGAGGATGTTTGGAACACCTAAGACTCTTCCTAGAGCTGGCTGCTGGGCCAAACTGAGCTATCGGGGTGAAGGGCCTTGGTCAGGGAGGTGACCAAGAACCCGATGGTCCCTCTGACTGAACTCCAGAGTTCCTCTGTGGAGATGGGAGAATCTTCCAGAAGGACAACCATCTCTGTATCACTCTACCAATCAGGCCATTGTGGTAGAGTGGCCAGACTGAAGCAACTCCTCAGTAAAAGGCACATGACAGCTCGCTTGGAGTTTGCCTATAGGAACCTAAAGGACTCAGACCATGAGAAACAAGATTCTCTGGTCTGATGAAACCAAGTTTGAACTCTTTGGCCTGAATGACAAGCCTCACATCTGGAGGAAACCTGGCACCATCCCTACGGTGAGGCATGGTGGTGGCAGCATCATGCTGTGGGGATGTTTTTCAGTGGCAGGGACTGTGAGACTAATCAGGATCGAGGGAAAGATGAATGGAACAGTACAGATAGATCCTTGATGAAAACCAGCTCTCAGGACCTCAGACTGGGGTGAAGGTTCACCTTCCAACAGGACAACGACCCTAAGAACATAGCCAAGACAATGCAGGAGTGACTTTGGGACAAGTCTCTGAATGTCGAGTAACCCAGCCAGAAAACTCTCCAATACAAGTGTGCCAGGTTTGTAGCATCATACCCAAGAAAACTCTAGGCTATAATTGCTGCCAAAGGTGCTTCAACAAAGCACTGAGTAAAGGGTCTGAATAATTATGTAAATGTGATATTTCCTTTTTTATATATACATTTGCAAACATTTCAAAAAATCTGTTTTTGCTTTGTCATTATGGGGTATTGTGTGTAGATTGATGAGGGGAAAAACAATATAATCAATTTTAGAATAAGGCTGTAACATATCAAAATGTGGAAAAATTCAAGGGGTCTGAATTCTTTCAGAAATCTCCACAGGATAGTCTGCCCTACTGTCATTCATTCAAGTTTCTGCAAGCCTACCATACATGAGCAGCTTGCCCCAAGCAAGCTTCATTAGACTGTTGGAGCAAGCTATGCTTTCAGAATGCCTGGCGGGAGGACAGACTGATGGAAGAGTACAATGAGGATAATGGGCAGACAAATGACCTATGAGTTGATATTGTTATTGTGTAATTTCTCTCTCTCTTTAAACGCTGCTTGTAAATGAATATGAATGTGATAATAACAATACATTTTAATCCATAGGTTCCCTCTAATTTAACTCTTTATTACAGACCAGTGAAGGTCAGAGCAGCGTTCTAAGGTTGGGCTCTGACATGGTTTTAAGGTTAAGGTTAGAGGGCTGGGACTGATATGCTTTTGGTCTCTGAGAAGAAAAATGTCTAGCTCTGGTTACAGTCACTGTGGTCATTCCTTCATGGTTGAATGTAAATATAGCACATAGAACATGTTGTTAAACTCAGCAAACCTGATTCTCCCTACCTTCCTCTCTTCATTCTCCATTCTTTAGAGAAGGATGAGTCAGATTCAAATGGTTTAGTATTGTATCTGAAAGTAGGCATAAATAAAATAAACATATTGGGGAATGAAGTACGCTTTTCATCCATGTGTATAAGGTCTCCACAGACAGACTCCCTCCTGTCCCTGCTCAGCCCTCTGATCACTTTGAACAGGAGGGGGGTCTGAGAGTATAGGGTTCAGAGGGCTGTGGGCTGGCAGACTATGGGATTCAGGGGTCTGATGCACATCACAGAGCAACAGTAGCTCTGTGAGAGGAGACCTGGGCTCACCTGGCCTGCCCAGTGCCGACAGACAGACAGACAGACAGACAGACAGACAGACAGACAGACAGACAGACAGACAGACACCACATGTCACGCCTTGGTCTTAGTATTTTGTGTTTTAGATAATTAGTTGGTCAGGCCAGGGTGTGACATGGGTTTATGTTGTTGTGTTGTTGTATTGGGGTTTTTGTATGCATTGGGATTTGTGGTTGATTATTGGGATTTGTGGTTGATTAGGGGTGTGTTTAGTATAGGTTTGACTTTCTTGCATTTGTTTCATTAAAGACATGAAACGAAGAACGCCGTTACAGAATCACCCACCACACACGGACCGAGCAGCGTGTTAACAGGCAGCTGGAGCAGCGAAGGGAGGACGTTATGGACAGCAGAGGATTGGAGTATACGACGTGGGAAGAAATAGACAGGTGGGCGGCCGACCCAGAGAGAGTGCCGGAGACCGCCTGGGATTCGCTGGAGCAGTGCGAAGAGGGCTATAGGATAATGGAGTCGAAAAGAAAGACACGGCGGCGCAGAGCGAAACCCGAAAATCAGCCCCAAAAATTTCTTGGGGGGGGCTCAGAGGGAGAGTGGCTGAGTCAGGAGACAGACCTGAGCCAACTCTCCCTGTTTATCGTGACGAGCCAAGGAGGAGACCAGAACCGGTGTTGGAGGTGAGCGAAGCAGAGACTGTGAAGGAGTTAATGGGGAAATTGGAGGAGAGATTAATGAGGGAGTTGCTAGTTTGGTGCTTTAGGTACAAGATTCGTCCGACGGAGCGTGTCGGGGATTTAATGGCACCTGGGTCAGCGCTCCATACTAGTCCTGAGGTGCGTGTTAGTCGGCTGGTGAAAAATGTGCCAGCCTCACGCACCAGGCCTCCTGTGTACCTACCTAGCCTTGCACGTCCTGTGCCAGTCCTGCTCTCAGGCTCTCCAGTACACCTTCACGGTCCAGTCCATCCTGTGCCACCTTCACACACCAGTCCTCCGGTGGCAGCTCCCCGCACCAGGCTTCCTGTGCGTGTCCTCGATCCAGTACCACCAGTTCCAGTACCACGCACCAGGCTTTCAGTGCGCCTCACCTGTTCAGCGCAGCCAGCGCTTTCTCCCTCTCCTGCGCTGTCGGAGTCTCCCGCCTGTTCAGCGTTTCTAGAGCCTTCCTCCTCTACAGCGCTGCCGGAGCCTCCTGCCTGTTCGGAGCAGCCTGAGCTGCCAGTCTGCATGGAGCAGCCAGAGCTGCCAGTCTGCATGGAGCAGCTAGAGCTGCCAGTCTGCATGGAGCAGCTAGAGCTGCCAGTCTGCAGAGCTGAGCTGCCAGTCTGCATGGAGCAGCCAGAGCTGCCAGTCTGCATGGAGCAGCTAGTCTGCATGGAGCAGCTAGAGCTGCCAGTCTGCAAGGAGCTGTCAGTCTGCAAGGAGCTGCCAGTCTGCATGGGGCAGCCAGAGCTGTCAGTCTGCTTGGAGCAGCCAGTCTGCATGGAGTTGCCAGTCTGCATGGAGCTGCCAGTCTGCATGGAGCTGCCAGTCTGCAAGGAGCTGCCAGTCTGCAAGGAGGTGCCAGTCTGCAAGGAGCTGCCAGTCGGCAAGGAGCTGCCAAAGCTGTTAGTCTGCATGGAACAGTCAGAGCTGTCAGTCTGTAAGAAGCCGCCAGAGCTGTCAATCTGCATGGAGCAGCCAGAGCCGCCAGTCAGCATGGAGCAGCCAGAGCCGTCAGTCAGCATGAAGCAGCCAGAGCCGTTAGTCTGCCAGACTCTTCCAGATCTGCCAGTCAGCCAGACTCTTCCAGATCTGCCAGTCAGCCAGACTCTTCCAGATCCGCTAGTCAACCAGACTCTTCCAGATCCACCAGTCAGCCAGGATCTGCCGGATTCAACTGCCTGGCTGGGCTTCATCTCGGTACTGGGTTTCCTCTCAGTACTGGGCTTTCTCTCAGTACTGGGCTGCCCCTCAGTCTCGAGCTGCCCCTCAGTCCCAAGCTGCCCCTCAGTCTCGAGCTGCCCCTCAGTCCCGAGCTGCCCCTCAGTCCCGAGCTGCCCCTCAGTCCCGAGCTTCCCCTCAGTCCCGAGCTGCCTCAGTCCCGAGCTGCCCCTCAGTCACGAGCTGCTCCTCAGTTCAGTGGGGTTCTGGGTGAGGACTATTAGGCCATGGTCGGCGGCGAGGGTGGATCATCCCAGGACGCGAAGGGGAGGAACTATGACATTTATGGAGTGGGGTCCACGTCCCGAGCCGGAACCGCCACCATGGACAGACGCCCACCCGGACCTTCCCTATGGTTTTGAGGTGCGTCCGGGAGTCCGCACCTTAGGGGGGGGGGGGGTTCTGTCACGCCTTGGTCTTAGTATTTTGTGTTTTAGATAATTAGTTGGTCAGGCCAGGGTGTGACATGGGTTTATGTTGTTGTGTTGTTGTATTGGGGTTTTTGTATGCATTGGGATTTGTGGTTGATTAGGGGTGTGTTTAGTATAGGTTTGGCTGCCTGAGGCGGTTCTCAATCAGAGTCAGGTGATTCTCGTTGTTTCTGATTGGGAACCGTATTTAGGTAGCCTGGGTTTCACTTTGTATTTCGTGGGTGATTGTTCCTGTCTCTGTGTTAGTGTTCACCAGACAGGCTGTATAGGTTTTTCACGTTCCGTTTGTTGTTTTTGTATTTATAAGTTATTTCATGTATCGCCATTTGTTTCATTAAAGACATGAGTAACCAACACGCTGCATTTCGGTCCGACTTTCTTGCGACAAACGAAGAACGCCGTTACACCACAACACTACATAAAGAGAGATCTAGGACAACAGCACAGCATTGAAGCAAAACATGACAACACAGTATGGTAGGAACATAACAACAACACAGTAGCGACACAACATGGCAGCAGCACATCATGGTAGTAGCACAACATGGTACAGTAATTGTTAGGCACAGACAACACAAAGGGCAAAAGGGTAGAGACAACAATACATCACGTGAAGCTGCCACAACTGTCAGTACGAGTGTCCAAGATTGAGTCTTTGAATGAAGAGATGGAGATAAAACTGTCCAGTCGCTAGCTGCAGCGAACTGAAAAGAGGAGCGACCCAGGGATGTGTGTGCTTTGGGGACCTTTAACAGAATGTGACTGGCAGAACAGGTGTTGTATGTGGAGGATGGGGGCTGCTGTAGGTGTCTCAGATAGGGAGGAGTGAGGCCTAAAGGGTTTTATAAATAAGCATCAACCAGTCTGTCTTGCGACAGGTATACAGAGATGACCAGTTTACAGAGGAGTATAGAGTGCAGTGATGTGTCCTATAAGGAGCATTGGTGGCAAATCTGTTGACCGAATGGTAAAGAACATCTAGCCACTCGAGAGCACCCCTACCTTCCGAACTAGAAATTACATCTCCTTAATCTAGCATGGGTAGGATGGTCATCTGAATCAGGGTTAGTTTGGCAGCTGGGGTGAAAGAGGAGCGATTATGATAGAGGAAACCAGGTCTAGATTTAACTTTATCCTGCAGCTTTGATGTGTGCTGAGAGAAGGACAGTGTACCGTCTAGCCATACTCCCAAGTACTTGTATGAGGTGACATAATATAATAACAATAGATTTGCTTGTCATGTATGGAGCTGTAGTAAAGTCTTTCAATGAATATTATTAGGACAAAGTAACATAGCCCTGGATACTACTGTATACATTAGTTTCACACGGTCTGACATGTACACAGTATAATCACAGAGTTTATAAACCCTGAGGCGCAACAGACCAAGCAGACCAGGCCAGAGTTTGAGAAGCAAATGAAAGAAGTGAAAAATTATTCTTTAGTTAGTTAATTTTCTATAAATCTAAGTGCACAACCTAGATTCAAGTCAATGTCTTAAGGAGTTGAACATGTTATTACTCCAACCTCACGAAAGTGTGAAACTGACACGTTTTCATTTTCGTCAAAACAACTTGATATTGCAGCAGTGGCTTTGATTTGACGGCCTGCACATGTGCAGTTTGGCGTGAGACGACCTTTCGACCCGGGGACCTGTTTCTGAGTGTGCGCTTAGCTCGTCAACGTCGCCATGACATCGCCTACAAACATTCTTGGGGATTTCTACAGTTTCATCCTATCTTCATGCTGTACTGTCTTTGGTATAATGTGTGATTTAGTAATCTGAGGATATGGAGTAAATGTGTAAGGCTTGACACTAGCGCTTCTACCACTACACAGTCAAAATAGACAAACAATGTTGTATTAAAGATTCAAGCCTTAGAAATTCATTATGAGACCAGCCTCATTCATAAGCTTTTAGAAAGAGGGAGCTCAAGTTGCGACTCATACTACTGCTAGGCTGCAATTACCAGACGAGTAGACACACACACACACACAATTGTCAGTGGTTCTGAATGAGGGAGAGTGTTGGCTGGCAGTAGCCTGATTGTACATAGATAACAGTAGTGTAGACAGAGGCAGGGACTGAGTGGTTGCATTGTACTATGAAGAGCACCAATTACTCTCATGGCCTACTCATAGAAGGGTACAACTCTAGCCTCAGTGTTCTCCAGGGTCAAAGTGCGCCTCATTTAATACAATGTGCACATCCCGCATGACACCCTATTTCCTTTATTGTGCACTACTTTTGACAAGAGCCCTATATAGGGAATAGAGTGTCATTTGGGACGCAACCTGTGCTAATATGCAAAGTATTCTTTTGAACCAAGGGGGAATTTATCACAGCAGTGTGGTTGGTACAGTTCCACTGAATACTGCTGTGACTGTATGCATATGAGGTGCTAGCTATTTGATCCCCCCTACAGATGGGTTACAGACCTGGGTTCAAATAGTACTGGTTTTCTTTTATATACTTTGGAGTGTTTGATTTTGCCTGGCCTGGAGTGCCAGATGGTCAGGGAGGGTTTGCACTTTTGGGAGTATTCCATTGTTTCCATTTCAGCCAGAGCAAGCTCAATCAAGTGCATAGAAAGTATTTAAAAGAAAATGAACCCTGTTTGAACCCAGATAGGTCTGTTGGGTTTCCCATCCCACTGGCCGTTTCTCTCTGAGTGAGTACGGGTTGAGAGGAGAGGAGGTGTTGGGTTGCCTTCTCAGTTAGACAACAAAATGGTTCCCGTTACACAGGATTACCAGCTGGCCTATCAGTTAGAAGCTTAGAGCTGGAGCTGGAGCAGAGTGATGATGCTACGCTAATATCCTACACCAGTGGCAGCTGGTGGAGGGAGGATGGACTCTTTATAATGGCTGGAATGGAAAGGTACCAAACATGAATGTTGTGATTTAAAGTGACATACCAGCGCTGTGTTGTTTTTAACTGCAGCAAGACCAACATACCTGACTACTGTGTTGTGTGGTAGCACATCACAGTCCCTGGCCAGGTATCCCAGTAACTGGTCCTACACAGCCCGTCAGGAATGCTCCTTGAGCCTTAGCTAATTACCTTAATGGACAGAGTTATATTGATACAGCAGGGTCTTTTTGCTTTTCTTGTTTTTCATCTGTGTTTTTAATTCCCCTGACCTATCCCTCTCCTCTCGGTACCTCTCGTCAGGGTAATGCTTTCTTCATTTCTTTTATGAACAATTTATTAACAACAAAAAGGACATGATATGACAAATAGAGACTATTATAAACATAATATAAAACCAGATAATGATATCAGACACACCAAAAACAAGATCTTTTTTAAAATTAAAATCAATAATAGCACCACTGCTACACTACATTAACAACTGACTTCAGATACATTTCAGTTTTATTTATTTATTTTTTACTTTATTTATAGATGTTCAAATATGAGAACAAAAACAGTACAACCTCAACCCCTAAATCTTACATCCATCCATCCTGCCCACCCACCCTTCCCTCCAATCCACCCTCCCTCCAATCCACCCACCCTCCCTCTAATCCACCCACCCCAGCCTCCAATCCTCCCTCCCTCCCTCCACCCACCCCAGCCTCCAATCCTCCCTCCCTCCCTCCACCCATCCCAGCCTCCAATCCTCCCTCCCTCCCTCTAATCCACCCACCCCAGCCTCCAATCCACCCACCCTCCCTCTAATCCACCCACCCCAGCCTCCAATCCACCCACCCTCCCTCCCTCCACCCACCCCAGCCTCCAATCCTCCCTCCCTCCCTCCACCCACCCCAGCCTCCAATCCACCCTCCCTCCCTCCCACCCTCCCTCCACCCACCCCAGCCTCCAATCCTCCCTCCCTCCCCACCCACCCCAGCCTCCAATCCTCCCTCCCTCCCTCCACCCATCCCAGCCTCCAATCCTCCCTCCCTCCCTCCACCCATCCCAGCCTCCAATCCTCCCTCCCTCCCTCCACCCATCCCAGCCTCCAATCCTCCCTCCCTCCCTCCACCCATCCCAGCCTCCAATCCACCCACCCTCCCTCCAATCCACCCACCCCAATCCTCCAATCCACCCACCCTCCCTCTAATCCACCCATCCCAGCCTCCAATCCTCCCTCCCTCCCTTCAATTCACCCTCTAATCCACCCTCCCTCCAATCCACCCACCAACCAAGGCATCAAACAAATATATACTATTAAAGTCAATTAAATAGGACAGAAACAAACAGAAAAACAGTAAAATAAACAAAAACAATGGAAAAAGTTCAATAAAAATTCACATCAGCACAAATGGCCACTAAAACAGACATGACAGCTTACCAAAATATGCAAGTTCCACTAAGTAAAAGACAGGCTCTCCACATGTTGTATTAATGGAGCCCAGGTTAAGTCAAACTTCTGTTGGGACCCAAGCACAGTGTACCTAACCTTCTCCAGAGATAGAGATGACATCACTTCCTTAACCCACTGCATAAAAGAAGGCAGCTTTACAGACTTAAAGTGAAAGAGGACTTAGCGGCGAGCAAGCAGCGAGGCAAATGCGATGCGTGGTAGCATTCTGGTCCCGGAAAAGTACCCCAAAAATGGCATTGAACGGGTTGGGGCTAACAGTTATATTACACATATGTGAGAATGCATCAAAACTGGGATCCCAGAGGCCACTCAAAGAGTGTGGCTTGGAAGCCACTCACAGATCAAAACATATTTTTTTTTCACCTTTATTTAACCAGGTAGGCTAGTTGAGAACAAGTTCTCATTTACAACTGCGGCCTGGCCAAGATAGAGCACAGCAGTTCGACACATACAACAACACAGAGTTACACATGGAATAAACATACATACAGTCAAAAATACAGTAGAAAAAAAGAACAGTCTATATACAGTGAGTGCAAATGAGGTAAGGCAATAAATAGGCCATGGTGGCGAAGTAATTACAATATAGCAATTAAACACTGGAATGGTAGATGTGCAGAAGATGAATGTGCAAGTAGAGATACTGGGGTGCAAAGGAGCAAGATAAATAAATACAATATGGGGATAAGGTAGTTGGATGGGCTGTTTACAGATGGGCTATGTACAGGTGCAGTGATCTGTGAGCTGCTCTGACAGCTGGTACTTAAAGCTAGTGAGGGAGGTAAGAGTCGCCAGCTTCAGAGATTTTTGCAGTTTGTTCCAGTCATTGGCAGCAGAGAACTGGAAGGAGGAAGAATTGGCTTTGGGGGTGACCAATGAGATATACCTGCTGGAGCGAGTGCTACGGGTGGGTGCTGCTATGGTGACCAGTGAGCTGAGGTAAGACAGAGCTTTACCTAGCAGAGACTTGTAGATGACCTGGAGCCAGTGGGTTTGGCGACGAGTATGAAGCGATGGCCAGCCAACGAGAGCATACAGGTTGCAGTGGGGGGTAATATATGGGGCTTTGGTAACGGATGGCACTGTGATAGACTACATCCAATTTGTTGAGAAGAGTGTTGGAGGCTATTTTGTAAATGACATTGCCGAAGTCGAGGATCGGTAGGATGGTCAGTTTTACTAGAGTATGTTTGGCAGCATGAGTGAAGAATGCTTGTTATGAAATAGGAAGTCAATTATAGATTTAATTTTGGATTGGAGATGTTTAATGTGAGTCTGGAAGGAGAGTTTACAGTCTAGCCAGACACCTAGGTATTTGTAGTTGTCCACATGTTCTAAGTCAGAACCGTCCAGAGTAGTGATACTGGACGGGCAGGCAGGTGCGGGCAGTGATCGGTTGAAGCATTTAGTTTTACTTGCATTTAAGAGCAGTTGGAGGCCACGGAAGGAGAGTTCTTTGGCATTGAAGCTCATCTGAAGGTGTCCAAAGAAGGGCCAGAGGCATACAGAATGGTGTTGTCTGCGTAGAGGTGGATCAGAGAAGCACCAACAGCGAGAGCGACATGTAACTGGAAAGAGTTGCTATGAGACCGTTTGTTAAAACGTAGGCATAAGAAGTGTCATATAGCGTTTTTCTCCCCAAAGCCAAATCGTGTAAGAGATTCAAAAAGGTAGCCCCATTCCACACAGTCAAAGGCCTTGGCAACATCTAATGACAAAGCAATTGTTGGAGCGCTTGAGTCCTGGACAGCACACTATATGTTGATCAGCCTTCTAAGGTTATCTGAGCTATAAGGGTGGGGGATAAAGCCAGTCTGATCCAGGTTGATGATACTACCAATGAGCGTAGACAATCTGTTTGAATGCACCTTTGCTAAGATCTTTTCATCATAATTAATAAAAATTACTCGGATCAAGTGGATCTTTCCCTTTTTTGTGGATAAGAGAGATAATTGCTGTATGCATGGAAGAGAGCAAAGATGCAACTTTATATGCATCATTACATAACTCCATCAAAATTGGAGAATTAATTATCTGACACTTTGTATAAAAGTCAGAAGGGAGGCCATCTAACCCAGGAGACTTGTTAGAAGGCGTATGAGAGATCTCTTCAACCTTAAGCGGTGCATATAAATCATCTCTATCCTTATCTTGAGTTGTGGTAAATTCAGGTCTGCAAAAAAGCAATCAAACTTTTGTTTGTCCAGTATGCTCTGTGATATATAAAGGGTGTTGTAGAAGACTCTAAACTCCTCATTTATCTGCTTTGACGAGGTAGAAATTGTACACTTTTGCAACCGTATGCCAGCTATATGGTTCCTACTGTTTTGCTACTTCAGTCTGTATGTCAGCAAGCGGCCAGGTTTTTCACCCATCTCCCAATAAGATTGATTAATGTGGAACGGTGAATTATCAAGCTTTTTTATGATATAATCTATTAAGCTTATATTTAGTAGCAATTATCTTGTTTAACATAGTTGTGTCTCTGTTTTGGGAGTATGAAGTGTCTAGCAGCTGAAGCTCACACTGTAGTTCGGTGGAGTGTAGATTGGCAGTCCTTTTCTTGAATGAAGCATAGGATATAATCCTCCCCTCAATTCGAGATAGTACTTTCCTGTCTCTTGTTAGTTTGCTCAAAAAGAGACATCTAATCACTATTCATTTAGATGAATATGCTATATTTTAACAGAGACCTGTTCAAGCACCATATGCAGCTCCTAAGAGTCCGTAAAAACTGGGAAAGGCATCTGAACACTGGAGCATGGTCCTAAATGACTATATTACCTATTGTAGACCTGAGAGAGATATCCACTAGCAACTGTGAGATTAGGAAGTAATCAATCCTAGTGTAAACATTGTGGGTGGGAGAAAGAAAGAATAGTCCTTCCCACCTGGGTGTATTGAGCTTGAAATATAATTTAAGCCTAAACCCTAGTTGGTAGTCTTATTGCAGCTGCTGATTTACTCTCCAGACTATTTCTAGGCTGAGACCTGTCCATATCCTTGTCTAGAATCTGGTTAAAATCACCCACCAATAATATTGGGATGTCACCCAGTTCTAAGAGAGTTTGAGAAACAAATTGGGCCTGTTTGCATTAGGTGCATATATATTCCAGAGAACAACTGAACGACCATCTGAATCAGTTAGCGGTTAGTTTCAGTAAAGTTCATGGCCTTATGTATGAGAATAGATACTCCCCTGCTTTGGCCTGTACCCGGGCTAGAGAAAGCCTTTCCCACCAAAGAGCATTTTAGTTTTTCTGGTTCCTTTTTATTCAGATGTGTCTCCTGGACAAAATCTATATCCAATTTAGAAGACTTAAGATATGCTAACGTTTTTATTTTTCTTGTTTATATGGTTAAGCCTTTAAGGTTCCAGTTAGCTCATTTTAATTAAGCTATGTTGGTCATTGAGAAGTCATAATAAGCGAATGTGTAACAACCTATACAGTATACAAGTATTACAGTGGTGTAGATCTCCATGGCAATAAAGAAAAACAAACCTAAGAAAAAGCATAAAAAAGTATGTGTGTAGAACTAAGTAGACTTCCAGCCAAACCTAAGGCTCTGGGGAGAAACAACACAAACCAACACATAGATGGGATTGATGAACTTGACAGTTACCCAAACTGTAATACCTTTTTGGGACATAGTTAGCATTTTATTTACAAAAATTCAAGGCTCTGTCACACACAAGGCTATTGTGCTTTGTCGCCGCTTACTGGCAAACGATAGTAACGTATTGAATTGACACTTCATGTTCAAATAGAGCCAATCAGAGGAAATGTGATTGGAAGAATCATTTTAATCTGAAGGCCCTTAAAAAATGAAAAACAAATTGCCTACGGAGAATGAACTCGATCCCCCTCGATTGTAGATCCGTTTTACTTGTTTGAATGCCATCCTCCAGTCGTTAACTCATTTAGAATAGTCTGGGAAGAACATAATTGTAGATCCCTGCCATGTCACCTGTCTCTTCTCTCTCGCTGCTCTTTCAACCGATAATGTAGCAATGATGGGCGGCGAACGGCGTCCCTCTTTCATCTCTCTTCTGGGCGGGCCTGTGGGGACTCTATGTGCCCTCTGAATCTCAAATGGCCTCTCAAACTGGCATTCCAGCATATTCAGGATTTCCCTCCGTAAGAACTGTATCATGTCTTTGTTTTCTGCCATGTTCTGTTATCCAAATTATCAACCAGGTCTTGTAATTTTTGCAATTCCTTCTGGATTCTACCCAACCTTTCATTGTGACGGCGCCAAACTCCAATGTTGCAACACGGTCCTCTGCTTCGCTTACGCGGGTGGTCAGTGTATCGATTTCCCCTTCTATTTCCTTCATCGTGGTCTTGATTTCTGACGTGTCTTGTTCAATATTTTGGGTGGACAAACTAATTTCTCTGATATTGGAGGTAAGAAAGGTCAGGGTGGGCTCGCAAGTTGCAGTGCCTGGTGTAGCTGGCCTACCAAATTTCTATCAGCATGTTAAATGTGCAATCAGAGGGAGAAAAACTCTGGACCACCTTTACCCCACCACCTTTATTCCACACACTGGCCCATAGGCAGCCTCCATTTTCTTGCTAAGCTTGGATGGTTTTGTCTGCAGGGAATCCTTTACGAGCTGTGATTTGCGGCTGTCCCGGTTAGACATTTGTTCTTTTTGGTTGTAACAAAATTTGCCTTTGACTTGTATGAGTATAACTATGCCCCAAAATGGGTAAGTATCATTGCCAAAACCAATTTACTGTTGTGTTCGATGGAGCTCCTCAACTACACAGCCTTCCTCGCCAAGAGCACACGTGACCTCTTCCACAGTAATGCTTTCACTGGGGCTGTTTGAACCTTTTTGGGTGGCAGGTGGCCTAGCGGTTAGAGCGTTGGGCCTGTAGAAAGATTCCCAGTTCAAAACCCTGAACCGACGAGCTGAAAAACCTGTCGTTCCAGCCTTGAGCAAGGCAGTTAACCGCCTATTACAGCCCCTTGCACCTCTCTTATTCAGAGGGATGGGTTAAAAGAGAAGGTCAAGTTTCGATTGGACTTTGTGTGCAATGATAAAAAAAAACATTTATGTATTGTCCGTTTTGTCATATTTTCCATTGTCTTATTTTGCATTCAAATCCCCCACTCCTAACTCATGTTTTTTTTAAATCTAATTTAAAGTACATGACCAACAGTATGTAGACACCTGCTCGTCAAACATCTCATTCCGAAATCATATGGAGTTAGTCCCCCCTTTGCTGCTACAACAGCATCCACTCTTCTGGGAAGGCTTTCCACTAGATGTTGCTTCCATTCAGCCACAAGAGCATTAGTGAGGTCTGGCACTGATGTTGGGCAATTAGGCCTGGCTTGCAGTCGGCGTTCCAATTCATCCCAAAGGTGTTAGATGGGGTTGAGGTCAGGACTCTGTGCAGGCCAGTCAAGTTCTTCAACACCGATCTTGACAAACCATTTCTGTATGGACCTCGCTTTGTCATGCTGAAACAGGAACGGCCTTCCCCAAACTGTTGCCACAAAATTGGAAGCACAGAATCGTCTAGAATGTCATTGTATGCTGTAGCGTTAATATTTCCTTTCACTGGAACTAAGGGGCCTAGACCGAACCATGAAAAACAGACCCAGACCATTATTCCTCCTCCACCAAACTTTAGACTTGGCACCATGCATTGGGGCAGGTAGTGTTCTCCTGACATCCGCCAAACCCAGATTGGTCCGTTAGACTGCCAGGTGGTGAAGTGTGATTCATCACTCCAGAGAACATGTTTCCACCACTCCAGAGTCCAATGGCAGTGAGGTTTACACTACTCCAGCCGACGCTTGGCATTGCACACGGTGATCTTAGGTTTGTGTGCTGGTGCTCAGCCATGGAAAACCATTCCATGAAGCTCCCTACGAACAGTTCTTGTGCTGGCGTTGCTTCCAGAGGCAGTTTGGTAGTGAGTGTTGCAACCGAGGACAGACTATTTTTACGAGCTTCACACTCGGTAGTCCTGTTCTGTGAGCTTGTGTGGCCTACCACTTCACTGCTGAGTCGTTGTTGCTCCTAAACGTTTCCACATCACAATAACATCACTTAGAGATGACCGGGTCAGCTCTAGCAGGGCAGAAATTTGACGAACTGACCTGTTGAAAAGGTTGCATCCTATGACGGTGCCACGTTAAAAGTTACTGAGCTCTTGAGTAAGACCATTCTACTGTCAATGTTTATCTATGGAGATTGCATGGTTTGTGGCTGATTTTATACACCTGTCAGCAACGGGTGTCGCTGAAATAACCAAATCCACTAATTTGAAGGGGTGTCCAAATACTTTTGTATATATAGTGTATCTGAAATCTTATCTAAGAGTAGTTTGTGGTCATATCGTGACTCATCTGAGTTTATGACCATGCCCATGCAGAAATCTTATTGGCATAATACAAAAATCACCATCAGAATCCATCTGTTTCAGCTAGAGATTTCTGTTGTGCATGGGCTGCGTCTCAATCTAACACATCCGCTGATGTCGGCCTTCTGCTTCTGCGGTGGCAGGTGGCAACTGTGTTTGTCAGACCAGGACACATCCCAAAAATCAGTCTTCGCATGAAAACGTTTGTGGGGTACAAACGATTTGGGCTAGGAACTATGACCCCACCCCGAGACTCTCACAAATACAAATGTGTTCTCCGTTTTGCTCATGAGACTCATCTGAAGGTAACCCAGTACAGACCGGTAAAAAATAAATGAAAAAAGGAATAGGCTTTTTTGGACCCCCCCCCCCCCCAAGACTTAGAATCTTAGGGGTAGGGGAATTACTAGCCACATGTCAGAGAGTGAGACGGTTGTTTTGTGCTTCGTTTGGTTTCCATCTGTTTCTGATATCGGTAATTTCCTCACACTTTATCACTTCTTTATTACCAGGGAAACCACAGACGGGTTCTGCGTCCCAAATGGCACTGCATTCCCTATTTAGGGCACTACTTTTGACCAGGGCTCTCGTCAAAAGCATTGGAGTTCTGACACTTCTCTTCTTAATTCTAGAATCTCTACCACGGAAATGGGAAAAATAAAGTATGGGTTAGGTTCGTGCCAGCCGAGGCCAATTAGCCATGGTATTTATTTGTGGTTGGAGGCTTGACATGACTCATGGAATGGGATGGGTTTTGTCAAAAGGAATCAAAGAAAATATTATTCCTATTGGATAAACAGACGTTCAGCTGGCTTTTATCTACTCCAGAACATTCTCCCTTTGAAGGAAAAACCAAAACAATGCTTCTGTAGCTGTAGCTTCATGGAGATGACGTTACTTCTGTGTTAGGTTAGATTGCCAAGTTAGTTATCTTAGCGTGCGGTACCTAGGCCTACATGGAAGGGCAACAAATCTCTCTTTTGGACAAAATAAAAAAATAGATGATAAATGGCCTGTGCTGTGAGGTGTTCTTTACTTGTCTTTTATAAACCCCTAGCCCGTAAAAGGAACCCCACGTGGCCCGTAAAAGTCACAGGGCTCCCTGAACTGGTCTGGGGTTCTCTGCAACTCCTCTATGAAGTATATAGTATCTGCTTAGTGCAGGAGAGGGACCTCACAGAAAACAGCCCTGATTTCCTGTACGTCCTCCCACCCCAGTAGGTTAGGCTATGAGCTGGAACTTGGTAGCCTCACACAATTCCAACTCCATCATCAAGTTTGCTGACGACTCGACAGTAGTAGGCCTGAGTTCCAACCATGACGAGACAGTCTACAGGGAGAAGGTAGGCACTCTGATGGTGTGGTGCCAGGTAAACAACCTCTCCCTTAACGTTAGCAAAACAAAAGAGCTGATTGTGAACTTCAGGAGGAACCAGGCTGGACACGCCCCCATCCTCATCAACAGGGCCGCCATAGAGACGGTCAATAACTTCAAATTCCTCGGCTTACACATCTCAGAGTAGCTGAAATGGTCTAACCACACAGACAACGTAGTGACTAAGGCACGACAGCTACTCTTCAATCTCAGGATGCTGAAGAAATGTGTCCTGTCCACGAGGGCCCTCACAGTGTTCTACAGGAGCACCATCGACAGCATACTGTCGGGCTGCCTCACAGCCTGGTACAGCAACTCCACCGCCGCGGATAGCAAGGCTTTTCAGAGGGTGATACGTGCAGCCGAAAACACCATTGGCTGCACACTGTCTGCCCACCAGGACATCTACAACACCAGGTGTCTCAGGAAGGCCAAGAAGATCATCAATGACCCCAGCCACCCAAGCCATGCCCTGTTCTCCCCTCTTCAATCACACAGATGCAGGCAGTACAGGAGCATCATGGCAAAAACTGAAAGACTGGCCAATAGTTTCTACCATCAGACCATCAGGCTGCTGAATAGCCACCACTAGTCAGCTACCTGCTCCACCCTCCCCCTGCTACTCCCCCTATGGACATCCACCCAAACTAATTTGTACTTTTTATTTCACTTGGTCCCCACACCATCTCAATGGTCATGCAGCTCCCCCTATGGTCACTCCCCCCACCCCCTCAACAGTCTTTACTCTGCCTCCACCCTACTGGAAATTGTATTATTCATCACTGCCGCATTTGTTATTATGTATATAGTGCTATTTCTATATTATTATTTTTTTTACCATTTTCATTATTTTATTTCACTTAGTCCTGCATGTTGAAGCTCAAAGCCCAAGATTTTAAGTGTACTCTGCAATCACACCTGCGACCCTCGACATGTGACTATTAAACACTCTGAATCTGAATCTCCCCCTGCCCCAGACCCAGCTTGAGATCTTGCTACAGTGGACTAGGACCTGGAACACTGTCTGTGTGACTGACATGACAGGCTCCACAAAACTACAACATTCACCGTTTGTACACTGTGTTGATTGCAGCAAGTTGAATATGAATAGGAACCTTTCACAATATACGGTATAATAACTCAAATAAAGCCAATTCCCAATAATTATGTATAGGTGTCATATTCTTTATTTATTACAGCATCTTCCATCACTATTCCCTCTCAGAACGACCAGGTGAAACCTGAGATCACATGTTTTTAGTTTTACTACAGTGGGGACTGGCTTTATGTGTCCTTTGCTGTGATGTTGTTGCCCTGTCAGAACCAGAGAGGCCCTTTATTCAGAACCTGTCTGACAGAGAGGTGGGATGTGTCTGGGCTTGTCCTGGGCACACAGCCAAATCCGCCTCAAAGCCACTTGGCCATATTTTATAGTCATTCTTTATTTGGAAATATCAAAGGCATCGCTCTGGTCTGTTTGTACAGGTGACTTGTGTTAAAATCCACTGACCAACTGCTAAGCGTCAGCTCTCACTTTGTCAGTTTCTCAGCTGAAGAGAGGAATGCACAACTAATCATGAGGCAGCAGTAGTGTAGTGGAGGGTATACATAGGTATATGCTTTATACCCAATTATTTTTCAGTGGGCCTTGCGTATACTCACTCCTTAATCTCCACTGATACATATCAAAGTAGTGTAGTGGAGGTATACGCTGTATCAATTAATAGGGCTGATGGAACAGATCAGAATGTTTAGCTTAAAATGTTGATAAACTATTATTTCTTCACTGTTCTAAAATGCGCACCGCACACGCAAACGGTTTCATGGACAGAGATGGAAATACACGTTAGAAAGAGGGGGATTTAAAGATTCAACAACTATCATGGGTTGCTAATATGACTAGGATAATGTCTTTGGTTGTTAGACACATGAAAGAAAGTTGAAATAAAACCAATAGAGCAGAACGCATATGAGCAAGTCTTTATACAAAATAAGTGGCTCCATGTTTCTATGGTGGGATTTTGACTCTAGGCTACTTTGAAGCAAGGTAAGACATGCCTCATAATATGAAGTAACATTTCCAGGTTTCAAACAATTAAGGAACAGGAAAAATATAACGAGGCTAATGACAGACCTAACTGTCTTCTGGTAGATGGAAAGGCATTCCCAGAAACCTTCTGTTTTCAATGGTAACTAGCTACAAAGTAGCCTATGCCTACGTACCTGTCAGAATGATATCATGAATATTTGCATTAATCCAGTGGCCATTTATTTTGCAAACTCCATCTCATGTGCTACAGAAACACGGCTAATCAAACAATAATGCTAGGTGCCTGCACACTTGTGGTTTAAGCATTGTTATGGATTTAGAACATACAATTTTGTTGTTTTTCTGATTAAAAAAGTGTGACTTTGAGAACAAAAACCTGAAAAAAATTGTGGGAAATCTAATGCTGTGAATTCCTGACTCAGTTGAACTGTTTCAATAGTAGGCCTACTATTAGCCGACTTTCACAGTACAGCTTGGGTTGACCTGACTGTGAAAGACCAATATGGGATTTATCATGTTAAAGTCATTCAGAGCACATGTCACTGTTTGTCATTGAGCTTTTCACACAGTGCGCCTTTCCTTTGGATGTTTTTTATGTGAGTATACCCACTTCTCCAGGCAGCACTACACCACTGTGAGGCAGAAGAACAAGAGAAGCAGATCTGGGTTCAAATACTATTATAAATCATTTAAAATACTTTACCAAATCAAATGGATTTATATAGCCCTTTGAACATCAGCTGATATCTCAAAGTGCTGTACAGAAACCCAGCCTAAAACCCCAAACAGCAAGCAATGCAGGTGTAGAAGCACGGTGGCTAGGAAAAACTCCCTAGAAAGGCCAAAACCTAGGAAGAAACCTAGAGAGGAACACGGCCATGAGGGGTGGCCAGTCCTCTTCTGGCTGTGCCGGGTGGAGATTATAAAAGAACATAGCCAAGATGTTCAAATGTTAATAAATGACCAGCATGGTCAAATAATAATAATCACAGGCAGAACAGTTGAAACTGGAGCAGCAGCAAGGCCAGGTGGACTGGGGAAAGCAAGGAGTCATCATGCCAGGTAGTCCTGAGGCATGGTCCTAGGGATCAGGTCCTCTGAGAGAGAGAGAGAAAGAAAGAGAATTAGAGAGAGCACACTTAAATTCACACAGGACACTGGATAAGACAGGAGAAGTACTCCAGATATAACAAACTGACCCTAGCCCCCCGACACATAAACTACTGCAGCATAAATACTGGAGGCTGAGACGGGAGGGGTCAGGAGACACTGTGGCCCCATCCGATGATACCCCCAGACAGGGCCAAACAGGAAGGATATAACCCCACCAACTTTGCCAAAGCACAGCCCCCACACCACGAGAGGGATATCTTCAACCACCAACTTACCACCCTGAGACAAGGCCGAGTATAGCCCACAAAGATCTCCGCCACGGCACAACCCAAGGGGGGGCGCCAACCCAGACAGGAAGATCACATCAGTGACTCAACCCACTCAAGTGCTTGATTAAGCTTGCCTGGCTTAATGGACTAATAGAATCGTCCCCAAACTGAAAACCCCACCCATCTGGCACCAGGCAGGCTGGAGCAATTGCTCAAAGTATTTTAAAGGATTTCAAATAGTATTTCAACACAGGTTTTGTCACGTTCTGACCTTTATTTCCTTTGTTTTGTCTTTATTTAGTATGGTCAGGGCGTGAGTTGGGTGGGCAGTCTATGTTTGTTTGTTCTATATTTTGGGTATTTCTATGTTTGGCCTAGTATGGTTCTCAATCAGAGGCAGGTGTCATTAGTTGTCTCTGATTGAGAATCATACTTAGGTAGCCTGGGTTTCACTGTGTGTTTGTGGGTGATTGTTCCTGTCTCTGTACCAGCAACAGATAGGACGGTTTGGGGTTTTCACATTTCTTGTTTTTGTAAGTTTGTTTGTTTGTTTGTTTGTTTGTTTGTTTGTTCGTTCATGTTAAGTGATTTATTAAAACATGAATCAAAGTAACCACGCTGCGCTTTGGTCCGCCTCTCTGTCAATGGAAGAAATCCCTTACAGATTTGATGAGAAGAGATGTTTAGGTGCTCTGAGCTCCCTGGTATTTGATATGCAACAGTTGAGTCTGAGAGCAAGAAGAGTTGTGCTTTAGGAGACCACCACTAGAGAGAGATCACATTGTTATTGAAAGTAGTAAATGTTTTACTGATTTCTTAATTTATTATTACGGCTAGGGGCCATTTTTTTGGTGCTACATTTACACTAACCTTTATATTTCTCGCTCTCTTGCTCGCTCGCTCTCTTTCTTTCTCTCTCTCTCTCCCTCCCCCTACCCCCCTCTATTTATCTCTCTTTCTCTCTGTCTCTCATAGCGTAGCACAGAAGGGTTCTGGAAGTCTGTGGCCCGTCATGTCCCCAGGGAGCCCAGTGAGATGAGGATCCTCAACCCTTACTTCATCCAGGAGGCTGCCTTCAGGTTCATCGGCCTGCCTCACAACAACGGACAGATGGGGAGAGGGGTGAGAGAATGGGAAACTCACTGCTGTTTTCCGTCATAGGATATGATGGCGGAAATATTATGTTTAAAAAAATTACGATCAGCATAGAAAAACACACAAACAGGTCAGGAGCCCTTAAAATGACTGCTATCCATATCTGCATCCTAAAACAAGAAGTACATAATACAAGAAAGTATAAGGACTTCTTGCTTGAATGATTTCAGTTACATATTTGATATTTCATGATATTAAGAAAACATGGTGTTCAGTCTGCCTTCGAGTCAAAGGGGGCATATGTTAAACAATAAACATGTTTTCACTATGGCTTGAAAACATACCTAAATTCAGGGATGGAAGGTGTCGCTGTACTCCTAATTATCCCATTATCGAAACCGCAAAATAGAGAAGATTGAAATACTGTTTGTTTTTCATTAAACTGCCTTTTTTCATCAGCATGCTAGGCTAGCTAATGCTAAAGCATCCCATTAAATTCTACAACACTTCCAGCAGGAACTTTAGATTAGGATTGGCTGTGTCAGGTAGGAGACCTGAGCCAACTCCTCGTGCTTACTGTGGGGAGCGTGTAACTGGTCAGGCACTGTGTTATGCAGAGATGCGCACGGTGTCTCCAGGCTTCCCGTGCTCCTCCAGAGCCCAGTACACCCTGTTCCTGCTCCTCGCACTCGCCCTGAGGTGCGTGTCCCCAGCCCGGTACCACCAGTGCCGGCACCACACACCAGGCCTACAGTGTGCCTCGGCATTCCGGAGCGTCCGGCGACAGTACCCAGTCCGGAGCGTCCGGCGACAGTACCCAGTCCGGAGCGTCCGGCGACAGTACCCAGTCCGGAGCGTCCGGCGACAGTACCCAGTCCGGAGCGTCCGGCGACAGTACCCAGTCCGGAGCGTCCGGCGACGGGCCATAGTCCGGGGTCTCCGGCGACGGGCCATAGTCCGGAACATCCGGCGATGATCCACGCAGCGAGGGTACCCAGCCCGGGGCCTACGGCGAGGATCTGCAGTCCAGAGCCTCCGACGATGATCTGCAGTCCAGAGCCTCCGACAATGATCTGCAGTCCAGAGCCTCCGACGATGATCCACGGGTCGGTGCTACAAGAGCGGACTTGGACCCGCCACCGAGGTTAGATGCCCACCCAGACCCGCCACCGAGGCGGGATGCCCACCCAGACACGCCACAGAGCCGCCACCGAGGTTAGATGCCCACCCAGACCCGCCACCGAGGCGGGATGCCCACCCAGACACGCCACAGAGCCGCCACTGAGGTTAGATGCCCACCCAGACCCGCCACCGAGGTTAGATGCCCACCCAGACACGCCACAGAGCCGCCACCGAGGTTAGATGCCCACCCAGACCCGCCACCGAGGCGGGATGCCCACCCAGACACGCCACAGACCCGCCACCGAGGTTAGATGCCCACCCAGACCCGCCACCGAGGCGGGATGCCCACCCAGACACGCCACAGAGCCGCCACCGAGGTTAGATGACCACCCAGACCCGCCACCGAGGTTAGATGCCCACCCAGACCCGCCACCGAGGTTAGATGCCCACCCAGACCCGCCACCGAGGTTAGATGCCCACCCAGACACGCCACAGAGCCGCCACCGAGGTTAGATGCCCACCCAGACCCGCCACCGAGGCAGGATGCCCACCCAGACACGCCACAGAGCCGCCACCGAGGTTAGATGCCCACCCAGACCCGCCACCGAGGCGGGATGCCCACCCAGACACGCCACAGACCCGCCACCGAGGTTAGATGCCCACCCAGACCCGCCACCGAGGTTAGATGCCCACCCAGACCCGCCACCGAGGTTAGATGCCCACCCAGACCCGCCACAGAGCCGCCACCAAGGTTAGATGCCCACCCAGACCCGCCACCGAGGCGGGATGCCCACCCAGACACGCCACAGACCCGCCACCGAGGTTAGATGCCCACCCAGACCCTCCCATATAGGTTTAGGTTTGCGGCCCCCACCTTTGGGGGGGAGGGGGGGTACTGTCACGCCCTGACAAAGTTATCTTTGTGTTCCTTATTTTGTTTAGGTCAGGGTGTGACGAGAGTGATGTGTTTTCCACCTGTCTATGGTTTTTGTATGTTTATGTGGTTTATACAGTCTAGGTGTTTTTATGTCTATGGTTGCCTTGGTTGGTTCTCAATCAGAGGCAGCTGTTTATCCTTGTCTCTGATTGGGGACCATATTTAGGCAGCCATATGCCTTGGAAAGTTTGTGGGTTATTGTCTGTGTAGTTGCCTGTGTCTGCACTCATTGTTCATAGTTTCACGTTAGTTTTGGTTAGTTTGTTTAAGTGTTCTTCCTTCATTAAAAGAATAATGTATTCTAATCACGCTGCGCTTTCTTCTCCTCTTTACGACGAACGTGACAAATCAACCATTACATTTTTTTAAATGAATATTGAGTTTACAATAACTCCTTTACAACAGGTTTATAAGTACATTATTAATAATTTACAAATTGTGAACATTCTATGATCAAATACCTTATTAATGATCATATAAATACTTGAAAATAGTGTTCTAAATGTGTATTTAGAGATTGCTTATTGACATTTACATATTTGGGAATAATTATTAATAAATTGTAAGTAAACTCTTTACAAACTGTTTTGAAATTGTTTATTTTAAGGGACCTTAATATAAAGTGTTACCAGTCCAAGTAACAGATTGGAATAGTGTCGATGTTATTTATGTGACCCACCACTTGGATTCGTTTCTATGTAGCAACATTTGATAAAAGTAGAGACTGCAATTGAGGAACAATGGGAAAGTAATTCTGCTTTGAAAGTTGATAAACTTGTAACCCCACTTTTGTGAAAATGGACGTGAATGTTCTGATACATGTACTGCTCTTCTTTGTCAACACCCTTTCAGCATCGTTCACACCCACTTAAGCCTTAGCCCCACCCATCTCTTTAATCATAGTGTAGTAAACAACCAAAGATTTCAAGACTAAAGGTGGTGAAAGTTGTTGTAAAAATACACTTTACCTAGACCTTGGCCTATATCCTAATCTGACTGGTGCACGTCATGTTTAACTTCACAATTCTGTCTCTGGTAAACACACACTATATTCAATAAAATCTAAGTTTATTTGTTACTTGCATAGTGGCGTCTTTTGTTTAGACATGTAGGTAGCTAAACCATAATCCCAACTCTAATGCCCCGTTCAATACAACTAGGAACTCTGAAAAGAACTAGCTCTGGCTGGGAAAAATTGATTTGAACAGTTATCTAACTCGGGAATTCCACTCTGGCTTCTTTCTAGAACTCTGACTTTCTGACCTGAAGATCACTGTCGCGATTTGACCTCGTATTTTGCAGAGTTCCTAATTGTTTTGAACGCAGAAATAATACCATGCATGAATCTGCAGGTAGCTCAAGCTAACCAACTAGGTTCAATGTTACCTAGCTAATATAAAGCTATAACTAGCAATGCAAATGGCTTTCTGAGCTACGAATAATATTACTACACAGATCATACATGTAACCATAGCTAGCGAGCCAGCTAACTTTAGCTAGCTAACCGTATGCTTTAACTTGCAATGAAAACGACTTTCTGACCAAATTAGAAATGTATATCTGAAAGTGTAGCTAGACTCTTACTTGTATACATGGATGAACGCTTCTCCCTACTTGTCTTGGATACCATGGTTGCCCTTAGTTTGAAGATGTCATCCAGAGACAGGTGTTTTATACAACATCCTCCTGTTCTCTTTTGGACTCTCTCCATATTTGGCAATCACCTCTCTGCTTCCACCGGGCATTCCACTGATTTCAAAACTCGGTCAACTTCTTCCATGACAACGACACTGTCATCAGAGGACTACAATTTCTGGTTCAATGAAAATGTTTTTACCTAAATCAGGGATTTCCTCATTGTCTGATTCATTTTCAGAGTCAGAGAGAGTCAGTATGGCACGATCGTCCTCCAGAAAGTAGTCCATCATCGCTTTTTCCCACTGATAGCGCTATTAACTTCAGGGCAGCAATGTTGAGCGGAGTAGCAAAACTTTTCCCTTTTTTTTTTAAACAAAGGTCGAAAGGATTATCCACACATACTGAGCAGCTCATGTTATAGACTGCTACATGGCGAACCCAATCCGAAATCATCTCTCGGCATGTTCAGCCCGTCCATTATCTCAGCCAATCATGGCTAGTGGGAAGGTTCCTGTATTTTTCTGTGGCTTAACCAACTAGGTTCATAATTTAACAATGTTATTCGTATTTACAGATGGCATACACATTTGTTATTAAGGCACACATGTTCCAGAAGGCCTTTCTGCCAAAAAACACATTTTGATTAAAAAAATAAAACGTTCAAATGCCTCTCCTGTGTGGTAGTGACATGCGACATACGCCTGCCTACCTTCTTGAAACGGGTCACAAATTTGAGTAGCATAAGATGAAATAATTGATCAAAGTACCTGCAAATACATAGATATTGAAATAAACAATTCAGAAGATCAACCTGTATTAGAGCATGTTAGGAAATATGATAATGATGGGCGTGGTTTTTGGTTCAACTCTGATAACTTAACACCAACATTGGGGTTATTTTACACCACTGAGTGTTAATTTAACTCTTGAATCAACACTAGAAATGTTACACTGAAAAATCAGCACAAGTAACACTGACCAGTTTGCTGTGTGCTATGAAAGGGACCCATCTGCAAGCTCCCATACATTCAAGAACCTTTTAGAATTCTGAAGAACCGTAGATGCCACATCAAGAACACCCCACTGAACTGAAAGGTTCTTTATTGTGCAAGAGTTCTCCAAGAGCTCAGGAAGAACCATTTCAGAACCAGAACCCTTCTGTCCTGTTTTCAGTGTACCCTAACACACTACAGACATACAACAGCCCCTCCAGGTGCCTTAGTTGGCTCTGCTCTGCTCTGGGCGCTCCAGATGTCTCAGCAGCAATGAGTCAGAACACAAACTAATACTGTTTACTGTTAGAGTCCCGTTTGGATGTCAGCACTACTGGAACTAATATGGGCCAATGCCATGCCTCCAATCCCAGGAATTCAAAGATAATGTACACAAATTTTGTTCATTGATGTTCTTAAATCTTTAAGAGCTATGCTGCAAGGGGTCATCAAAATCAAGCTCAGAATTGTGTAGTTTGTGATACCCCCTCCTGACGGAATGTTGTCATGGAAGTGTGAATTGAGGCATTAATAATCAAGATGTGAATACTAGTGAACAGCAGAACAGTGTGCACACAATACAGTCCTGTTCATCCACACCCAGTAGAGAGACGTGGCTGAGAGCCGTAGAGAGAGCAAGGACTTGAGAAGCATCAACCTGAGCTGGAGATGTACTGTAGAGGCTATAGAGCTAGTTGGACCTTTTTATCAACCAGTAGCTTTTCAATAGCTGCTAGAGAAGATACCCTTCCTTGTTTTAACATCCACACCTATAGAGGGCCATGGAGGGAGCATGGACCTAGGCTGGAGATGTAGTGTAGAGGCTAGAGGTGGTTGGTTTTAATCAGCCACCATGCAGTACGCCCGCTGCTATGGTAGCAGGATTAGCCATGTCTGTCATACACAGAGCTACACTGATAAGCCTTTCGGTATTAGCCTGCCTGGCCACAGGGCTGTTGACCTGCTGCCTACAGCCTGGCACAGGGTCTGCCACAGGGTGTCTGTCAGAGGGAGAGTGGAGACCTTCAGCACCACAGATACACCTGCAGCAACTCCCTCAAACACCCAGACAGCTGATAAGTTCACTTCGTTCCTAGTGGGATGTCCAGCTATCTCAAGCAGCAAAGTTCAAGCAGCACAGAGAGAGGGGGAGAGTGAGAGAGTGACGGGGGAAGAGAGAGAGGACGTTTTCCTTTCTCTCACCAGCTTTGTTAACAAAATAAATTGCCATTGTTTCCTTAATCTAAATGTGCCATGACTAGGTCTTTCAAAGTTCCATTCCATGTGTTCTGTTTTGGTAACCTTTTACATTTCCCTTTAGTTACCCCATGTTCTATTCCTCCAATAGTTCTACTGCCATTCTGTCCTGTTTCAGGGAATATTTGTCTTCTCTTCTGTGTTTTCCAGAATATTCCGACCCTGGGGACGGTTGCCATAACAATGGCCCTCCATAACTGTGATGAGGTAGCCGTGGCTGGATTTGGCTATGACATGAGCACCCCTCACGCCCCCCTACACTACTACGAGAAGATCAGGATGGCAGCCATCAAAGAGGTACCACAGTCGTCACGACTGACGCCAGCCATTTACCACTCTTAAGGTTCAGATTGGGGCCTTGACACACATCATGGAACAAAAATGTCATGTAAATTGTAAAACAATGCCTTCATCTGACCATGAGGTCACACTGACCTAAAGCAGAAGGTTTGTTTAGGTTTTTAGCAGAGCCCTGTTCAAATAATGGAAGCTGAAAGAGGGGCATGTGTACTGTATGCTGTCAGTCTGATGGGTAACTATGGATGAGGTTTGTGTCATCCTTACCCAGCAACTCACCGCTCACCTACATGTTCACACACACGCGCACACACACACACACACTCCATACTGCATCAAAGTGAGAAGAACTGATGGCTTAGTTTGGTGCCAATGTCAAAATAACTCCATTAAGAGAAGTGTTTATAAACGTCTTGTAAAACAGGAGGGACATTTAGAGACAAACTGACCTGAATATTTGAACCATGCACTGTAATTCTAAACTATTTCCAATGAAACCCGAGTCATTCTTTCTAGAGACTTTACTGTGTAGTGAACAGGTGTCGGATGGATGTTTGGCTATATCTAGAGAGACTCAGATCTGCTTTAAGTCCACTCACTCAGACTTAGACTTGTGTGAGGTGAGGTGTTAGTCTCTGTGAAAGGGGTAGGTTGACCTGAAAGATACAGAAAGACAACCTTGTAGGGAATCACAGTTGTTCATGTCATGAATACTATAAAGATCTTTATCTCATCCTTGGTTGCAGTGATTCATTCCTGAAGTGAGTCATTCAATCCCTCATTCCAGAAGGCTATCCTACTAAGTTTGTGAAAGCGTTATGACAAGTTTAGATTTTGAAAGGGTTAAGTTGTGAAAGGGATGGTTCATGAAAGAGTTAGGTTGATCTGAAAGAGACACACACAACCTTGTATGTCACCTGACTGTGTGTTGCCGTGGTATCGTCTGTTCTCTGAACCCTTAGTTACCGGAACAGAACAGGAACATCCATCCATCCATCCGCCCACTCAAAGTCAACAGCTATGAACCATACAGCCAGGGCTGTGTTGGTATGTTAGCATTCCCTGCTAAGCGTGTGTCTCTGTCTCCCTTTAAACTGTCTACCAACATCCTCTCTGTTTAGCTTGGCTAGTTTACTTCTCTGCAGGGGAAGTTTACACTGACCTTTCTCTCCTTATTTAATACCCTTCTCCAAGAGTCCTGTGGTTTCTCTCTAATGTTCATCGTGTTACTTCCCAGTTCCCACCACCACACGGGAGGCGAGATGTGGAGTAGGATGTGGAGTAGGATGTGGAGTAGCGTGTGGAGTAGGATGTGGAGTAGCGTGTGGAGTAGCATGTGGAGTAGCGTGTGGAGTAGGATGTGGAGTAGCATGTGGAGTAGCATGTGGAGTAGGATGTGGAGTAGCGTGTGGAGTAGCGTGTGGAGTAGCGTGTGGAGTAGGGTGTGGAGTAGGGTGTGGAGTAGGGTGTGGAGTAGTATATGGAGTAGGATGTGGAGTAGGGTGGAGTAAGATGTGGAGTAAGATGTGGAGTAAGATGTGGAGTAAGATGAGGAGTAAGATGAGGAGTTAGATGGGTAATGGAAGTCAGGTGTAGAGGAGCCTGTGGGTGCTGGTGTTTGAAGAGGGGCAGGACCACAAGCACAATAGCAAGTGTGTCGCAAGTGGCACCCTATTCCCTACAGTACACTACTTTTTACCAGACCCCTAAGGGCCCTGCTCAAAAGTAGTGCACTATATAGGGAATCTAGTGCCACTTGGGACACAGACACTTGTCCCAGTGTCTGGAAGGTCCATCTGATCCCTTCATTATGTACACAGCACTCTGCCTGGTCATAAATCACTCTTTACTAAGGAATGTCAGAGCCCAGAGGGGCTGGTCTGGTCCCTCCATGGCTGACATGTGATCACCCCCAGCACATACACCACGACTCCCCAACCAGGTCAGTGTGCGCTCTCTTCCATTTGCAGCGACACAAACCTGTCTCAGCCCCTCCTCCAACCCCCTTGCATGTATAATTGGGAGCTGTGGTAGTACAGTATTCTCTTTCTGGGTGACCCAGTCCAGGGCCAGTGTGAAGCTGTCAATCCAAGACGACCGCTGGGCCTCACACTCAAAGACCTTTGGGTCTGTGCCTGTAGAACGGCTCGGTCCAGCAGGCTAAGCTCCCTCTGAATGGATCACACACAGCCAGGTCCTGAACAGATACAACTGTTCAATCATCTATCACCGTAGTCTCCTCATAATGACACCAGCATTAGTCACTAAGACTAAATGAAGCAAGACTGAACAAATATCCTATAGATATTATTGAGAAATCAAGTGCCTGGAATCCTGCATTCTTCTAACATATTATGCTTAGGTGTGTTTTGTTCCGTCTGTCTAATCTCTGCCTGAAGGATTTCCTAACTTTTTAGAGGGAAGCCCTGGGTGGGGAGGAGGGAGTGTGAAGCGCTGAGAGAGAGAGAGAGAGAGGGTGGGGAGGAGGGAGTGAAGCGCTGAGAGAGCGCTGAGAGAGAGAGAGAGAGAGAGAGAGAGAGAGAGGGTGGGGAGTGTGAAGTGCTGAGAGAGAGAGGGTGGGGAGGAGGGAGTGTGAAGCTCTGAGAGAGAGAGAGAGAGAGAGAGAGAGAGAGTGTCAGAGGAGCAGGTGAAAGCATGTGGAGCCCTAGTCAATCCCCTCCTCGCTCTTCTGAGCTGTCAGTCACTCAGCTGTCCCTACAGGCTCCAAACATGAACCAACTCTACCTGAGATAGCCAGTCTAGCCTACAGCACTCTCTTTTAGCATGGTTCTACAGATAACGTGTCCTGCAAACAATGGAACACGTATGGCAGTTATATAGGATAGTGGGGTAAAGGGTGGGGTTTGAGACACGCTATAGATATTGCCTTTGAACTGCATGACAACAGCTCTTAGGGATGGGTCGCTCCTGTAAAGTAGTGGTCATGGTTGATACTACAGGTGTTTTGAACAAGTCTGTAATGACACTAGTTTCCCCACCATAAATGTCCGTCATATACCGGCATCCCCAAACTCAGATCTTTGACCACAGACGTTGCTATTTTGAGCGGTGAATGGTTTTCACATTTCGCTTGTAAAGCCATGACAAGAGTTATCTCTTTCTGTCTCTTATCTTTTGTATCCAACAGCCCACAATAAAGTGGTTTACACCCCATGTCTAGTGACCCACGTTGTACAGTCAGTCGTCTGGTATTGTCTCTCCCTCTCATCCCCTGTATTTAAGGGGCAGCTCCGTAAGTGAAGAAAGCTCCTTTAAAAAGACAATAGTTTCACTGTCAACCTCAATAGTCTGTTTACTTTAGGTCTTCTTCTATGTTACTATTGTACCTCTGGCATTTACCTCCACTGATCTCTGTGATCAAAAGTTGAAAGTAAGAAATGTGGAAGCAACAGCTTTGACATCCTCCCTGCCTCCCTTCCCAAAGAATGAGGCTTTTTACCTGCATCTCCTGTAAAGTACCTACCGTTTTCCTCTGTTCCTCTGTCCACTCCCACTCCTGTTATTCTGCATCTCCTCTCCTCTACCATTCTCTCCTCTGTACTCCTCTATCCTCCCCCCATCCCCCTCTCTCCACACCTCTCCTCCCTGTCTGTCTCCTATTCACAGTCCTGGACTCACAACATTTCTAAGGAGAAGGAGTTCCTGATTAAGCTGGTGAAGGCTGGGGTTATACAGGACTTGACCAATGGGATCTGTGGCTCAGGATGCTGATGACAACATCCAGCCAATCCCAGGTCACAGAGAGAGAGATAGAGGAGAAACACGGAGGCAGCATTGTGAAGTGCTGCTCTGTTCCCCCAACCAAACCCTAACCCTGGCTGAGCCACACTGTATTCAGGAAAGAAGGCTGGTGAATGGTTCTGAAGGGTTTCTCGCTCTGACAGAGGAGAACTGTGGTAAATGGCATAATCCCTGCACTACACTGGAGAGAGAGAACTACAACATTGTAGAATTCTCTAGAAAACCGAGAGCTAGAACTCTCTAGGAACACTGAGAGCTACACACTATTCTGTTTCAGGGTTTGCTGCAGTGTGACATTACAGTTTGATGAAAAGATGGACAGACAATCTGGACATAATGGGTTGTGCCAAGAATACGTCTGGAGAAGGATAAAGGACATGCCTCTACTCATACTTCTACAGTATACCTGAATGTATTCTGTCACCACGTACGCATCACTGTTATATATTTATTTTCATCTCTTGTAATGGCAGCATTGCCCTCTATCTGGGCTCAGTCGAAAAGGTTTCCAGACAGGTAGCAAATAATGCACATACATATTCTGCTTCTAATGTATCTGGAAGTGGAAGGAAGGGCCGGTGCTCATGGTGTAGAAGCCCTCCACACCTTCCCCCCTTTAAGATATGTTTTTAAATGATTTACCTTGAGAGATTACTTTGTTCCCCTCTGTCTTTTTTTAAATGCAGAAAACAAAGGGAAAAAAAGGGGGGGGTGGGGAGTGACCGACCCCCCTCACTGGATAAACATGTTTTATTTTCACAGAAGCACTGAGCTTTGTGTCGTCTTCAGTTCATCAGTGTGCTTCCCAAACACTCATCTGTCCTGGATCACGTCTCAGACTGTTACTCTGGTCTTAATGCTGTTGTATTTGTCTATAGGGCTCTGGTCAAACATTGTGCACTATATAGGGAATAGGGTGCAATTGGGATGCATACTTTATTTCAAGTCTGCATGGCCTGCAAACATAATCAGTGTTACTACTTACTACTGTCAGTTGTTGTTTAAACAATTGAGGTTTATCAATTTTAAATGTCTTGTTTTATTTCTTTGTTAATTTTTGCCAAAATGGATTGTATTTTGTTAAGCAATAATATATGGTGTCTTAACCGTTGTTCTCTGTTCAGCCACATATTATCTTATTTTCTACTCATATGCACAAGCCAAAGCACTTGAATTTCTCATCGCTCATACACATCGGTGGAGGCTGCAGAGGGGAACGCCTCATAGTAATGGCTGGAATTGTTTCAACCACATGGAAACCATATGCCTGATACCATCCCATTGACTCCATTCAGTCATTACTATGAGCCGTCCTCCCTTCAGCAGCCTCCACTGACACACAGGCACTACATACACTATGGAGCGTCGTGCATCAAGATGGTTTGACAAATGAAATAAAGCAGATTATAACTCTGTCCCTTGTCATTTTATGAAATGCAAACAACTGGAGAGAGGTAATGAAATGTGTTTATATATTCCTGTTTTTTATGTTTAATTGGATATTTTATCTACTGTTGTCTTCCCTAAACTTTTTTTTTTGCATTTAAAAAGCATCTATTTGATATTGCAACACAGCAATGTCTAACAGTGTTGTTGTCTAATGCCATGTTGTTTAGATACAGTATATGTTTGTGTTTAGAAGTTTTCCACCCACCCATCCATGTATTCCAGTAGTGGATACACCTTATCAGAAAGATCATCTCAGCTTTTCTTGTCCTACTAAGTGGCATCAACAAACAGTCAGTGTTTATGAGAGAGTGCTGGTAAACATGGTCAATGTAACTGGTGGGGCTGAGTCATCATTGTGTTGTGAGCTGGGTTCAAATACTATTACTACTATTACTACTTTCAGTCTATCAGCGTTTGCTCTAGCTTCCCTGGAGTGCCAGTTCGGTAGGTTTTGCAGATTTTTTGACTATTCAATTGGTCCATTAAGTCAGGGAAGATCAATCAAGCATGATAAAATAGTTGAGATGGTTTCGAATAGCATCTGAATCCAGGTCTGCTGCTTTCTTGGGTGGGTTCTTGCAGGATATTTGTGGGGAAAAGGTCAAGGACAGGGAATGTTCTATGTTCCACACATTGGAGACTGCCAACAACAGAACAGTATCCTGGGAACAGATTACTGACCATCTTAACTCTTTGGGACTAACCACTGGTGTGTGTGTGTGTGTGTGTGTGTGTGTGTGTGTGTGTGTGTGTGTGTGTGTGTGTGTGTGTGTGTGTGTGTGTGTGTGTGTGTGTGTGTGTGTGTGTGTGTGTGTGTGTGTGTGTGTGTGTGTGTGTGTGTGTGTGTGTGTGTGCAAGCGGAAATTTGTTTTGCCATGGTTACTATTGCGTTGTAACTATAGCTTTTTTGTAATGAGTCAGAGGTGTTACCAAGCTTGTATTGCCTTCAGCCAGGAGGGAGAGTCCAACCCAACCATTTGGTCTGCAAGTTAGATCAGGTTAGTTAGAGAGAGCTGTGGCTCAGACAGGTTAGACAGCTGTGGCACCATAACACCAGTCCAACAGGGACTCAATTTATCTCACCTCTGTAGTGAGAAACAGGAGAAGCCGGGAGAGGCTGAAGTCTGCTGAAAGCTAGAGTTTGCTGTTCCAAAAGGAATGTCTGTTCACTTCTGTTGGACTTAGGAGTGCTGCCTTAATGGCTAAAATAGTTATTGAGGGCCACCCTGACACAACACTAGGGTTGCGTCCCAAATGGCACCCTTTTCCTTATATAGTGTACTGCTTTTGACCAGAGTCCTATGGGTGCCGTTTGAGACAGAGACGACTTCAGTTTATTAAAGTGATTTCACCTCATATGACATTCTTCTGCTGTGAGTCATGAAAGAGAGACTTCAAAGATTTCACGTGGATAGAGAAATCAATGTAGTGTGTGGACGTTTATCTCATTACAGACTTGGCTCTAAGGCTATGGTTATAGTTTGAGTCCACGCTTAGAAGACTGTCAAAGGTGCAGGGTGACTGGGGTCAATGTCAGGATTATTGTTGCTCTGGTCCAGAGCGTTACATGCTTCTTAAAGAAGGCATGTAAACGCCCTGGACCAAAGCTAGGGTTATTGCTGCTAGTAAAAAGGTTGGTTTTGAGTCCAAGCCTGAGCTACAGTATATGGATAAGGTCAGGGATAGGTGTTACATATACAGTGCATCTGGAAAGTATTCAGACCCCTTGACTTGTTCTACATTTTGTTACATTACAGCCCTATTCTAAAATGTATTAAATTGTTGTTTTTTCCCCTCATCAATCTACACATAATACCCCATAATGACAAAGCAAAAACAGGTTTTTAGAAATGTGCAAATGTATATATAAAAACTCTGGAAATATCACATTTGCATAAGTATTCAGGCCCTTTACTCAGTACTTTGTTGAAGCACCATTGGCAGCGATTACAGCCTCGAGTCTTCTTGGGTATGACGCTACAAGCTTGACACACCTTTATTTGGGGAGTTTCACCCAATCTTCTCTGCAGATCCTCTCAAGCTCTGTCAGGTTGGATGGGGAGAGTAGGAGCACATCTATGTCCAGGTCTCTTCAGAGATGTTAGCTGCTTTGGCAGCAGCTAATGGGGATCCATAATGAATTAAAACACAAAGGACATCCAGAGACTTGTCCCAAAGCCACTCCTGCGTTGTCTTGGCTGTGTGCTCTGGGTCATTTTCCTGTTGGAAGGTGAACCTTCGCCCCAGTCTGAGGTCCTATGTGCTCTGGAGCAGGTTTTCATCAAGGATCTCTCTGTTCTTTGCTCCGTTCCTCTTTCCCTCGATCATGACTAGTCTCCCGGTCCCTGCCGCTGAAAAACATCCCCACAGCATGATGCTGCCACCAAATCAAATCTAATTTATTTATATAGCCCTCCGTACATCAGCTGATATATCAAAGTGCTGTACAGAAACCCAGCCTAAAACCCAAAACAGCAAGCAATGCAGGTGTAGAAGCACGGTGGCTAGGAAAAACTCCCTTGAAAGGCCAAAACCTAGGAAGAAACCTAGAGAGGAACCAGGCTATGTGGTGTGGCCAGTCCTCTTCTGGCTGTGCCTGCTTCACCGTAGGGATGGTGCCAGGTTTTCTCTAGACGTGACGCTTGACATTTAGGCCAAAGAGTTCAATCTTGGTTTCATCAGACCAGAGAATCTTGTTTCTCATGAGGAAGAGTCTTAGGTGTTCCAAACATATTCCATTTAAGAATGATAGAGGCCACTGTGTTTGAGGCGACCTTCAATGCTGCAGAAATGTTTTGGTACCCTTCCCCAGATCTGTGCCTTGACATAATCCTGTCTCGGAGCTCTAAGGACAATTCCTTCTAAATCATGGCTTGGTTTTTGTTCTGACATGCACTGTCAACTGTGGGAGCTTATATAGACAGGTGTGTTTTCCAAATCATGTCCAACCAATTGAATTTACCACGTGTACTCCAATCAGGTTGTAGAAACATCTTAAGGATGATCAAGGGAAACAGGATGCACCTCAGTTCAATTTAGAGTCTCATAGCAAAGGGTCTGAATACTGTAAATAATGTATTTCTGTTTTTTATTTGAATACATTTGAAAAAATGTCCAAAAACCTGTTTTCACTTTGTCATTATTTTAGAATAAGGCTGTAATGTAACAAAATGTGGAAAAAGACAAGGGGTCTGAATACTTTCCGAATGCATTGTATACTGAACAAAAATGTAAACGCAACATACAACAGTTTGATAGGTTTTTACCGAGTTACAGATCGTATGAGGAAATCAGACAATTGAAATAAATTCATTAGGCCCTAATCTATGGATTTTATATGACTGGGAATACAGATATGCATCTGTTGGTCAGAGATACCATTACAAAAATGGGCCTCACAATGGGCCTCAGGCACATTTTAGAATGGACTTTTATTGTTAACAGCACAAGGTGCACCTGTTCAATGGTCATTATGTTTAATATGCTTCTTGATATGCCACACCTGTCAGGTGTATGGATTACCTTGGCAATGGAGAAATGCAAACTAACAGGGGTGTAAACAAATTTGTGCACAACATTTTAGAGAAAGAAGCTTTTTGTGCATATGGAACATTTCTGGGATCTTTTATTTCAGCTCATGAAACACTTTACATGTTGTGTTTATATTTTTGTTCAGTATAGTTATGGCTGAGATTTGTATTCTTGTCTTGGCTTGTCTTGGATGCAGTCCCTATGGTTGTATCCCAAATAGCACCCTGTTCCCTATATAGTGCCCTATTTTTGACCAATACCCTATAGGCCCTGGTCAACACTAGTGCACTACATACAGTCTATAAGGAATAGGTTGACATTTGTGATGCAGGCTATGAGTATGCTTTCATGAGATTATTTGGAGCCTGCTACAGTATAAGTTGGCTTGTTAACAGTGTGCACCATGTAATGGACACTGTTTGGCTGAAGGATCCTAGCGCCAACATATCGCAATTATTCTGCTAATAAATGTTATGAGAGCTTAAAAACATTGCACTCTACTTCAGAACATGTTGCAAGCTGTGTTTAGTGGACCACATTTGTGTTTTCTTCTCTTTTACTTTGAAGTAGAATGGATGTCCTAGATCAGTACTCTCCAACTCTGTGCATAGAGAGCCCACCCTCCTGTAGGTTTTTACTCCAACCCTGTTCCTGGAGAGCCCATCCTCCTGTAGGTTTTTACTCCAACCCTGTTCCTGGAGAGCCCATCCTCCTGTATGTTTTTACTCCAACCCTGTTCCTGGAGAGCCCATCCTCCTGTAGGTTTTTACTCCAACCCTGGTCCTGGAGAGCCCACCCTCCTGTAGGTTTTTACCAACCCTGTTCCTGGAGAGCCCACCCTCCTGTAGGTTTTTACTCCAACCCTGTTCCTGGAGAGCCCATCCTCCTGTAGGTTTTTACTCCAAAACTGTTCCTGGAGAGCCCACCCTCCTGTAGGTTTTTACTCCAACCCTGGTCCTGGGGAGCCCACCCTCCTGTAGGTTTTTACCAACCCTGTTCCTGGAGAGCCCACCCTCCTGTAGGTTTTTACTCCAACCCTGTTCCTGGAGAGCCCATCCTCCTGTAGGTTTTTACTCCAACCCTGTTCCTGGAGAGCCCACCCTCCTGTAGGTATTTACTCCAACCCTGTTCCTGGAGAGCCCACCCTCAAGTAGGTTTTTACTCCAACCCTGTTCCTGGAGAGCCCATCCTCCTGTATGTTTTTACTCCAACCCTGTTCCTGGAGAGCCCATCCTCCTGTAGGTTTTAATGCCAACCCTGTTCCTGGAGAGGCACCCTCATGCATAACCTAAAGGACCTAGCTCTCCAGTTTTTACTCCTGCCCTGTTCCCGGAGAGCCCACCCTCCTGTAGGTTTTTACTCCAGCCGTGTTCCCGGAGGGCCCACCCTCCTGTAGGTTTTTACTCTAGCCCTGTTCCTGGAGAGCCCACCCTCCTGTAGGTTTTCACTCCAACCCTGTTCCCGGAGAGCCCACCCTCCTGTAGGTTTTTACTCTAGCCCTGTTCCCGGAGAGCCCTCCCTCCTGTAGGTTTTTACTCTAGCCCTGTTCCTGGAGAGCCCACCCTCCTGTAGGTTTTTACTCCAGCCGTGTTCCCGGAGAGCCCACCCTCCTGTAGGTTTTTACTCCAGCCGTGTTCCCGGAGGGCCCACCCTCCTGTAGGTTTTTACTCTAGCCCTGTTCCTGGAGAGCCCACCCTCCTGTAGGTTTTCATTCCAACCCTGTTCCCGGAGAGCTACCGTCCTATAGGTTTTCATTCCAACCCTGTTCCCGGAGAGCTACCGTCCTGTAGGTTTTCACTCCAACTCTGTCCCTGGAGAGCTACCGTCCTGTAGGTTTTCACTCCAACTCTGTTCCTGGAGAGATACCCTCCTGTAGGTTTTTACTCCAGCCCTGTTCCTGGAGAGCCCACCCTCCTGTAGGTTTTTACTCCTGCCGTGTTCCCGGAGGGCCCACTCTCCTGTAGGTTTTTACTCTAGCCCTGTTCCTGGAGAGCCCACCCTCCTGTAGGTTTTTACTCCTGCCCTGTTCCCGGAGAGCCCACCCTCCTGTAGGTTTTCACTCCAACCCTGTTCCCGGAGAGCTACCGTCCTATAGGTTTTCATTCCAACCCTGTTCCCGGAGAGCTACCGTCCTGTAGGTTTTAACACCAATCCTGTTCCTGGAGAGCTACCCTCCTGTAGGTTTTAACACCAATGCTGTTCCTGGAGAGCCCCCCCTCCTGTAGGTTTTAACACCAATCCTGTTCCTGGAGAGCCCCCCCTCCTGTAGGTTTTAACACCAATCCTGTTCCTGGAGAGCCCCCCTCCTGTAGGTTTTAACACCAATCCTGTTCCTGGAGAGCCCCCCCTCCTGTAGGTTTTAACACCAATCCTGTTCCTGGAGAGCTACCCTCCTGTAGGTTTTAATGCCAACCCTGTTCCTGGAGAGCCCCCCTCCTGTAGGTTTTAACACCAATCCTGTTCCTGGAGAGCTACCCTCCTGTAGGTTTTAACACCAATCCTGTTCCTGGAGAGCCCCCCCTCCTGTAGGTTTTAACACCAATCCTGTTCCTGGAGAGCCCCCCCTCCTGTAGGTTTTAATGCCAACCCTGTTCCTGGAGAGGCACCCTCATGCATAACCTAAAGGAGGGTAGCTCTCCAGGAACATGGTTGGAGAGCCCTGTCCTAGACAGTAGATGATCAGATAAATCACACACAAGGTCTGCTGTGTTTTCTATTCAGAAACACCATGGTAACTACAGTAATAAAATATACGATTTCTCGTTAGTGGTTTACTGTAATGGTTATAAAAGAAGACTAGTGATCTTAGATTGGAATAGATTAGATACATTTAGATTTGATGATCGACACACCAATATACTGTAGATTTATCTTGAAAATATATGGACTCAATATAGACAACCAAAAAACTCAACTAGAATCCAAACCAGCAGCTACAGTACTAGACAACAACCTAACAACAGCATGCAACTCTCTAAGAATGCTGGCAGACAGATCTTCCAATGGTTTTAATATGCTTGTAGCATCTGCTGTAAATAGTACCCATATTTAGAAAGTGTGTGAGATCACAGACAGCTCTGCTATGGACACAACAGGCAGGTGTACACTATTTAAAGAGCTGGATCCTTGACCTGGACATGGTCTGTCACTGTGTGCGTGCGTGCATGTGTGTGCACATGTGTTCTGGGGTGGGGTGCAGGGGCTTGGTAGAGTGCACACAGACAGGTGGTCTGCTCTTCTCTACTCTATGTAGGTGGCCTCTGGTCTGAGCTGGGAGGGGACACCGGGGGACAGCTCTCACATACCACCAGCAGGCCAGACGGGGTTCTGTTGCTGTTCCCAAGCCTTTTGATCTTCTTTTGATTCCTTCTTCTGTCTGACCTGAAATACGAGCCCTGGTTCTTGTCGGTGGTTCCCATCATTTTGTTTTAATTAGACCCTGAGTGAGGCAGGGTTTTGGTCTGCCCCTGCACTGTTTTCCAGTGGAGTGTGTCTGTGCAGTCTCAGGTTCCACACCCTTTTATTTTAACTGACACTGCATCTGCACTGGATATACCCATGGCTGCTGCAACGCTGACCAAAAAAAAAGTTTGCTCAAAAATGGGAGACGTGGGAACACTTGCGATGGAAAACATGTTGCTCCTTTTTCCTTTTCTCTGCCTCCCTCTATCTCCCTCCTCTCTCTTTCTCTCCATAACGATCTCTCTCTCTCTCTCTGTCCCCGATGCATGTATGGGAAATGTCTGGGACTGAGGCTGGGATGCTGGAGAGATTTATTTTCTAGTCCCCTTCTTTATGTCATTTCACAGTTGTGGTTTTTCATGTCATCTTGGGTCTCCTTGTCCCTTCTACAGCCTAAGAGGAGGCGTGCTCCTTCTCACTCCCCAGGTACAATGTTTATTGAATTAATGTTATTACACATTTTACTCTGTGAAACATCAGCATCCCAAAGCCAGCACTCACTCAGTTGTGTTCCAGAGAAGAGTGTTTACGTTAGCAGACCCAGCAGGCCCACAGCAAACCACAAGGGGATTTTAAGAGACCCATGAGCGTAGACACACACATACCCAGCTCACATCTGCAATAGGGACAGAAGACAGACAGAGAAACAGGTGGTCTGGTCACTACACGTCTGTACTCCCATTGCTGTTATATAGCCGCCATGAGAAATAACATTCTGTTTTCTGATTATAATTTGTATTATACTTCAGGAACTGACAGAATAGATTCTAGGACATGATGTGTTCTAGAACAAATGATGCATGTAATCACTGAATGAAGATCTGATAGAAACTCATTAGTGGTGTATGTGTAATGTGGACCAGGTTTGTTCAGCGATCCTCTTTTGCCACGCTGATCTACTGCTTGTTTTCTCAGGTTGCCAGGTGCTTTAGAGATATCTTCACATTTAGTATGCTCTCCAGAAATAGACGGAGTGGCTCACTGTGTGCCTAGCTCAGTGGAGTGGAATCACTATGCTACATCTAGGAGAGAGAGAGTTCCTGTCCATCATGCCTGTTCACAAAGACTTCTCTCACGCTCCTCTTTCTCTCTCCCTCACTCCAGCAATGTGAGTAATAGGCAGACAGTGTGTTTGTTTGTGCTTGCTGGGTTCTGTACTTAACCCACAGTATTTTACAAGGGCATGCTGTTATAATACAAGCAATGCGAAACGGTATATATGAATAATGAACAGGCTCGCAACCACCCCCATGCCTGGGAGAAATCCTCTGATCACCAACCCCTTCACAAGACCAGGATGCTGTGAATCAGCAGGAGAGCTGAAGAACTTGGAAGCTTTAGCAGCAGGAGATCCAGGGGGCCATGCCTGGCCACCCAGACACTCTGACCCCTAACCTCTAACCCCACCACACCACAGGAACAGGCCAAGAGGCCACATTAGATAAAGCTCTAAATGTAGTCCTCCAGTGCCATTGTGAGCCTTACTCAGATGCCAAAATTACAAGTTTCCTCATAGAAAGAAACCATGCTGGTATATGTGGATGGACACACATGCTTGGCACTGCAGGGGGCTTGACACTAAGGACCTTAGCCACAGGTTAATTCCAGTGTCATGTTGTGTTTTAGATGCAAAGAGTGTGGTAATTTTGGAGTGGAGGAATGATCAGTAAATATCAAGCTTTGTTAGATTAGATATGTGTCATCAACCTATTAATACTGCTACTGTAACCTCTCTATCAGGATTCAAAATCATTCTCTTCTCCTCAGTTTTAATTGGCCATGACTAAAGATACATGTGTGGGTTAGCAGTGTGGCACTGTGCTCAACATGCTCGAAACAAACAGTCCCTGCTTCGAGATTCATGAACACGTACCACGCTGCACCTTGGTCTCATTCCGACAACGATCGTTACAGAGATCAATATGTCTCTGCTGTTTTGTAATAGTTCCCTTGGTCTTAAAAGGAATGAAAAAGCATGCTGGATCAGGATCGGGGAAAGGTCTAAAAACAAACAACAACAAATATTAAAAGAAAACTAGCTTTAAAAGAAAACGACATCAAATAACTATCTCCCCATTTAAATACAAACCCAGGTCTCGGTTTGTGCACACACACCCGGTCGGGATCCTATTCCCCTCCTGCTATCCATCCAGAGTCAGTGATTATATCCCAAATGGCACCCTATTTCCGGTATAGTGCACTACTTTTGACTAGGGCTTGATCAAAAATAGGGCACTATGTGGGGAATATGGTTCCATTTGGGACCGTCTATGAGCTCTGTGTTGTTCCAGCTGAATTCCATACGCCTGAAAATACATCACTCTGACAGAGGCCAAATTGAGTTTAAATGGCTATTTGGAATAAAATTATTTCGGTCATCAATTTCTTTTGAAGGGTTCAGCCATCATTTCTGTAGAGAGGGAGGGAAGGTTAATTGTATCCATAGGGAAGTCCACTTGTGTTTTATGGCCTGGAAAGCACTGAGAACATTAATTAATGGTCATTGGTCCGTGTTAGAACATGTGAATTTAATCAGCAGGTTGCTCTTACAGTAGGAGGCTATAGGAGCAGAGAGAGGCTTGGGAAATGTTGGGAGGGAGATCTGAACTTCTGATGGAGGTGGATGAGAGGTGGGCTAGCTGAATGTCTGAAACTCCAGAGACGGAGCAGGTGGGCCCATGTTTGCTTAGTGCCTGGGCCAGGCCAGAGCAGGGAGGGCCTGTGTGGGCTGGGCAGGACCAGGCTCCCTGCTATGGGTCAGTGCAAGGCAGTATGGCCTCCTGGGTGCCTGGCTGGCTTTTAGGACTTTTAGGAGTGTCATCATTGCTGGAGGCCATCATTAATTTTCTCCCTATGAGCAGAGGTCAACGAGCTCCTCACACCTCTAAACCACTACCCAAGAACAGTCTAGAGGTCAACTAGGTCCTCACACCTCTAAACCACTATACAAGTACAGTCCAGAGGTCAAACCCCCCCATTACACTGCTGCTACTCTCTGTTGTCATCATCTATGCATAGTCACATTAATAACTCTACCCACATGTACATATTACCTCGACTAACCGGCGCCCCCGCACATTGACTCTGTACCGGTTACCCCCTGTATATAGTCTCGCTATTGTTATTTTACTGCTGCTCTTTAATTGCTTGTTACTTTTATTTCTTATTCTTATCCGTATTTTTTATTTTATTTTTAACTTCATGGTTGGTTAGTAAGTAAGCATTTCACTGTAAGTTCTTACTACACCTGTTGTATTCGGCGCATGTGACTAATAAAATGTGATTTGATTTGATCTAGGTTCTTATGCCTTTGGACAAGAGGTCGACCGATTAATCGGAATGGCCGATTAATTAGGGCCGATTTCATGTTTTCATAACAATCGGAAATCGGTATTTTTGGGCAGCGATTTTTTATTTTTTTTATTTTATTTTTTTACACCTTTATTTAATCTTTATTTAACTTGGCAAGTCAGTTAAGAACACATTCTTATTTTCAATGACGGCCTAGGAACCGTGGGGTAACTGCCTTTTTCAGGGGCAGAACGACAGATTTTCACCTTGTCAGCTCGGGGGATTGCAATCTTGCAACCTTACAGTTAACTAGTCCAACGCAATAACGACCTGCCTCTATCTCATTGCATTCCACAAGGAGATGGTACGCAAATGCAGTAAGCCAAGGTAAGTTGCTAGCTAGCATTACATTTATCTTATAAAAAACAATCAATCATAATCACTAGATAACTACACATTCATTGAGTTAACTACATTCATTGAAACAGCACTTTCGTGCATTTTGCCAGCAACTCTTCGTTGTGCGTGAAGCATTGCGCTGTTTATGACTTCAAGCCTATCAACTCCCGAGATGAGGCTCGCGTAACCGAAGTTAAATGGCGCTAATTGTCATTTTGTTGCTGTTTCGAGCCCAGGGAGGAGCGAGGAGAGAGACGGAAGCTGTACTGTTACACTGGCAATACTAAAGTGCCTATAAGAACATCAAATAGTCAAAGGTTAATGAAATACAAATGGTATAGATGGAAATAGTCCTATAATAACTACAACCTAAAACTTCTTACCTGGGAATATTAAAGACTCATGCTAAAAGGAACCACCAGCTTTCATATGTTCTCATGTTCTGAGCAAGGAACTGAAACGTTAGCTTTCTTACATGGCACATATTTTACATGGAACATATTGCACTTTTACTTTCTTCTCCAACACCTTATTTTTGCATTATTTAAACCAAATTGAACATGTTTCATCATTTACTTGAGGCTAAATTGATTTTATTGATGTATTATATGAAGTTAAAATAAATGTTCATTCAGTATTGTTGTAATTGTCATTATTACAACTAAAACAATTGGCCGATTAATCGGTATTGGCTTTTATGGCCCTCCTATCGGTATCGGCGTTGAAAAATCATAATCGGTCGACCTCTACTTTGGACCACACCAGTCACAGTGTGTCCAGGGCCTTTTCTCAATTGGATTTGCTAAACTCCGTTGTCCTCTGTCCTCTCTCGCCTCCTTTTGAAAAAGGTCCAAAGGAATTAGAGGATAGGCGGCTAGGAAAGGGAACGTGGATGAAAATGCGTTTGTATGAAATGAGACTCCTTCTCCACATCAGGCAAATTAAATTTACAGGGTGGATCCCAAATTAAATGTGTAAAGTGATCAAAATAATTGAAGTTAGTTTCACAAAACATTTTATTGTTTTTAAACGTGTGCATGCTTTTCTCCTCCAACAAAACAAAAGCTGATTCCAAGGGGAGTGTGGCAGATTTCAAAACTTTTCCACGAAGGACTCAGATAGGATACACATGAATATCCTCAATGAAAGGCTATAAAGCAGGGGAGGACGCTCTTCCGTTCGCCGACTAATGAAATGGCATCTCCTTGAACACTTATCGGTTTCGGGGTCTTGGAGGAGAGAAGACGAAGGAGAGAGGGTGGAGAATGGACTTTTGCCCAAATGAGAAAAGGCCCAGAGCTGCTGCCAGGTCTTGAGACCACAACACTATTCACTGGTCTAAGTCCAGGACTGCTGCAGGGGTCAACTAGCTCCTCATGGCTCTATAGACTACAACACTAGTCTAAGACTCACAGTCCAGGACTGCCTGCTGCCCCTGTCCAACCCCTCCACAGTCACATGTGACCCATAACCCACCACACAGTGAGGATACTGAATACAATTCAGGCTTTATACATGTTTGGCTTAAAAGGTTGTTTTGGTCATGCTGATGCTGTTCTCTGGGCAATCCTGAATAAAGACCTGGCCTCAGAGTCAGCAGCGTGGCCTGGAGTCACTCCTCAGTGCCCCTGTGAGCCCTTCTGTCTCCTGCCCCAGTGCCCCAGTCAAGCACCAGTCAGCCTCCTGTCCTGTCTCCATGCCCTAGCTCCAGGCAGGATGGCACGTTGGCTGGTCTCACCCCGTCAGGCAGCCTCCCAGGCTGACCAAAGCTCTGCCAGCGAAGTGTGGTTGGGTCAAGCACCAGCAGCACCCAGTGAGCCAGTCAGCATCCATCGCTGCCCAAAGAAGGCAACCCTCTGTGGGGCTTTAATCTGCTGTTTGGCACCGCCTGGACAGAAGATACTATGGCTTCGTGCTCCTGAGGTGGAGAAGAGATCCACAATCTGGAATAGAGGTTTAGTTTGTGTTCCAAATGGCCCCCTTAGCCTCCTATTCCCTATATAGTGCACTACTTCTGATCAGAGACCTATGGGTTCTGGTTAAAAGTAGTGCAAAACATAGAAAATAGGGTGCCATTTGGGACAGACATGTAGAGTTCAGAGCTGGCTGGCCCTGGCCTTGTAGCCAGTCGGGTGGGTTGGATTCCAGGCCAATCTTGATAACACCTCTAAAGCTTGAGATTCAGATTGCACCCCAGTTGCTTGCGGGAAGTTTGGTCATGAAAGTTTCCATCCCAAATGCCACCTTATTCCCTTTTTAGTGCACTATTTTTGACCAGGGCCCATAGTGCACTATATAGGGAATAGGTTGCCATTTGGGATGTAGCCTGGCTCATTACTGAGGTTTGTTTTATCAATTGTTAAGTGTGTGGCTGGTGGTTTGAATGGCCTTATCTCAGAAACAAGCATTAGGCCAATTGCGGTCACATAGAAAAGTGTGGCTATTGATTAGGCATCAAGTAATTGTGCATGGATTGTAAAAAAACACACACACAAAAAACACTTGAAATTCAACCTATTTTAAAAGAAAGTACCTTTGTTTAAGTTTATTATGTCAAGCAAGTAGGCTACTGATATGATAAACGATCACAAGGGTCATTCAACAGGCAAAACGAGAAGACAATTCTACAACAATTCTACATGTTACTAGATGTCAAATTATGATTGTCATGGGTCATTTTGTCGGTTTCATTGTTTTCATGAGATAACACATTATACAAGTACTGCAGAGCAGTGTGTAAAGTTAATACCAGCAGTGTGGTTGCATTTGACGCTCATGAAATGGGTGTACAGCTCTCTCCTATAGGTTGCCTTCGAGTACTCATTTAACATGCGCAGTTAATAGACACCGCCGCACGCGCGCGATCCTTTGGAATCTAAATGGAACACGCAAACCATTCTAACTGAACCGGGACAACTTTGGACGTAGAAGAACGATATACGGAATCAAGTTAATGTAGAGATTAAAATAAGGAACCGAAATAGTAAGTAGGCCTAATCATGAGCGGTTGTAAATTGAGTGTCATTTCACAGAAAGCAACCTGTGTAGGCTATTGTGGGCTGGGATCATGTGATAGACCGTGGAATTTGACACCACCCCAGGCTTTAAAAAACCTGAGCCAACTCACATCTGTATTTGGAGCTACAATTTAACACTAACATCTGCAGTTTTCAGTGAAGAAAGAGGGAGACTATTTCTATTCAATGAGAACGATACCTGTGACGCGGATCTTAACGCATCTCGGGCGCATCCATTGTGGAACATACAGAGAATCCCATGATCAAGTGAAGTTCTGTATGGAACTCTTATCATAGCCTGTCTATCTGGAAGTTTTTCAGAAAACTTTGGCTGCATATTTTTTTATTAAAATTAAGATTGCGCAAGTATGCCAGTGTATGTAAGAGAGGAATCCAGAGAAATATTTCTAAGGAATAAAGTGCAATTGCATTTAGATTGTTTTGGTCTTATAAGGTTGATATTTGTCTGCTCACACACACGTCCATGATTGGGAAGGTTGTCGGAGTCGGTGAAGGTAAGATTAAAATAAACACTATTGTTTTGTTGGCTAATTGTATAATCTATGTTTAATGTTTGTTTTTGCTTACAGCAAAGTTTAATGTTTTAAATTACCACACACAAGCAAACAATGTCGATGTAGCCGATATAATACGTCAGTAATTGCAGACTAGTTATTGCAGTCATGTTCAAACTCCTGCGCGGCATGAATTGGACTCCCTTCAGCTGCGCTCTGTAATGATCATTTGACTTTGTGCCAAGTCTATTGACTTGTAATCCAACCTATATTATTTTATATTTATATGTATCTAACTCTGACAGAAATGCTAATCCTACTTCTTCTACATAATAATTGTAATTTATTACTACAACGAATGATAATGGTGGTCATAATGATGACAATATTAGTAATATACCAATAATATTAACATAATAATAAAGTTATTGATAATAAACAATCAAACTTTAATTACATTCAGTACAAATTGTATAGCTGTGTTATTTTTCTGTATGCATGTTTGTGTTTCTAAAACATTTATCCACTTGGGCGCAAAAAATAAATACAAATATATTCCTCTTCTAATTTGAAATGCAGAGATTTCAAAGAATGTATACCAAGAAATCACTGTCAACGAAAGATGTTAAATACCTACAAAGTCAAATGTTTATTTTATTAGATAGTTGGATAGTACAATATATATCTACCACATATGCGTAAATGCATGGGAATCATGGAAGGATATTCGTTGGAGCGAGTGCAGGACCGACTCGTGCATGGAGAAATTGTGATTTCAGGCTGTTTGTTTCATCCATCGTCAGGTCACTTTATTTTCCTGGTCGCAGATGTCAGTCTGTGTGGTGATATTGAACTCGACACCCTCTTAAGCGTTTTCCAAAGAGGGCGACAAACCACCTGCTACTTGTGTGATTAAATTGTTTAGCTCTGGGTCCGGAGCAGTATTTTAGTTCTGAAGAGGCAGTTTCATTGGTGTGGATGTTAATTTGTTCACTTTGCCATTTTCATTTTAATGTTAGCTATTTTTTACTTGACATGTGTATCAAGTTGACAAGCTTGTTTTTCTTCTAACATGAGTGTTTTTACTGATGAATGAAACCAAGCTGAAAATTGCATTAGAAAAATAGGCTATTTTAAAGTTCAAAATGGGTTTACCCAGGTCCTAGGTGCGGACAGTGCTTGTTATCTGCAGTTACTTGAGGCTGGAGCAAATCACCATCAAGCTTCTCTCTCTTTCTCTCTATCTATCTCGTTCTCTCCATCCCTCTCTCCATCCATCTGTCCTTTCAAGGTATTTTTACAAATGTGTCTAGAATGTTGAATAGGTCCATTGTCTGCTCTCTCATGGAACTATGGCCTCTTCATGTAGGCAGTAAATTATATCGCTATCCTCTTACCAGATAAAATGCATTAATAATGGTGGGATTGTTTAATTTGAAATGAAAGGAAGGCAATTCGTTTGTAGTCGTAGTCTTTCCTCTGAATTTAAAATCTTGCAGTGTTGCAGTACATATCCTCCTCTAAAGGATACACCAAAGCCCAACAGGGTCCATTTAGTAATCCATAAGGAAGGGGTAAGGCAGGGATAGGGCATGGTTGCTCTGCTGTGTGATGCTGGGGAGAGTTATGGGCTGCAGTCAGGTTGTGGCAGAATAACATCAGTCTGCTTTATAGCAGTGAGGACTAATGAGAGGCCTGGTAGTAATGACAAACACCTTCAGTTTTCAGTCCCCGCTAAGGGTCAGGTCAGACCTCACCATTAACAACCAGTTAGAGTAGCAGCCCATACTCCAAATGCCATACTTCATACTCCATCCTTAACTGGTAGCTTGGTCCCATACTGAATGTGCTGTAGGAAACTTTTGTATCGTTGGTTGTTGTGTCATATGTGACAACAATAGTGGAATTGTCTAGAGCGCATCGAGTATAGGCCCGGGCAATATCTGTGGATCAGTAGAGCTTGGAGATACAGAGGGTGTGACATGCACCTTTCTCTCAGTCAGAACCCTTTCTCTCAGTCAGAACCCCTTTCTCTCAGTCAGAACCCTTTCTCTCAGTCAGAACCCTTTCTCTCAGTCAGAACCCTTTCTCTCAGTCAGAACCCCTTTCTCTCAGTCAGAACCCTTTCTCTCAGTCAGAACCCTTTCTCTCAGTCAGAACCCTTTCTCTCAGTCAGAACCCTTTCTCTCAGTCAGAACCCTTTCTCTCAGTCAGAACCCTTTCTCTCAGTCAGAACCCTTTCTCTCAGTCAGAACCCTTTCTCTCAGTCAGAACCCTTTCTCTCAGTCAGAACCCTTTCTCTCAGTCAGAACCCTTTCTTTCAGTCAGAACCCTTTCTCTCAGTCAGAACCCCTTTCTCTCAGTCAGAACCCCTTTCTCTCAGTCAGAACCCTTTCTCTCAGTCAGAACCCTTTCTCAGTCAGTCAGTCAAACCCTTTCTCTCAGTCAGAACCCTTTCTCTCAGTCAGAACCCTTTCTCTCAGTCAGAACCCCTTTCTCAGTCAGAACCCTTTCTCTCAGTCAGAACCCTTTCTCTCAGTCAGAACCCTTTCTCTCAGTCAGAACCCTTTCTCTCAGTCAGAACCCTTTCTCTCAGTCAGAACCCTTTCTCTCAGTCAGAACCCTTTCTTTCAGTCAGAACCCTTTCTCAGTCAGAACCCTTTCTTTCAGTCAGAACCCTTTCTCTCAGTCAGAACCCTTTCTCAGTCAGAACCCTTTCTCTCAGTCAGAACCCTTTCTCTCAGTCAGAACCCTTTCTCTCAGTCAGAACCCTTTCTTCAGAACCCTTTCTCAGTCAGAACCCTTTCTTTCAGTCAGAACCCTTTCTCTCAGTCAGAACCCTTTCTTTCAGTCAGAACCCTTTCTCTCAGTCAGAACCCTTTCTCTCAGTCAGAACCCTTTCTCAGTCAGAACCCTTTCTCTCAGTCAGAACCCCTTTCTCTCAGTCAGAACCCTTTCTCTCAGTCAGAACCCTTTCTCTCAGTCAGAACCCTTTCTCTCAGTCAGAACCCTTTCTCTCAGTCAGAACCCTTTCTCTCAGTCAGAACCCTTTCTCTCAGTCAGAACCCTTTCTCTCAGTCAGAACCCTTTCTCTCAGTCAGAACCCTTTCTCTCAGTCAGAACCCTTTCTCTCAGTCAGAAGAACCCTTTCTCTCAGTCAGAACCCTTCTCAGTCTCTCAGTCAGACCCTCTGTCAGAACCCTTTCTTCAGACTCTCTCTCAGTCAGAACCCTTTCTCAGTCAGAACCCTTTCTCTCAGTCAGAACCCCTTGTCAGAACCCTTTCTCTCAGTCAGAACCCTTTCTTTCTCAGCCAGACCCCTTGCTCTCAGCCAGACCCCTTGCTCTCAGTCAGACCCCTTTCTCTCAGTCAGACCCCTTTCTCTCAGTCAGACCCCTTTCTCTCAGTCAGACCCCTTGCTCTCAGTCAGACCCCTTGCTCTCAGTCAGACCCCTTGCTCTCAGCCAGACCCCTTGCTCTCAGTCAGACCCCTTGCTCTCAGCCAGACCCCTTGCTCTCAGCCAGACCCCTTGCTCTCAGCCAGAACCCAGAAGGGTAAGGGTTAAGGTTAAGGTTAGTAGATAGTTTAAATGTTACTGAGTGTGTGTCTGCCTATTGTGTGTACATTATTAGTTGTCCTCTGATAGGGTCTCTGTTCACATGACCTCGTACAGCATGACATGAGGTCATAACATGCCCTGCTCAGCTGATCACTGTTGCAGATATGGAAACGTACTTTGACACCAGACCACCCTTGACATTAAATGCTCACACCAGTAGAAATCCACTTTTTTGAGCTGAAAAACAATGGCCAGAGCTTACCCATGATGTTGCACAACGATTTAAGCCCATAAGTCATTGTTTAAGTCAAAATATGATATATTTCATATAATCCGAACTTCACATTTCATGTTAATCCACGTGAATGCGGTGTATTTTCCTATGATATGACATACAAATTATTTTCAGCCTACGTTTCGTTTCAGGGCTGGGTTTTATTTGAATTTTACCATCCACCAGCATGGCATTGTTTATTAATAATACACAGCTGCAAAGTTAGCGCCGGAGATCATGGCTGACGTTTTACATTCTCCCAACCAATTGTGCTATTCTGTTAGTTTTTGTACGTTTTGTGTAACTTATTGTTTTACTTATTGTGTACATAATGATGCTGCTACCGTCTCTTATGACCGAAAATAACTTCTGCACATCAGATCAGCGATTATTCACGGCAGACTGGAAGAAAGTTTTTCCTTTAACGAGTCTGACAAGAAGGATATCCTGCTTTCACTGGAACAGGCACAGATCCACGCCTTTTGCGTGAAGAAAAGACGCAGGAAAAGGAGCCGCAGTTCAGGCAGCCTTCTGTTCTTCTTGCTAACGTACAATCATTGGAAAATAAAATTGATGACCTACGATTAAGATTATCCTACTAACGGGACATCAAAAACTGTAACCTCTTGTGTTTCACCGAGACGTGGCTGAACGACGATACGGACAATATAGAGCAAGCGGGATTTTCCTGTTAAGACGAGGGGTGGGGGTGTGTGTCTGTTTGTCAATAACACCTGGTGCGCAATGTCTAATATTAAAGAGGTTGAGGTATTGCTCGCCTGAGGTAGAGTACCTTATGATATGCTGTAGACCACACTATCTACCAAGAGAGTTCTCATCTATATTATTCTTAGCCATCTATTTACCACCACAGAACGAAGCTGGCACTAAGACTGGTCTCAGCCAAATCTATAAGGCCATAAGCAAAGAAGAAAATGGTCACCCAGAAGCGGCACTCCTAGTGGCCGTGGAATTTAATGCAGGCAAACTTAAATCAGTTTTACCAAATTTTTACCAGCATGTCACATATGCAACCAGAGAGAAGAAACTCCTAGACCACCTTTACTCCACACAGAGATGCATACAAAGCTCTCCCCTAATTCCTGCTGTGCCCTCGGATGAACCATCAAACAAGCAAAGTGTCAACGCTCGTCAGATGTGGCAGGGCTTGAAAACTATTACGCACTACAAAGGGAAACCCAGATGCGAGCTGCCCAGTGACGCGAGCCAACCAGATGAGCAAAATGCCTTTTATGCTTGCTTCGATGCAAGCAACACTGAAGCATGCACGAGAGCACCAGGTGTTCTGGATGACTGTGTGATAACGCCCTCTGTAGCTGATGTAAACAAAACCCTTAAACAGGTCAACACTCACAAAGCCGCTGGGCCAGATGGATTACCAGAATGTGTACTCAAAGCATGCACGGACCAACTAGCAGGTGTCTTCACTGACATTTTCAAGCTCACCCGGTCCGAGTCTGTAATACCAACATGTTTTAAGCAGACCACCATTGTGCCTGTGACCAAGAACACTAAGGTAACCTGCCTAAATGACTACTGACCCGTAGCACTCACGTCTGTAGCCATGAAGTGTCTTGAAAGGCTGGTCATGGCTCAAATCAACACAATCATCCCAGAAACCCTAGACCCACTCCAATTTGCATACCACCCCAACATATCCACAGATTATGCAGTGTCTATTGCACTCCACACTGCCCTTTCCCACCTGGAAAAAAGGAACACCTATGTGAGAATGCTATTCATTGACTACAGCTCAGCGCTCAACACCATAGTGCCCTCAAAGCTCATCAATAAGCTAAAGACACTGAAACGAAACACCTCCCTCTGCAACTGGATCCTGGACTTCCTGACGGGCCGCCCCCTGGTGGTAATGGTAGGTAAACAACACATCCGCCATGCTGCTCCTCAACGCGGGCCCCTCGGGTACGTGCTCAGCCCCTTCCTGTACCCACTGTTCACTCATGACTGCACGGCCAGGCACGACTCCAAAACCATCATTAAATTTGCCGATGACCCAACAGTGGTAGGCCTGATCACTGACAACAACGAGACAGCCTATAGGGAGGAGGTCAGAGACCTGGCAGTGTGGTGCCAGGACATCAACCTCTCCCTCAACGTAATCAAGACAAAGGACATGATTGTGGACTTCAGGAAAAAGTAGACCGAGCACGCCCCCATTCTCATTGACGGGGCTGCAGTGGAGCAGGTTGAGAGCTTCAAGTTCCTTGGTGTCCACATCACCAACAAACTAACATGGTCCTAGCACACCATGACAGTCGTGAAGCAGGCACGACAAACCTATTCCCCTCGGGAGACTGAAAAGATTTGGCATGGGTCTTCAGCTGCACTATCGAGAGCATCCTAACTGGTTGCATCACTGCCTGGTATGGCAACTGCTCGGCCAAAGACCGCAAGGCACTACAGAGGGTAATGCGTACGGCCCAGTACATCACTGGGGCCAAGATTCCTGCCAAATAGGACCTCTATGCCAGGCGGTGTCAGAGGAAGGCCCTAAGAATTGTCAAAGACTCCAGTCAACCTAGTCATAGACTGTTCTCTCTGCTAACGCATGGCAAGCGGGACCGGAGTGCCAAGTCTAGATCCAAGAGGCTTCTAAACAGCTTCTCCCCTCAAGACATAAGACTGCTGAAAATCTAGTCAAATGGCTACCCAGACTATTTGCTTTGGCCCCTCCCCTCCTTACCACTGCCACTCTCTGTTGTCATCTATTCATAGTCACATTAATTACCTGTACATACTTCCTCAACTAGTCGGCACATTGACTCTGTACCGGCACCCCCCTGTGTATATTGTTATTTTTTACTGCTGCTCTTTAATTACTTGTTACTTTCATCTCTTATTCTTATCGATATTTTTGGAAACTGCACTGTTGGTTAGGGGATCGTAAGTAAGCATTTCACTGTGGGGTTTACACCTGTTGTATATCGGCGCATGTGACTGATCAAATTTGATTTGGTTTGTACCACAGCTGAAGCCTGCCAGCTAAGCCTGCCTACCTACCAAAGGTTGCACCGTGTCCATTACAATGAAAATATATTTCAATAGTTGTTCATATTACTGGAGCTTCATCTTATTCTTTCAAACTATTTTAATGGTGGATTCTCTGACACAATTTATGGAAGATACCAACACTTTTGAGATGACAATAGATGGTGAAGTCAAAGATAGGCCAGTTGTTTCCATCTGTGGAAAACTTTTCCCTAAATCAATGCTTATGATAAATCTATCTCCAGAACCACCCACCTGGCTAATCTTTTGAATTCAGTATATTGTAAAAAAAACTGCAACAACATAACATTAGCTAGATAGATAAAGTTAACAAGAGGTTAGCAGTGCCCTATTTGTTTCTGTGTATTAATCTACGTGGATATTCCCACACCCAAATTGTGAATATGTGTAAGTAGCCTTCGTCATTCTTTGGCGCTGGAACCTAAATGAGAATTTCCTCTCTAGGATGGGAAATTACGTTGAAATAGTGGCGCAACTTCCTCTGGGAGGTTCTTTAACATTGTGAAATGCTCAACTTAAATGGCTTGGAGGAAACAAAACATGCAGTAGTATAACACCATGCCACCAAAGAAAGTGGGCAATCATGCTGCAATGCATGGATTTTTATAAGCAGAAATATGTCGAGTGAAAGTGGTTCCCACTCTAGTGAGAGTTCAAAACGCCTCATTAATTTTGTCTTGTTTTAACAGAAAAGTGCATACAAATACCGGTGTTTCCCAAATGGCACCCTATTCCTTATTTAGTGCACTACTTTTGACCAGGGCCCATAGCACTCTGGTTAAAGGTATTGCCCTATATAGGGAATAGGGTGCCGTAGTCAGTGTTTTAGAATAGGAGACCCAGGATCCTGCTGGTTTTCTGCGGAGGGGAAGATAATTACTAGGAAAAGCTTTTGGAATTGAGTTGTCTACTCCAAACAGCTTGCTGTGGCAATGCAGTATATTGGCATGTGTGTAAACAGAGCTAACCTCTCCCAGAAAGCCTGAGTCACAGATGTGGATGTAATGTCCCCAGCAGTGGAGAGAGGACACCATGCAAGCTCCTCTTCTCTCCCCCCACACTTCTCTCTGACCCAGCTACTCTTTTTCTCTACCTAGCTACTCACACCATAGCAAGTACAATTGTTGGCGCAAAGCACATTTCAATTTGAAACTTTCACCCTAATTACTTGAGACAATGTTTAACTTATAAATGATTTGTAAAGCATTTATGAAATGCCAATGATGACTTTCTGAATGCTTTATAAAGCCTTTTATAAGTCATATTTCATTCAAAGTAAAGCCCATGTTTGAATAATGCTTGTATAGTAGGCTACAGACTCAGATAATCTCTCTCTCTGACTCTCACTCTCTCTCTCTGACTCTCTCTCTCTGACTCTCTCTCTCTGACTCTCTCTCTCTCTCTGACTCTCTCTCTCTCTCTCTCTCTCTCTCTGACTCTCTCTCTCTCTCTCTCTCTCTCTGACTCTCTCTCTCTGACTCTCTCTCTCTGACTCTCTTTCTGACTCTCTCCCTGTCTCTCTCCCTGTCTCTCTCTCTGTCTCTCTCTCTGTCTCTCTCTCTGACTCTCTCTCTCTCTCTCTGACTCTCTCTCTGACTCTCTCTCTCTGACTCTCTCTCTCTGACTCTCTCTCTCTGACTCTCTCTCTCTCTCTGACTCTCTCTCTGTCTCTCTCTCTCTGACTCTCTCTCTGACTCTCTCTCTCTGTCTCTCTCTCTCTCTCTGTCACTCTCTCTCTCTGTCACTCTCTCTTTCTGTCTCTCTCTCTCTCTCTGTCACTCTCTCTTTCTGACTCTCTCTCTTTCTGACTCTCTCTTTCTGACTCTCTCTCTCTCTGACTCTCTCTCTCTCAATTCAATTCAATTCAAGGGGCTTTATTGGCATGGGAAACATGTGTTAACATTGCCAAAGCAAGTAAGGTATATAATATATAAAGTGAAATAAACAATAAAAATTAACAGTAGACATCACACATACAGAAGTTTCAAAACAATAAAGACATTACAAATGTCATATTATATATACATATATATACAGTGTTTTTACAATGTGCAAATGGTAAAGGACACAAGATAAAATAAATAAGCATAGATATGTGTTGTATTTACAATGGTGCGTGTTCTTCACTGGTTGCCCTTTTCTCGTGGCAACAGGTCACAAATCTTGCTGCTCTGATGGCGCACTGTGGAATTTCACCCAGTAGATATGGGAGTTTTTCAAAATTGGATTTGTTTTCGAATTCTTTGTGGATCTGTGTAATCTGGGGGAAATATGTCTCTCTAATATGGTCATACATTGGGCAGGAGGTTAGGAAGTGCAGCTCAGTTTCCACCTCATTTTGTGGGCAGTGAGCACATAGCCTGTCTTCTCTTGAGAGCCATGTCTGCCTACGTCGGCCTTTCTCAATAGCAAGGCTATGCTCGCTGAGTCTGTACATAGTCAAAGCTTTCCTTAATTTTGGGTCAGTCACAGTGGTCAGGTATTCTGCCGCTGTGTACTCTCTGTGTAGGGCCAAATAGCATTCTAGTTTGCTCTGTTTTTTTGTTAATTCTTTCCAGTGTGTCAAGTAAATATCTTTTTGTTTTCTCATGATTTGGTTGGGTCTAATTGTGCTGCTGTCATGGGGCTCTGTAGGGTGTGTTTGTGAACAGAGCCCCAGGACCAGCTTGCTTAGGGGACTCTTCTCCAGGTTCATCTCTCTGTAGGTGATGGCTTTGTTGTGGAAGGTTTGGGAATCGCTTCCTTTTAGGTGGTTATAGAATTTAACTGCTCTTTTCTGGATTTTGATAATTAGTGGGTATCGGCCTAATTCTGCTCTGCATGCATTATTTGGTGTTCTACGTTGTACACTGAGGATATTTTTGCAGAATTCTGCGTGCAGAGTCTCAATTTGGTGTTTGTCCCATTTTGTGAAGTCTTGGTTGGTGAGCGGACCCCAGACCTCACAACCATAAAGGGCAATGGGCTCTATGACTGATTCAAGTATTTTTAGCCAAATCCTAATTGGTATGTTGAAATTTATGTTCCTTTTGATGGCATAGAATGCCCTTCTTGCCTTGTCTCTCAGATTGTTCACAGCTTTGTGGAAGTTACCTGTGGCGCTGATGTTTAGGCCAAGGTATGTATAGTTTTTTGTGTGCTCTAGGGCAACAGTGTCTAGATGGAATTTGTATTTGTGGTCCTGGTGACTGGACCTTTTTGGAACACCATTATTTTGGTCTTACTGAGATTTACTGTCAGGGCCCAGGTCTGACAGAATCTGTGCATAAGATCTAGGTGCTGCTGTAGGCCCTCCTTGGTTGGTGACAGAAGCACCAGATCATCAGCAAACAGCAGACATTTGACTTCAGATTCTAGTAGGGTGAGGCCGGGTGCTGCAGACTTTTCTAGTGCCCGCGCCAGTTCGTTGATATATATGTTGAAGAGGGTGGGGCTTAAGCTGCATCCCTGTCTAACCCCACTCTCTCTCTGACTCTCTCTCTCTCTCTCTGACTCTCTCTCTCTCTGACTCTCTCTGACTCTCTGACTCTCTCTCTCTGACTCTCTCTCTCTCTCTGACTCTCTCTCTCTCTGACTCTCTCTCTCTCTGACTCTCTCTCTCACTCTCTGACTCTCTGTGAAGCCAGAGAATCACAGGTGTAGCCTCACTAACAGCCCAACTTAACATCTGCTCCACACAAGTCACGCTCACACGGAAGGGGCATGTTGGGAATGCAAACAGCCTCCACTTAATTTGTAAAAGGCAAATGTAAAAAAATTCTTCCAGACGGGCTCATCCTTCAAGAGGCTTGGAGTGGTCCGCCACACACTAACACACACATTAAATCATACTCACACACAGTATAGTGTTTGTTTCGCTGGTGTACTGTTAAGGAAATTGAATAGTGTTTTGTTTGGACAGTTGGTGGTCTGAATTCCATGTTAGTCACAGTAGCTTTGAATGGAGGTGATTACTCGCATTGGGGATAAGGGGATCTTGATATATAACCTCTTTTAGTCATAATTCAAGTATTTTTCTCCTCTTTATTAGGGTAAGGGGGATACCTAGTCAGTTGTCCAACTGAATGTATTCAGCTGAAATGTGTATTCCGCATTTAACCCAACCCCTCTGAATCAGAGAGGTGCGGGAGGCTGCCTTAATCGACATCCATGTCTTCAGCGACTGGGGATCAGTGGGTTAACTGCCTTGCTCAGGGGCAGAACAACAGATTTTTACCTTGTCAGCTCAGGGGATTCGATCCAGCAACCTTTCAGTTACTGGCCCAACGCTCTAAATTACATCCTTATAATGTGTTAACGGTAAACTGACACTGTAAGTGGAACAAGTCACTGTAACCTGGGTTATAGGCAAACTGTATGCATCCATCTTTGAACACCTGCGCCCTAAAAAAGTAATATGATAATATATTTAAAAAATGATATATGTTAATTAAATTACTTAACGCATGCAGGGCTGTCACTTTGAATAAGGCGTGCTATTCCACCATACCCCCACGTCCTTCCATGACACGTGTTTTGCCATAGCTTCAATAGTGTTGACATAAAAGGGAGGTTCCTAGTACCTTCTAGAACCTTCCATCCTGTAGCAGTACAGAAACTAACTGCATGGCTGTATATTTTTGAAAGGTAGTGAGCTGATTGTGTCATACTCAACATGCTTTAAATCTCTATTAAAGTGTAAATAATCTCTGTTTGGATATGTAAAGAATTTTGCTGCAGATTTGTTCAGCATGAGTACTATCAAACATCATTAAGCTTACTCAGAAGCCTCCGTGGGGGTTATGGAAGCCTTAACTGAGTGTGCCCATTGCTTAATGAAGGATTTCACCGGATTTAGACAGATTGTAACATGCAAAACAAGTGAGATGTGACCATGGGAAGTAGCATTTTGTACACTGAACTAAACTGAACAGCTACTCCATTGGTGAACTCTCAAGGTCAGAAGGGACATCCCCTTTCTGTTATTGAGAACAACTCTTTAGAATATCATAGTAGGTCACACACAAAGTTTGCCACTTGAGCATCATAAAGATGTAAAATACTCAGCAACTCTTGGGAGGGCAATAAAAGTTCACCTAAAACATACTTTATTGTTAAAAAGTGAGGTAGCTGCAGTATTGTTGTTCCATCTGATTTGAGCATCATAACAGGTCCTCAGGTATGTTTAGCGGTTGCTAGTGTTTTCCCTGCCAGTTGCTCTACTTTTCCCAGTCTGAAAGGAAACTGGTCCTCCGTGACAGTTCAGTCCAGGCAGCCAGGCTGAGGTCCTCTACGGCCCAGGGAGAAGGCCTGTTTTGACATGTCTCCCTTCAGAGTGGCAGGCCAGATTAAGAATAGCCAGCTAATTGACATTCTAACCATAACAGGCCTAATCTGTGGTCAACCATGTCCAATCCGTTGTGAACCATGCCCAAACTCAAGCACCTCCCGTCAGCTTTGAATCATGTGCTGCCTGATAGTGTTACAATTTTTATATTCTGAAGGGTGCATAATCTGCGTATACTGTATGCCTATGCATTGTAGCTACATTTCTATATTTAAATCTGAGGAAGACTTGCATATGTGTGTACATTTGCTGAAAAATAGGAGGTGGAGGAGTATGTGTACAGATGTACTATCTTAATTTGATCTCTGTTGTCGCAGAGAATTTTCCTGCACAGCAGGAAATGCAAAATTGTTGCAGTTGTGGACTCGAGTCACATGATTAGGACTCGAGTCTGACTCAATTCACAAATTTGATGGCTTGAGACTCGACTTGTTAGAAAATAAAATAACTTCAGACTTGACTTGGACTTGAGACCGATGACTTGAAATTATCTGGCCAGGTTTTGTAATGTTTCGTCACTTATTTTGTGGCATAGATTCTTATTACTTAGTACTTATTCTTCACGCAGCCAGACACAGTAGACGTAGCATTGCCCCTTGGAAAAAAAACGTGCAACAGATTGGCTAGTGAAACTCATACTTGGCCCTTTGATTGGACCAGCAAACTGTCAATCAACACAAGTCAGGTGGATCAGCTCCCCAATTTTTTGGGGTGATCAAGAATATTAACTGTTTTTTGGAGGGAGTCGTGGAACAAATGAGACGCTACAGATGTTTTTGTGAGAAGACCAATTTTCAGGATGCCTCCTGGTCTGACAAACACCGCTGTAGCTCAGACACCTTCCACCGCAGATGTGGAAGGCCGACATAGGTGGATGCAGCCCATGCAAAAAACCCTGATATCTCTAGTTTTGATGGGATTTTGATGGAGATTTTTTATTATGTTACTTAGACTGATGCACGGGTGCATCAATAGAGTCTTAAGGATTAAACCTCAAATAGTCTACAAGTTCAAAGTGTCCTCCTGTACCTGGATGATCAAATTACGATCCAACATCTGTAGTAATGATGATGAATACTAGAGGATGAATCATAGAGCCCCCTGCCTGATAGCCTGGTCCCAGATCTGTTTGTGCTGTTTAGCCATGACCTTCATGTTCGGCATGACAATCACCATAGTAGTTGGAAAGACAGCAGAAACGGATCTGGGATCCAGGCTAGCAGTCTAGTGACGCAGCATCACATTCCCCATAGTTGTTCTCAGCATACTTTACATTGTCTCTCTATCTAAGCTGTAAACACAAAGACATATTTTGTCAGAGAAACAATACAAGTTACATGCGGGATCGTTCCTTCAGTAGGGTGATGGATTTTTACACTTGATTAAGTAATGTCATGTCTTTCATTCATTCATTTGTTTCCTTATAATTTTGACACTTTTGGAGATACAAGGGTTCCCTGTTCTGGTTCCAACATCCTCAGAAAGGGTTAGTGTCTGTCTGTCTAAACAGATCTGAGGAAGACTATACCAAGTGACAGAGTGATGGGCTAAGGATGTGTAAGCAGTAGCAGCTGGAAGTGGAACAATTGAATCCATGTGTAATCGAATCCATGATAAGCTTCTCATTTTACAGGTGTGGACGTTGTGTAATCATTGACTGCAAAATTTAACTGTCATGGTTTAGTTTGTCTCCCTCCTTTCTCCTGCTCTATTGTGACGGCCTCCCTCCTTTCTCCTGCTCTACTGTGATGGTCTCCGTCCTTTCTCCTGCTCTACTGTGATGGTCTCCCTCCTTTCTCCTGCTCTATTGTGATGTTCTACCTCCTTTCTACTGGCCCCTCCTTTCTCCTTTCTCCTGCTCTATTGTGATGGTCTCTTTTCTCCTGGCCTCCCCTCCTTTCTCCTGCTCTATTGTGACGGCCTCCCTCCTTTCTCCTGCTCTACTGTGATGGTCTCCGTCCTTTCTCCTGCTCTACTGTGATGGTCTCCCTCCTTTCTCCTGCTCTACTGTGATGGTCTCCCTCCTTTCCCCTGCTCTATTGTGGTGGTCTACCTCCTTTCTACTGTGATGGTCTCCCTCCTTTCTCCTGCTCTATTGTGATGTTCTACCTCCTTTCTACTGTGATGATCTCCCTCCTTTCTCCTGCTCTATTGTGATGATCTCCCTCCTTTCTCTTGCTCTATTGTGATGGTCTCTTTTCTCCTGCGCTAGTGTGATGGTCTATTTTCTCCTGCTCTATTGTGGTCTCCCTCCTTTCTCCTGCTCTATTGTGACGGCCTCCCTCCTTTCTCCTGCTCTATTGTGACGGCCTCCCTCCTTTCTCCTGTTCTATTGTGACGGCCTCCCTCCTTTCTCCTGCTCTATTGTGATGGTCTCCCTCCTTTCTCCTGCTCTATTGTGACGGCCTCCCTCCTTTCTCTTGCTCTATTGTGATGTTCTACCTCCTTTCTCCTGCTCTGCTGTGACGGCCTCCCTCCCTCCTTCCTCCTGCTCTATTGTGGTGGTCTCCCTCCCTCCTTTCTCCTGCTCTATTGTGGTGGTCTCCCTCCCTCCTTTCTCCTGCTCTACTGTGATGGTCTCCCTCCTTTCTCCTGCTCTATTGTGGTGGTCTCCCTCCTTTCTCCTGCTCTATTGTGGTGGTCTACCTCCTTTCTACTGTGATGATCTCCCTCCTTTCTACTGTGATGGTCTCCCTCCTTTCTCCTGCTCTATTGTGATGTTCTACCTCCTTTCTACTGTGATGATCTCCCTCCTTTCTACTGTGATGGTCTCCATCCTGCTCTATTGTGATGTTCTACCTCCTTTCTACTGTGATGTTCTACCTCCTTTCTACTGTGATGGTCTCCCTCCTTTCTCTTGCTCTACTGTGAAGGTCTCCCTCCTTTCTCCTGCTCTATTGTGATGATCTCCCTCCTTTCTCTTGCTCTATTGTGATGGTCTATTTTCTCCTGCTCTATTGTGATGGTCTCCCTCTTTTCTCCTGCTCTATTGTGATGGTCTCCCTCCTTTCTCCTGCTCTACTGTGATGGTCTCCCTCCTTTCTCCTGCTCTATTGTGGTGGTCTACCTCCTTTCTACTGTGATGATCTCCCTCCTTTCTACTGTGATGGTCTCCATCCTTTTTCCTGCTCTATTGTGATGGTCTATTTTCTCCTGCTCTATTGTGATGGTCTCTCTCTTTTCTCCTGCTCTATTGTGATGGTCTCCCTCTTTCTCCTGCTATATTGTGATGGTCTCCCTCCTTTTTCCTGCTCTATTGTGATGGTCTCCCTCCTTTTTCCTGCTCTATTGTGATGGTCTCCCTCTTTCCCCTGCTATATTGTGATGGTCTCCTTTCTCCTGCTCTTTTGTGATGGTCTCCCGCCTTTTTCCTGCTCTATTGTGATGGTCTCCCTCTTTCTCCTGCTCTTTTGTGATGGTCTCCCGCCTTTTTCCTGCTCTATTATGATGGTCTCCCTCTTTCTCCTGCTCTTTTGTGATGGTCTCCCTCCTTTCTCCTGCTCTATTGTGATGGTCTCCCTCTTTCTCCTGCTCTTTTGTGATGATCTCCCTCCTTTCTCCTGCTCTATTGTGATGAATCTGAGGGTGTGAAGGGTTGTTGGGTCACAGTGCAGCAGTCCAACTTTTTCTTGAACTCCAGAGGTCCGGCCACATTTCAGCCTGATGGAGCTGGGACTGCGTTCCAAATTGCACCTTATTCCCTTTATAGTACACTACTTTTCACCATAGACCATGCTAGTTCTAGTGCACTACTGGTCAAAAGCAGTGCAGTGTGTAGGGAATAGGGTGCCATTTGGGACGCACACTGGGTCTGGGATGGTGCGGCTTGGTCTGACTTGCTCACTGTGCCCATATGTGGTTGAGGAGCTCTCTCTGCTTCTCTCATGTAAGCCTGTGTAAATTCTCTATTGGTGTGGAATGCTACGAGCCTGACCTGACATCTGCACTGTTTGTGGGCAAAGACAATTCAAGTATTCTAATGAGCTCATCCACACCTCAGATATGGACTCGCATACAGGCAACACACACACACAGTTCCATCATGATGAGTCCATCAGTTTCAACTAAATCTTCCCCACTTGACTGTAACCTACGGATTCTATGCTCCCTTTATGGGCCAGAGTGTTAGACCAACACTTAACCACCATGATTAAGTATGCACAGGGTTACGATGTTCTAAAAGCCTGGCTTCCTCTTCCTGCCAAGCTAAATAGTCACTGTACCATTTTAACTCTATTAGAAAACCCTTGACTGCGTCCCAAATGCCATAGCGTTTTGGTCAAAAGTAGGGCACTATATAGGGAATAAGGTGCTATTTGGGACACACCTTCTCTTGTTTGTCCTAGTCATGTAGCTTGTGGTTGTAATAGTCGTATCCCAGTTTACTGGGCAACTATTGATTAGCTGATTCCCTGGGTAAGGGTTGTGGCGGCCGGGCTGGCGAGGCTAACTGGTGTGGTGTAATGGGAGCCTGGTCTTCTCCTAACCTACCACATCACGCCTGTCATCCAACCTGCAATTAGGAAGCACTGTCAAGGCTTTGTCTGTCAGGGAAGGCCAGTCAGGGATATTTTTAGGGTTTTTTTAAAACTGAGAAAGCAGATACGGCTTTATTGTTGACTTATTTGGTTATTTATACTGTCATCGGGGAAGAAAGGTGCTCCTTTAGATTCTTTACGGTTGTCACCTTTGTATCTGCCTTACTAGGAAATTCAAGTCACACTTACGTGTTTAGTGTGAACCTTGTGGCTGTCTTCATGGTCCAAGTACTGCCTGTAATGTAAAGTACTGTAATCTGTAATCTGATTATAGGACATAAATGGGATTGAAATTCAAGTCAGACTCACCAGTTGTTTTATTGATAAAACACATGGATGATTAAATCAAGGACCCTTTTAAGCAATTAAATGGTAAAGCAAATATTCCTGTTTTACAAGGTCTGTTTCATAGAGACTGAGTCCTATCCAGGACCTCATTGTTTTGAGCAGGCTAGGCTGTATGCACTAGCTCCAGCCGTATCTTGTTCTGAACAGTGACAGCTGAAAATGAACAAGAACTCTTCCAGACAATACAGGCAAGAATTGAGAGAGGAGACACTGGACTAGAATGCAAGATCCATGCTCACTAACCCAACCCTCAACCCTCAGCCACAACAACATCTATTTTCTGTCCTGATTAAGCCCGGTGAGGCGCATCATGTACTCTTTAGAAGAAAAAGAAACACACACCTATTAAGACGAGGTGCTGGCTAGCGGAGTAAACTTGAAAATAAGAGAGAGCCGCACACTCTAGGAGCTCCGATGCAAAAATGTAATTACCAACGTTTCGACAACCAAGCTGTCTTCATCAGGGTATCATGGTCAAGCTGAGATAGGAACCAGCCCAGCGACACAAACTAGTTGTGAATGACAGCTCCAGCTCCTCTCCTTGGCAGACTGTCACAAACGTGTTGAGGTTGACAGCAGACCTCTTTCTCACCTCTCCACTTGACATCTCCTCTCTGTTTCTGGCTATGAATCTTGGCCCTGCAGCATGGGACAAGTGCCACGGCCGTTGAAAGAACTGGACCAAGGTGTAGCGTCGTGAGCGTACATATTATTTTATTTAGAAAAGACGCCGAACAATAAACACTAAACCGTGATGCTAAAGGCTATGTGCCATAAACAAAGTCAACTTCCCACAAAGGAGACAGGTGGGAAAAGGGCTACCTAAGTATGGTTCTCAGAGACAACGCAGAAACCTACCCACATCTGTTACTCTTGGGGTGAAAACCTGAGGTGAGTCTGACCGAGACCCCCAGACACTCCATGAATGCTCTCCGGACCCTGGACCTGAACTGGGGACCCCGATCAGAGACTGTCCTCAGGCACCTCGTAATGCCGGAAGAAGTGAGTAAACATGGCCTCCGCAGTCTGTAGGGCCGTAGGGAGACCAGGCAAAGGGAGAACCGAGACGACTGGAGGGGATTTAGAAAGTTTTGGGAAATCCTGATCCACAATATGACCAGGATCCTGTGGTGTTGCCCTGGACCTGAACTGGGGACCCCGATCAAGATCTGTCAGGAAGTCCACAGGTTGTAACTTCCCTCTGGGCAGGTGCCTGGGAGCCTTGCACTGGGTGCACACCGAGCAGGAGGAAACATAAACCCTCACATCCTTGGCCAAGGTGGACCACCAGTACTTCCCCCTAAGGCAACGCACCGTCCGACCAATGCCAGGGTGACCAGAGGAGGGTGACGTGTGGGCCCAATAGCTCAAACGGTCACAGACAGCAGACGGAATGTACAGGCGCCCAGCTAGACACGGGGGAAGTGGGCTCTGTGCGTAACGCCTGCTCGATGTCCGCGTCCAGCTCCCACACCACCGGTGCCACCAGGCAAGAGGCCGGAAGTATGGGAGTGTGATCCATGGACCGCTCCTCTGTGTTATACATCCGGGACAGTGCGTCTGCCTTAGCGTTCTGGGGACCTGGTTTGTAGGACAGAGTGAAAACAAAATGGGTAAAGAACATGGCCTATCTTGCCTGGCGAGGGTTCAGTCTCCTCGCCGCCCAGATGTACTCTAGATTGCACTGGTCAGTCCAGATGAGAAAAGGGTGTTTAGCCCCCTCAAGCCAATGTCTCTACACCTTCAGAGCCTTGACAACAGCCAACAGCTCCTGGTCCCCCAGATCATAGTTTCGCTCCGCCGGGCTGAGCCTCTTCAAAAAGAAAGCACAGGGGCGGTGCTTTGGTGGCGTGCCCGAGCGCTGAGAGAGCACGGCTCCTATCCCAGCCTCAGACACGTCCACCTCCACTATGAACTCCAAAGAGGGATCCGGATGAGCCAGCACAGGAGCCGAGGTAAACAGAGCCTTCAGGTGACCAAATGCCCTGTCCGCCTCAGCCGAACACTGCAGCCGTACAGGTCCCCCCTTCATCAGTGAGGTAATGGGAACTGCTAGCAAGCAATGCAGGTGCTTCTACACCTGCATTGCTTGCTGTTTGGGGTTTTAGGCTGGGTTTCTGTACAGCGCTTTGAGATATCAGCTGATGTACGAAGGGCTATATAAATACATTTGATTTGATTTGCTACCTGACCAAAACTCTGGTAGTAGTTGGCAAACCCTAGAAACTGCTGCACTTCCTTTACCGTGGTGGGAGTCGGCCAATTACGCACGGCTGAAATGCGGTCACTCTCCATCTCCACCCCTGAAGTGGAAATGCGGTACCCAAGGAAGGAGACGGACTGTTGGAAGAACAGACATTTCTCAGACTTGACGTACAGGTCATGCTCCAACACTCGACCAAGCACCCTGCGCACCAGGGACACATGCTCGGCGCGTGTAGCGGAGTATATCAGAATGTCGTCGATATACACCACTACACCCTGCCCGGGCAGGTCCTGGAAAATCTCATCAACAAAGGCCTGGAAGACTGATGGAGCATTCATCAACCCGTAAGGCATGACGAGTTACTCATAGTGCCCTGAGGTGGCACTAAATGCCTTCTTCCACTCGTCCCCCTCCCGGACACGCACCAGGTTGTAAGCGCTCCTGAGATCCAATTTTGTAAAGAAGCGCGCCCTGTGCATTGACTCGATTGCACTGGCGATGAGAGGCAGCGGGTAGCTGTACCTCACAGTGATCTGAATGATACCTCGATAGTCAATACACGGGCGCATACCCCCATCCTTCTTCTTCACAAAAAATAAACTTGAGGAGGCAGGTGAAGTGGAGGGCCTGTATCCCTGCCCCAGGGATTCGGAGACATATGTCTCCATAGCCGCCGTCTCCTCCTGTGACAGAGGATACACGTGACTCCTGAGAAGTGCTGCGTCTACCAGGAGATTTATCGCACAATCCCCCCCGTCGATGGGGTGGTAATTGAGTCGCCCTTTTCTTACAGAAGGCGAGAGCCAAATCGGCATATTCTGAGGGGATATGCACGTTGGAGACCTGGTCTGGATTTTCCACCGTAGTCGCACCGATGGAAACTCCTACACACCTCCTTGAGCACTCTCATGACCATCCCTTGAGAGCCCTCTGTTGCCACGAAATAGTGGGGTCATGACAGGCCAACCAGGGTAGGCCCAGCACCACGGGAAACGCAGGAGAATCAATAAGGAAGAGACAGATTCATGACTCTCCTGCGTAACCATGTCTAGTGGATCGGTGGCCCCCCTAATCAGCCTTGACCCTAATGATCGATTATCTAGGGCATGCACAGGGAAAGGCATATCCACAGGAACAAGGATGGTCCCTAAACTATGGGCAAATGAACGGTCAATAAAATTCCCAGCTGCGCCTGAATCTACTGAATCTACTGCTTGGAATGCCGGGAAAACTCCGAAAATGTAATAAACACATACATGTGAGGGGGCTCTGAACAGGGGGCTCTGGGTGAGCCTGGTGCCGACTCACCTGGGGTGACACAATAGTACCCTGCCTGCTGCCCCGACTCCCTGAGAACCCCCCCCCCCCCCCTTAGCACCGACCAGCAGTGTGCCCTCTGTGGCCACAGATGGTGCAGGGAATGACCCTCCTCCTCCGGTCGCCCTAAGCGCAGCACCTCCCAGCTCCATGGGCATCGGATTGGAGGTGATGGGGGGTGGAACTGACTGGCCCCAATCTGGATAATCCGCAGGTGGCCAGCAAGTTGTCCAGTCGGATGGACAGGTCCACCAGCTGGGACCTTGTCGCTCCATCCCATGCTGGTTGTCAGGGTCCGGAAGTCCAAAGCGAAATCCTGCGCACTCCTCGTCCCCTGCCTCAGATGGAAAAGGCGTTCACCTTTTTTTGACCCCACGGGGTGAGCCCTTGCGTGGAGCCCCAGATCAAGGGAGATTATCAGTGGTCTTGTATGTCTTCCATTTCCTAATAATTGCTCACACAGGTGATTTCTTCAAACCTATTGCCTATTGCAGATTCAGTCTTCCCAGCATGGTGCAGGTCTACAATTTTGTTTCTGCTGTCCTTTGACAGCTCTTTGGTCTTGGCCATAGTGGAGTTTGGAATGTGACTGTTTGAGGTTGTGGACAGGTGTCTTTTATACTGATAACAAGTTCAAACAGGTGCCATTAATACAGGTAACGAGTGGAGGACAGAGGAGCCTCTTAAAGAAGAAGTTACAGGTCTGTGAGAGCCAGAAATCTTGCTTGTTTGTAGGTGACCAAATACTTATTTTCCACCATAATTTGCAAATAAATTCATTAAAAATCCTACAATGTGATTTTTCTGGATTTTTTTCTTCTCATTTTGTCTGTCATAGTTGAAGTGCACCTATGATGAAAATTACAGGCCTCTCTCATATTTTTAAGTGGAGAACTTGCACAATTTGTGGCTGACTAAATACTTTTTTGCCCCACTGTACATATGAGATTAGTGATACAAGATATTATTATTATTAAATTGGCATTATTAAAGTGACTAGTGATCCATTTATTAAAGTGGCCAATGATTTAAAGTCTGTATGTAGGTGATGGCTGTTAAACAGTCTGATGGTCCTGAGATAGAAGCTGTTTTTCAGTCTCTTGGTCCCAGCTTTGATGCACCTGTACTGACCTCACCTTCTGGTTGGTAGCGGGGTGAACAGGCAGTGGCTCGGGTGGTTGTTGTCTTTGATCTTTTTGGCCTTCCTGTGACATTGGGTGCTGTAGGTGTCCTGGAGGGCAGGTAGATTGCCCCCGGTGATGCGTTGTGCAAACCGCATAGGGGGGAGCTCCCTCTGCTCTTTCCTGAAGTCCATGATCATCTCCTTTGTTTTGTTGATGTTGAGTGAGAGGTTGTTTTCCTGACACCACACTCCGAGTGCCCTCACCTCCTCCCTGTAGGCTGTCTCGTCGTTGTTGGTAATCAAGCCCCACTACTGTTGCGTCGTTTAGTTGGATACATGCATGGCCATGCAGTCATGGGTGAACAGGGAGTACAGGAGGGGACTGAGCACGCATCCTTAAGGATCAGCGAAGTTGAGGTGTTGTTTCCTACCTTCACTATCTGGGGGCGTCCTGTCAGGAAGTCCAGTACCGCTGTACTGGGCGGGGTTGAGACCCAGGGCCTGAAGCTTTATGATGAGCTTGAAGGGTACTATGGTGTTGAATGCTGAGCTATAGTCAATGAACATATTAGAGCGGTAAGCAAATTGAAGTGGGTCTAGGGTAACAAGTAAAGTGGAGGTGATATGATCCTTGACTAGTCTCTCAAAGCACTTCATCATGACAGAAGTGAGTGCTACGGGGCAATAGTCATTGAGTTCAGTTACCTTTGCTTTCTTAGATACAGGAACAATGGTGGCCGTCTTGAAACATATGGGGACAGCAGGATAGGGAGCAATTGAATTTGTCCGTAAACACTCCAGCCAGCTGGTCTGCTCTGAGGACGCGGCTAAGGATGCCTTCTGGGCTGGCAGCCTTTGCGAAGGATAACACGTCTTACTCACGTCGGCCATGGAGAACGAGAGCCCACAGACCTTGGTAGCGGGCTGCGTCGGTGGAACTGTATTATCCTCAAAACGGTCAAAGAAGGTGTTGTGTGTCTGAAAGCAAGACGTCGGTGTCCGTGATGTGGCTGGTTTTCCTTTTGTAGTCCCTGATTGTCTGTAGACCCTGCCACATACATCTCGTGTCTGAGCCGTTGAATTGTGACTCTACTTTGTCTCTATAACGACATTTCGCTTGTTTGATTGCCTTGCGAAGGGAGTCACTACATTGTTTGTATTTGGCCATATTCCTAGTCGCCTTACCAAGGTTAAATGCTGTTGTTCGCGCTTTCAGTTTTGTGCGAATGCCACCATCTATCCACGGTTTCTGGTTAGGGTGGGTTTTAATAGTCACAGTTGGTACAACATCTCCAATACACTTCCTTATAAACTCACTCACCGAATCAGCATATACGTCGATATTATTCTCTGAGGCTACCCGGAACATGTCCCAGTCCACATGATCAAAACAATCTTGAAGCGTGGTTTCAGAACAGCGTTGACTAGGACTAATAGTTTAATAGTCCTTAGCATGGGTACATCCTACACATTTCAGTGTCAATTATAGAGATAAACAGAGGACTCTAGATGTAAATAGCTACTTTTGGTATAGACATTGCCATCGAGGGCTTCCACCATTTAAAAGTAGTCAACTGGGTGGGGATTCCTATGGGTTGGGGTGTGATCAGCCAATCATCAGAGAGCTTTGTCTTCTTCAAATTTGGTTGCCTAATGTTTGTAATTCATAGACTAACATAATATCCATGACCAAGACTAAGATTTATACCATGACATTGGTCCCAAGATCCAGACCCATTGAGTTGAGACCATGACAAGTTAAAGGCAAATTTATGTGGTCATGAATGATGTGCTCCTTTCTTCAATAGTGTCACATCCTGTCTCTTAGATGGTGACAGGCAAGGGAGTCCATGCATTGGCAGTTAAGGAGTAACAAAAAATACTACAAAGGAAATCTAACCTGTGAAGTGTGAAAGTAGGCATGTGAAGAGGGGTAATGGAAATGCATTATCCAAAAAACATAATGTAGTGATTGTTCAACAGACAATATTTTATTTTTACAGATGGAAAAATGTGGAAGAGGCAGGAAGTGTCAACTGCCAAATATCACCTGAGGAACTGGAAGGTGAGTGTACCATTACAACAACAACAACAATAACAACAAACAAACAACAGCAACACATCACCTTAAAATCTCAACAGCCATTAACATGTCTAAAACCTTGTCAATAAAATAATGAAAAGCGGGCAGAGGGTTTGCTTGCTTCCTGACAGCCTGTTTTGTTGTAAAAGACTCCAGCTACCCTGGTCATAGACTGTTCTTTCTGCTACCGCACTACAACTGTACTACTCGACACCTGTGCCCCCACACATTTACTATGTACCAGTACCCCCTGTATATAGTCTCGCTATTGTTATTTATTGCTGCTCTTTAATTATATGTTATTCTTATCCTTTACTTTTTAATTTTTGTATTTTCTTAAAACTGCATTGTTGGGGAAGGGCTTGTAAGCAAGCATTTCACTGTAAGGTGTACTGACACCTGTTGTATTCGGCGCATGTGACAAATAAAATTTGATTTGATTTAACCGTAGCGTAGTCTGTAGTGGTATATGTTTCAGCCTTGCCAGTTTCCACTACACAGCCAATCTGATCTGGGCCTTTGTACTGGCCTGACAGACATACAGCTGCTGCCTCCAGAGAAACTCATTTTATAAGTGCCTTTGAAACATTATCCTCGCTGGGCCCTGGAGGGGTGTCGGCTGTCAATTAAGTAATTAAAGAGGTAGGTGTTGGCCACAGCCGGCCCACAGGCCTGTCAGTGGACTGTCCAGCAAATACTATTTAAAATATGTTTGAGCTGTTGGTTAGCCAACCTGGAGTGCAAAGTGGGCAAGGTTTTCACTTTTAGGACTTTACAATTGGTTCCATTGCAACAGGTAAGCTCAATCAAGTACAGCTGAAGTACTAAAAATAATTTCAAATAGTATTTGAATCCAGGGCTGTTCCAGTGGGCCCTAGGCCTGGTTAGTGAGGCCTGACCAGGGAGGGAGTGTCTCCATGTCAGACTAGGGGGCTGGCGGCTATGTGCTAGAGGTTGGGGGCTTGATGGTGATGGGACAGTAAGGATAGGCATCCGGATCACCTTACCTACAACAGCTTGGAGTCCCACAACCTCACAGGGATTATGTAACGTACAACGACCAAATCAAATGCAAATGGACAACAGGCAGGGCATGCCTTGACAGGGCAGGGGCCACCACCCACCACGGCGTTGTATTCTATAACCAACTCAATTCAATAAGTGGTATTCATTCCCAAGAGCCAATTATTGCTGTGCATACAAGGAGTCAAGAAAACAACAAAATGATGACAGGAGAGATGTGTTTGGTAACCAGCAAAGCAACTTTGTTGTGGTTGTTGCCTGCTGTCATAGAGATAAACATGCCTTCTGTGACTTGCAAGCCAGATAAATCCATATACAATGTATCTCTTTCTCAAAAATGTTAGACTGAGTGTTGGCCTTGCTGTGAGTTGTTTTGCTTGTGGTGACATTACGTTATCACCAGCTGTGGTTGGTATGGCTCACAGGTTTAATATTTTGCGGCCACTGTTTTATCGCTGTTGTTATGTTTACAGAATGATTATGTGTTTATGTTTGTATGTTTATTTATGCTATATTTAATTTGTCTGCTCTATGTGGATTATTTTACAATGTTTATTTATTCAACATCATCTATGTGTCATTTCTATATTTCTCTGCCTTTGTTGAACTTCAATCAGTCAGTTTGTTGAATATTTTGAAATTGCTCTAGTAACTGCAGTAAGTTCTGTAGTGCCTTGTAACCTTGTCTGTCCTATATATGATGCTGTGGATGAATGTGTTGTAATAGGAGTCATAGTTCTAATGATGCAGTATATACTGTATCCCTGCTCCTCTTAATGCTGTGGATGAATGTGTTGTAATGGGTGTAATACTACAGATGTAGGATCTTAATTTGATCACTCTTTTGTTGCTGAGAATTTATAGAGTATTCAATGTTTAAAAATACTATTAAGATGTCAGACTTGATTTGCCCTGTCTGTGGATGAATGTGTTGTAATGGGTGTAGTAATTTTAATGTTGTAGTGAAATGTACTCTCTCCCCAGATGATGCTGTGGGTGGTAGCCTCTCTGCTGACCCTGATAGAGGGGGTGTTCTCTGAGGAGGACCCAAAGGAGGCCCACACTGAGCAGCTCCGAGCCCAGAAGAGGACCACCACCGCTGGGACCTGGCTCCCAGACCACTACCCAGAGGTCCACGAGCTGGAAGAGAAGAGGGGCGGCCATGGCCAGGCCTCCTGGCCTAGTCTTTTCGGTTAGTACTTCCTCAAAACACTCCACGACCTCAGACAGGGGTCAAATACTGGATGCTGTCACACAAACCACATCACATAAAAAGGCAATGGGCCCTGGTCAAAAAGCGTGCACTACAGTAGGGAAAGGGTGTTATTTGGGATGCAGCCAAATTATCTGGAGCAGAGGACTCCCCAGTGCACCATGGGAAAGCATGTAACATTACTGTATATCAAGGTCTCTGATTGCTGTGTGGGAGCCATCTAACAGTACATACCCAGCCCTGCATGTTCATCTCTGTCCAGAGTTTTTATTAGATGGAGAGGCACATTCTTTATCCTATTCTACATCATTCTGTGTACTGTAACCATAATCAAGTCAGTTTTAGAGCTGTCAAGCTGTCTCTCTGAGAACAACAATACATCTGAAGCTAATGCCTTGAAAGGTAATGGCCATAAAACAAGAGAATGTCTGTGTCCCATATGGCACCCAATTCCCTGTATAGTGCAATACTTGTAACCAGAGCCCTGTAGGAATCCCTATGGGCCCTGGTAAAAAATAGTACACTACATAGGGAATAGGGTGCCCTTTGGGAGGCAGTCCATCATTCCCTTATGGCTACTAGAACTTCTGGTAGTTTTCAATGCAGCAGGTTGCTGTACATGTTATGTCCTGGGTCTGTGTGGATGGATCTCCACTGACCTCTGAGTTACCAATCACAGGGCTATCGCAGCCAACCCTGAGGCTACGGCTGAGGACACAAACGCGTACAGCAAATTCCACTACGACCTCTGCAGAGACATCAAACAGGCAAAAGGACCATATTGGAACAAGGTGGAATCCTATAATACCAGCTCCGATGCTTGGCGCATGTGGTAGGGGCTACAGTACATTACGGACTACAAAGGAAGCCCTAGCTGTGATCTGTCCAACTATGCGTTCTACCAGACGAACTCAATGCTTTTTATGCACGCTTCGACAAAAACAACACAGAGCCCTGTGTGAGGGCCCCCGCTAATCCGGAGGACTGGGCAATCTCTCTCGCCAAGGCTGACGTGAGTAAGGTTTTTAAGCGGGTCAACACTCGTAAGGATGCAGGGCCAGACAGTATTCCAGGATGTGTCCTCGAGGCATGTGCAAACCAGCTGGCAGGCATCTTCACTGACATTTTCAACCATCTCCTTGTCCCGGTCTGTAACACTCACATGCTTCAAGCTGACGACCATTATTCCTGTTCCCAAAAACTCTAAGGTCTCCTGCCATAATGATTACCGCCCAGTAGCACTCACATCTCTAATAATGAAGTGCTTTGAAAGGCTGGTCATGGCACACATCAATACCATCATCCCAGACACCTTGAACCCACTCCAATTTGCACACCACCCCAACGAATCCAGACTACCCCATTTCAAATACACTCCACTAGATCCTGGACTTCCTGACAGGCCGACCCCAGGTGGTAAGAGTAGGCAACAACATCTCCTCCACGCTGACCATCAACACTGGGGTCTCTCAGGGGTGTGTGCTTAGTCCCCTCTTGTACTCCTTGGTCACCCCATGACTGCGTGGCAACACACTACTCCAACTCCATCATTAAGTTTGCTGATGACGCGATAGTGGTCGGCCTGATCACCAGCAGTGATGAGACTTGGAAGTGTGGTGCTAGGACAACAACCTCACCCTCAACTTCAGCAAGACCAAGAGTGTGCAAAGCTGTCATCAAGGCAAAGGGTGGCTACTTTGAAGAATCTGAAATATAATTTTTTATTATTTGATTTGTTTAACACTTTTTTGGTTTCTACATGATTCCATATGTGTTATTTCATAGTTTTGATGTCTTCACAATTCTACAATGTAGAAAATAGTAAAATAAAGAAAACCCTGGAATGAGTAGGTGTGTGCAAACTTTTGACTGGTACTGTAAGCATTTCAATGTACTTGTGCACATGTGACAATAAAACTTGAACTCTGCTAAGAATGCACAGGTGTCAGAGGGCAATATAGTATCAAGATATTGTATATGAGTACATATCTTTGGTTTATATTGTTCGTGCTTCTTTATTGACTCTTTGTATACACATTCCCCCCCCCAAAAAAAAACATGCGAAATCACTTGTGAAGCCGATTTTTAGAGAGTCTTTGAAGCAACAGTGTCGGAAGTGGTTCCCTAAAGCTTGTGGAATATTTCTATAATTGTATGAAATTATTTAAAACCCTTGTGGCGTGTTTTAACATGGCTAGACTACCAGCTCCCTTTTTCTTGTTTTGCCGGAGGAACATTTTTATTCAAATTCAAATTTTTCATTTTCGTTATCAACACTACATGACCTGACTTGTGTTATTGTAATTCTCTATGCATCAGCTCATACACTGAAAGAAAACGTTCTCCCCAGAAAACCCATTACCCAAGACATATGAGCGCATTAAGGACTCGGAGTAGACCTACAAAACTTCAACTGTGCAGTGCATAACCATTCTCAGGTCAGAAGAATGTTAAAACAGCTCTAATGCCTGTGCTATGTTACGCCTATGAAGTAAAAACCTTCAATGTGTTCATGCATCATACATACTGATGGGCTTCAGTAAGTTTATGGAAGGTAAATCTCCCTTTGAAATAACTAATAACTAATAACTCACACAGAGCAACATTACTTCTTCTGTTGGAGACCAGCCAGCCGCTCCTACTCTCCCTCCTCTCCTCCGGTGGTAATCACCCTACATTGTTACAGTACACTTTGCACCATTCAGCTGATAACAGGAGGAATTCCACTCCGGTTTCAACACCAGCCGTATCTGCTTTTAATTTAACCACACATGCTCTGTTCTAGCTCCCCCACTAGACTATTCATGTGCACACATGTACACACACACATGTTATGTTCTTCTATCCTGGAGAGGACCTAAACTGTATTTCCATTCAAATACTGTCACGCCCTGACCTGAAAGATCTCTGTTTTATTTACATTTTGTTTAGGTCAGGATGTGATGGGTGGGTACGCTAGTTTTGTATTGTCTAGGGTTTTCGTTTTGTAGGTCTAGGGGTTTTTGTAATTCTGTGTTGGCCTGATATGGTTCCCAATCAGACAGCTGTTTATCGTTGTCTCTGATTGGAGATCATATTTAGGTAGCCATTTCCCTGTGGTGTTTGTGGGATCTTCTCTATGTGTAGTTGCCTGTCAGCACTCGTTTGTATAGCTTCACGGTTTGTTTTGTTATTTTGTTAGTTTGTTCAGTGTTCATTCAGTTAATAAATAAGAATGTATGCATACCACGCTGCGCCTTGGTCGGATCCTTATAACGAACGTGACAGAAGATCCCACCAACAAAGGACCAAGCAGCGTGTTCAGGAGGAATGGACCTGGGAAGAGATCCTGGATGGAGCAGGACCCTGGACGCAGGCGGGGGAGTATCACCGTCCTTAGGAAGAAATTGAGTCAGCGAAAGCGGAACAGCGACATTACGAGGAGTTATACAAATGAGGCAAGCACGAGAGGCAACCCCAATTTTTGGGAGGGGACACTGGGAGATTGGCTGAGTCAGGTTGGAGACCTGAGCCAACTCCTTATGCTTACCGTGGGGAGCGTGTGACTGGTCAGACACCATGTTACGCAGTGGTGCACACGGTGTCTCCAGTTCGCATTCATAGCCCGGTGCGCTCTATTCCAGCTCCTCGCATTTGCCGGGCTAGAATGGGCATCCAGCCAGGACAGATGGTGCTGGCTCCTGGTCTCCAGTACACCTCCTCCACAGTCCAGTAAGTCCTGTGCCTCCTCTCCGCACTCGCCCTGAGGTGCGTGTCATCAGTCCAGAGCTTCCGGCGACAGTTCCCAGTCCAGAGCTTCCGGCGACAGTTCCCAGTCCAGAGCTTCCGGCGACAGTTTCCAGTCCGGAGCTTCCGGCGACGGTCCACAGTTCCCAGTCCAGAGCTTCCGGCGACGGTCCACAGTCCAGAGCTTCCGGCGACAGTTCCCAGTCCAGAGCTTCCGGCGACGGTCCACAGTCCGGAAACTGTTTTTTTTAAATATTTTGGTTAGGTCAGGGTGTGATTAGGGTGGGTATGCTAGTTTTGTATTGTCTAGGGTTTTTGTATTGTCTAGTGTTTTGTAGGTCTAGGGGGTTTTGTAATTCTATGTTGGCCTGATATGGTTCCCAATCAGAGACAGCTGTTTATCGTTGTCTCTGATTGGGGATCATATTTAGGTATCCATTTCCCTTTGGTGTTTGTGGGATCTTGTCTATGTGTAGTTGCCTGTCAGCACTCGTTTGTATAGCTTCACAGTTTGTTTTGCTATTTTGTTAGTTTGTTCAGTGTTCAATCAGTTAACAAATAAGAATGTGCACATACCACGCTGTGCCTTGGTCCAATCCTTATAACGAACGTGACAAATGCGTATTTTTTCCTCATCTTAACCTGTAACCCTAACCTAAACCTAACTCCTAACCCTAACCACTAACCCTTACCTTAAGCCTAATTGTAAGCCCGACCCTAAATCTAACCCCTAAGCTTAAAATAGCCTTTGTCTTCATGGGGGTGTGTGAAATGTCCCCATGTGGGAAAATGTTCCTTGTTTTACTATCCTTGTGGGAACTTTTGGGGATTTTTGGTCCCCACAAGGATACAAGAACCAACACACACACACACACAGACACACACACAACAGGCTGCAGCAGTACCTACCCTACACTGTACTCAGTGGCCCTCAACCAGCGAGACTGTGAGTTCACAGATTATGGTTGCTTTATCCAGGCACCATTTTTTGGATCTACTTGCGGAGTTCACAGGTTTAGAGATATTACTTGCTTTCGGTATTATGTCACTCACCTACACCATACTCTCTCATTGACTTATATTTCCTTAAGTTCTCACACAAGAAACACTTTGTACCTATGAATGTTGTGGAAAAGGTTAGTAATTCAAACAAACTCATAAAGTGCTATATAGAGAGGTCATTGCATCACCATTTCATTCACCTAGCCTCTGTCTCATAATGTGTCTCCTTGTCTCCTGTAGAGAACCCAGGTCTTGAGGGCGACGGAGAGGGCTATCCGAGCAGGTGGCAACGCTCACCTCCAGACCCTGACCCAGACCCCGAACCCTCCCGTAGAGGCTCTCGCAAGAAAAGCAAAAAGCCCAAGAACAGCAGCCGGGACTGCCGCATGGAGAAGAAGGAGATGCGTGTCAGAGACCTGGGCCTGGGCTTTGACTCAGATGAGATCATCCTGTTTAAGTACTGTGTGGGGACGTGCTCGAGCTCCCGTAAGAACTACGACCTGGCCCTTAAGGCCCTGATGGAGAACGAGAGTATCCCCAGCAGGAAGGTGAGTGCCCACCCCTGCTGCCGGCCAACCCGCTACGAGACTGTCTCCTTCATGGATGCCCAGACGATATGGCAGACCATCAAGTGGCTGTCAGCGGCTAACTGTAGCTGTGTGGGGTGACGGCCAGGGAGTAAAAGGAAGTCTACCTGCAGAACACACATGCATAAAGAAACTCCAGGGTGAAGAGAGGAAGTGGCTAAGATGCCTTCACTGTGGGCATGTTGGGCATAAATGGTGGATCAGAGCCTGGACTGAAGCCTTGGCCCAATGGCTGGGTTTCAACCTGACGTGGATCCACTTTGGATTAACCAGTCTTCTCGGGTAGGGAAAGCACGGATGCAAGATAGAGATACAGCCTATCAAATCCCTATGTTTAACAGAGGAGTAACATCCTTGGTCAGAGCCCAGGATTCACGGCTCTGGAGACTGGTGAGGAATGGAGTTCCTGGGCAGGGACTGGGGTGGTTAGGACTGGTTGTCTCCCTCCCTGTGCTGACAGCAAGGTGCCTTTGGTTATATCAAAAAAGAGTAGATGGTGAAGCAAAAGCCTTGGACCATTGGACCTAAACTCTGAACCAGAAGAGGAGCATTTTGGGTTACATGGCACCTGACCGTAAAGAGGGCAAACAGTTTGAAGAACAAATACTTGTGAAGAAATATTAAGAAGTTAAGTTTTTTGGTTTCGAAGGCTCTCCAATAAGACCAAAATAACTATGAGATGTAATGCATTTTTATGTTTCCTTCTTCAATGGCAGCTCATCCACATAGGGATTGGTCATAGCAAGGTAGCTTTGAGCCAACCGTAGTACATCTCCCATCTCCAAGTGTTTCATCATGGCATTCAGTTGATTCCTATCACTAAGCACACATCTACTCTTACTTTAGTAACTCATGCATGCTTTGAGAACAATACCAAAACGGTATCAACTGTACCTACTTAGATTAACTGTAAAGTCTAGCAGAATCTGAAGCACTTGTTTGTAGCTTGGCCCAACTTGTTTACTGTACATGTCTATAAACAGTGTGTTGTAGGATGCCATCACAGGGCCAAGGTCAGTCATGGCCCAGCCATACCTCATGCTGCCTGACACACAGCTTTTATCACATGGTTTATTTTCAGCTCTGAACGTGGCACTTCACCACTGTCAATTTAACTTTTTGGATTACAAAGATAATTGAGCATATTGACAACTGTTATTCAGAATGTGCTTATCATACTTTGTACCATGGTAGTATACTGTAAATATCTCATATTGCATAATTTATCTATGTTATGTTTCTTATGGAAAAACAGAACTCTTCATTGACACCACTCTGTTGCATCTGTGTTGAAGGAACGTTTGAGTGGACCCCATATGTACATAATGTATTCTGATTGGCTGCCTCTCCACACCTGACCATTGAAATGGAGACATACAGCAGAGAGAATAAGACATAATGTACTGTAGATACAGTATATAAAAACAAGGGGAAAGTTTACGAACTAATGTATCCCACATATTGCATTATAGTATATTTATGTATTTATAAAGTATTGTATAAACTGTAGCTCCCTCTCTCTGTGTTCTTTACATTGTTGATGGTTAAGCGACAGTGTAGGTGTTGAGAAACATATATTCATATCAAGTGGTGTTAAGAAAATAAAAGTGAAGCATTATTTTTGTTCAACTGTTGGAGTTTGTACAGTAGATTTTCATAAAGAAATGTTAATCTGTTTGTAGGAGGCTCTGTACATTGTGTACATTGTGTACATTGTGTACATTGTGCCTAGTTCTCAGGATCATGCTGTTATGTTTTACATTCGCTGAAAGACACATCTCCTCAATCTCTTTATAGTTAGATATCATCTGGAGAACTATTGTTTATTATAGAAATGTTATGATCAATCTTTCAAGAAGTGTTTGTATTCACAATAATCAACAATCAAGAGTCTATTGAAAGATGTATCTATACATTGTTATTATATCCATGATGTCATTCATTGTCTCAATCTGTGTTTCCTACCCAGATCCCACCACCAATGGTAGGCCTACTAAAGTTTAACCAAAACATGTACTGAGAGAGGTTTCTATTCCATTTTAACCATGTGCTTCAACCGTAACACATACAGAGATTTTGTGTTTGCTAGTTGTTCACAGAAATATGTTTAGGGACTGGCAAAGTGTGAACACAGATGATAACTGGTCTTTATTCTGCCTTCAGTATATGTACGGTTTGTGGTTATATTAAGCTGCAGCATCTGGTGTGCATTTAATCTGCAAACATGGGGCCTTCACCCATTGTTTAGGTCCAAACTTAACTTCCCTGTTAGATGCCATGCATCTCATCATCGCCGAATTGTACATTAGGGAAAGTATTTATTACATTTAAATTATTTATTTATTGTAATTTTATGTGATACACTTGTTACAAATATCAGATGTTTATAATTTATGAAGTGGCCATGTATGCTTTATTTTCTTTTACTATTGTCTTCTCTGTGGAAAGAGCAAGAATGTTTCCAAGCAACAAGTCTCTGCCTCCCCCCCACCCCCCCCCCCCCACACACAGACAAGGAGGGATTTAACTTTCAAAACAGTGCATGTAGGTATATCCACTACATGTTTATATGAACCAGATACACTGATAGAAAACAATCTAATTTAACCTGGTGTAGCCTCCTCCACTAGCTCTGTCAGTCACATTTGTTGCCAGAGAACCTTGCCAAGGGATGAGTGTCAGTCCCTGGCACCCTGGTATCAGAGACCAAACACCTCTGTTCCCTTTTTAGATGTTGCTCTAAAACCCAATTCATACCCTACACAAGTACACATCCACAATTAGCTATGCAAAATGGCAATCCTGCGTTGTTCTGTTGCAAAAATGTGCAAACGTGTGCAGCCCCGCAATTTGGAACTTGACGCAAGTATTGTATGTAGGATTACCTCTTGCATAGTTAATTGCATTCTTTGTTTACTTGTGTAGGTTATAAATTAGGCTTAAAGGGAATCTTCACAATTTTTCAACTTCGTATTCATCATCTCCAGCATCACCCCAACATCAACATATGTGAAAATGGTGCATTTCTATGTGTTGTAGTAAAAAGCTAGGGGTAGATAAGTGTTTCCAATGACATCATCGGTGTGGATTGTATGATTTTGACCAATTGTGAGTAGGCATTTTCTACTAATTGTCGACGTCATTAGAAACACTTATCTTTCTCCATCTTTTTTTTACTACAAAACATATAAACGCACCATTTTCACATATGTTGATGTTGAGGAGGTGCTGGAGATGATGAGTAAAAAGGGAAAATTCCAAAATGTTCAACTTTAAAGTCAGACACAGCACTAGGCCTACTTCTGTTCATGGGACCTTGTTGTAGTTCCATACATTTACCTGTTATTAAAACAACCTTATTATCCAGTGTTTAACGAAGACAATCAATGTTGGTATTCATATTATAATGACATGGTAGTGCATTGTTATTCTTGTTATTATTGTTATTGTGTTACTGTCATGTCTGAAAGGTCTCATGGATGCTATTGTTGTACTTCTCTTAAAAGAATAAAGCTTCTTTACACATGAAAATGTATCTCCTGTCCTTGTTTTACATACACCCGACTTAACCATACCCTTGATAAAAATGTGCTTTAAGATAGAAATACACAAAGGTCATATATGGTACATCTGCAATAAGCAGAGGTTAATCAAAGAATGTTTGTGACTGTAATCATAACTATGTATAAGTAGTTGTTACTAATGGCTTTTAATTAAGGAACAGTGCAGATGCAAAGTTTGGAAACAGAATGACGGCACAAACAGCACAAACCGTCATTCTGTTACCAAAATGTGCATCTGCACAGTTCTTCAAGTAAATGTTTTTTTGTGAAATATTCAGTGGAAACTGGTAAAAGTAGTCCTTGTGCATAAAGCTGTATGGTTTGTTCAACTTTACAATCATTGGTTTTTGTTTGACATACATTTTAAAGTGAAAAATTCAGCATCACTCTGTGACCATGGAATTGCCCAGGACTGAATGCAGATCTGAGTTCATTCATCAATAACTCTTTGGCTTCTTTGTTTCTCCCATGTATTTGTTAATGGATTGAACAGGAGGCAGGTTCTTCATTCCCAAAACACTGGACTATTTACACCCTGCCTGAGCTCAAGTTGTTTGGCCACCTGCCCTGTGGCTGTGAGATATTATTATTACACTGTGTTCTCTCTTCGGGGGTACAGTAAAGAGATCAGAATGTAGATTTGCACCTCCGAGAGCAGGTCCTCACGCTGACTGTATGTAATCGGTGAGTCATGCAATGTGCTGTAGCATAGACAGATGACAGCACATTGTCATACAGAGTGGGGCATTACTGGGCAACACTGGGGCCTGCCTCATGGTTTAAAAAGGTGTCTTATCTTAACAGTAAAGGTGTTCATGCAAGAGAAAAGGTCTATCAAGAGTTTGATGGTGTTGGATAAGAGAACAAGACTTGCCTTGTGTGGTAGTTTACAGAGACGTGCAGAACGTGGTGTTGGCTCTGTGCTTATTGAAAAAACTCCTGTGGGAACTCCTTTTCCAATTGAGGCCCTGTCACTCAGACCATTGAAGAGCAACCATGGCAGAACGCGGGCAGTAAACTCATACACATACACGCATCAAAGGCCTTTCATATGATTTAACCATTCTGATCACCATTGCATGTCTTCACAATATTGAGACTAAAATGTGTTCTAATCTCGGCCCCAGAACCAAAACAGCTACTTGATTTTGGCACTGTCACAATAGTGTGTTGTAATTAGCTACCAGGGCCAAATCTAACACATAAATTGAAATGCTGCAGACTAGCCTAGTTCAGTCCAGACTCAGTCAGTGATGCGGCAGACTAGCCTAGTTCAGTCCAGACTCAGTCAGTGATGCTGCAGACTAGCCTAGTTTAGTCTAGACTCAGTCAGTGATGCTGCAGACTAGCCTAGTTCAGTCCCAACTTAGTCAGTGATGCTGCAGACTAGCCTAGTTCAGTCCAGACTCAGTCAGTGATGCTGCAGACTAGCCTAGTTTAGTTTAGACTCAGTCAGTGATGCTGCAGACTAGCCTAGTTTAGTCTAGACTCAGTCAGTGATGCTGCAGACTAGCCTAGTTCAGTCCCGACTTAGTCAGTGATGCTGCAGACTAGCCTAGTTCAGTCCAGACTCAGTCAGTGATGCTGCAGACTAGCCTAGTTTAATCTAGACTCAGTCAGTGATGCTGCAGACTAGCCTAGCCTCAGTTTGCTGCAGACTAGTCTAGACTCAGTCAGTGATGCTGCAGACTAGCCTAGTTCAGTCCCGACTTAGTCAGTGATGCTGCAGACTAGCCTAGTTTAGTTTAGACTCAGTCAGTGATGCTGCAGACTAGCCTAGTTCAGTCTAGATTCAGTCAGTGATGCTGCAGATTAGCCTAGTTTAGTCTAGACTCAGTCAGTGATGCTGCAGATCAGCCTAGTTCAGTCTAGATTCAGTCAGTGATGCTGCAGATTAGCCTAGTTTAGTCTAGACTCAGTCAGTGATGTTGCAGATCAGCCTAGTTCAGTCTAGACTCAGTCAGAGATGTCTAAAATAGGAACCTGACCCTGGATCTTATCACCTGTCCTTCCACCTGCCCACGTCCCATATAGCCTTGCATGAGAGAAAGACAGACCACAATAAAACAGAAGCTGATTGGGACACTTGTATCCCATATGGAACCCCATTCCCTACATAGTGCACTACTTTTGACCAGATCCCCATGGACCCTGGTCAAAAGTAGAGCACTAAATAGAGAATGGAGTGCCATTTGGGATGCACACACCGTGGCAGCCAGCCAGGTCAGTGGTTACCTAGACCTCACCTCACCTTACCACACCCAGCTCTGCCCTGCCCCCATGTTCCCTGATCCTGGTTTACAAGGGATAAGGGGAGGCTGTGGAGAAACCTTGCAGAGTTTATGGAAACTCTTATGTTTCTTATCAGACATGTGAATGGGAGATCTGCACTGGCTGTAGGAACATTAACTCCATGTTAACACAGGTGTGGTACAGATGCCCAAACACAGAGATGAATGGTGATGATAAAGATATTTAAGCATTTCACACTTGAAGTAGCATAATCTTTACCTAGCAATGAATTCAGTAAAAGACAGTGTTGGGGAAGCTACTCTGAAAATATAGTTTACCAAGCTACCAATCACTTCACACTGGAAGAAGTTAAGCTACACTACAGCTACCCTTAAGAAACATATTATTTACTTAAGTAAAGTTGCTCTGAAAAAGTAGATCACTACATCCAAACTATTTAGTGAAAAATTGTCATAGACTGCAAATTGCAAGGGCAGATCACGTTTGGGTCATACGTTAACATAGTGTGTAATTTAGCCTATTAAACACCCAAAAACATGTTTCAAGTGAGATTTATGCAGGTCTTATGCAAAAAAAGGAAAAGATTGCCTACCTCACCGGTATTTTCTTTTCAGAAAAAAAGTAGTGTAGTTACAGTAGTTAGCTGACCACTACATGGCAAAAAAGTTATTAAAACTACTGAAAACACTACCTAGATTTGAATTTAGTTCAAATACCACCAAGCTACTGCACAATATAGTTAAATTACCGCAACACTGGTAAAAGGTGAATTCAGTATTTGTTAGGGTTTCCCAGCTCTGTGAATTGTGGTCTATGAGCAGATGTCAACAACATAACATAAAGAAGACACAGCTATACACATGCTTTTAATCATGAAAAAAAAATGGATACTGATGTAACTACTGAATAAAACTGCCATTCAACATTTTAATCTCACATGTGTAATGTGTTGTCAACTGAGTGCTGCATAACTTGTCTCAGTAGGTCCCCTGGTGGCCAATGATGGCCTATGAGCTTTTTCCCACACTGTATTTCCAAAACGATAATTATTTTTTGAGCCTTAACGGTCGCCATATGATTGTGCAACCTGCGCGCGGGATATTTAACAGACGTAAACAAACCACGGAGAAACATGGGAGTTTAGCTAGCTAATCAATTGTTGTAGCAACTGTCATGTATATTTTGTCAACTTAACTATTCATATACAGCAGTTATCATATCCTAACCAGCCCATTGATCACCAGAGACGAGGAAAATGGTAAGTAGTTCGTCGCTAATACGCTTGTTGTCGAAGCAGCAGTTGCTAGCTCGCTAACGTTAGCTAGTTAGCGCAGTGCATAGCCAGAATGTTGAATACAATTCAATTTGATCTCACTCTACCGGTTTCCTTGGTGGTTGGTCCTTATGCAGCGCGGAATTTTAGACACCATATCCACAATAATCCAAACTGCGAACAGACTGGTTTTCTGAATGGTTCTCTATTTCCTCACCTGACAAATCCCTTTTGTCTCTACTTCACCTCATGTCAACAACAAAAGTCCTACATGTGCGCCATATATATGCATGAGGCTTGTGGGGGAAAATTTATTTTGACATAAGGAGGAGCAGAGAGAAAATGATTTGTGACATTAAATGGTCTACTCAAATGTGTATTATGTCATGACAGAGGAGAAGCCTAGCACCAAGCCAGGTTGCCAAAAGGAAGCATGGAGGAGATTCGTCCGAGGATGAGGATTGGAATCCAGAAGAAGATGTATGTTATGTTTGGGTTGATCAGATACTCATCCATTTTGACTATGATGTCCTACTTATATTTCACTGTCAAGCAGATAGGATAACACATGTTGTTTCAGACCAAAATAAGGAAGGGAGGAAATGAAAGCAGAGAAAGCTATATCTCTCCCTTCAGAAAGCCTTTGACACAGTTGACCAACCAGCCTGTATGTGTGGACAGCAATGCACATGTGAGTATGGTCATTTTGAAGCATAAATTAATTTGACAAGTGTGTGGCATGTGCTTACACAAACAATCAGTATAATGCTGCTATAGACATGCCAATCATTTTGAAGTACTTTGTTCATGGATGTATTGTCTTTACAGGAAGCCTTAATTCGAAGTATTCTCTCAAAACCTTTTAAAATACCCATCCCCAATTACACAGGTAAGTAAATATGTCAAATCAATGTTGCTACCCTAGGTCTTCTCCACATGTCTCTATATGACTATCTTTAGGAACAGTCTCAGTATATTATGCTACGTAATGGATCTATATATTACAATGGTATTGTGTTTGTTCTATAGGCTCTTTGGGGATAAGAGCACTAGGACTGAAGCGTGCGGGGGTAAGGAAGTCTCTTCACGACCCATTTGAAAACGGTGCACTGGTCCTCTATGAGCCTCCAGTGCTGAGCGCTCATGAGCTGATAAAAGCAGAGAAGTGAGTTCATCTCAATATTTAGGGAGGGATTAGAAAATGTTGATGTGAAGTCCGTAGCACAATTATGGTAGGGAGAGATTAGGAAAAACATTGTGATGTGAAGTCAATAGCTCAGCTACTGTCTCAGATCGTTATAAAGATCAGACTTTTGGTGATAACTTTGCACAAAATGACATGTTGTAGTAGAAGTTTATTAATATGTCTCTCTGTGTGCAGAGATAAACTGCCTGTACATGTTGTCGTGGATCCAGTCCTTGGAAAGGTCCTCAGACCACATCAGAGAGAGGTACAGTCTCTTTGTAAATCTTGATACTTTTCTGTGTCCCAAATGGCACCTTTTTCCCTATATAGTGCACTAGTTTTGACCAGGGCCCAGAGCACACTTCATTGTATTTGTGTATACGTTTGTTTCTAATAACCAGATTTTGTTGTATTCTGTCAGGGAGTGAAATTCCTGTGGGACTGTGTGACCGGGAGACGTATTGCCGACTCGTATGGCTGCATCATGGCTGATGAGATGGGGCTGGGGAAAACCCTGCAGTGTATTGCCCTCATGTGGACCCTGCTGCGCCAGAGTCCTGATGCCAAGCCTGAGATAGACAAGGCCATTGTTGTTTCACCCTCCAGTTTGGTTCGTAACTGGTACAATGAGGTGGGAAAGTGGCTGGGCGGACGCATCACACCGGTGGCCATCGATGGTGGATCCAAGGAGGAGATAGACAAAAAACTAGGTAGGTTTGTTTTGACCATTAAGCATTATTCCTGTCGTGGCAATACTTTTAGCAGTGGCATGGTTGTTCCCAGGTCTCCCTGGGGAAACGGTGACAATTGTTACTTAGTGGACTATTTAGGCTAAATAAATAAGAATAATGTAAACCCAGTTCAATGTTAACATTTTATGTGCTTGACAGTGAACTGGGTTTATGTGCTTGACAGTGAACTTCATGACCCAGCATGGCTTGAGGGTTCCTACTCCAATCCTGATCATTTCATACGAGACGTTCCGGCTTCATGCTGAAGTTCTACACAAAGGAAAAGTGGGACTTGTCATCTGTGATGAGGTACCGTGACGTGGAGATATAGGCCAATATTCACAATGTGGTGCTGATCTAGGATCAGGTCCCCACTTATTAATTACCGATCCTAGATCAGCACTCCTAATATGTTTTATGAACACAGGTCCTGGTTTTTAGACTTCTGCTTAGGTTTTGGATTGATGTTATCCTCAAATGGACCATATACAAGTAGTAATAGTAGTAATATATTGTGTTCATTTCCAGATTTGATTTAACGTGGTTATGCCAATAACACCTTGTTCCTTGTGCACCCTGTAGGGTCATCGGCTGAAGAACTCGGACAACCAGACGTACCAGGCTCTGAATGCTATGAGTGCCCAGAGGAGGGTGCTTATCTCAGGCACTCCCATTCAGAATGACCTGCTGGAATACTTCAGTCTGGTGCACTTTGTCAACGCTGGCATCCTGGGTAAGCTGACACTACATGGAGGCAAATGGACAAAATACTATAAAAAGTTGATGTGAAAATTTCTAAGGTATGTATGCTTTCTGAATAGACGGAGAGACATGTTAAATGAGGTCGGTTAGATCTCCCCTTCTCTGCCTTCTAACGGTCCTCCTGTGGTTTCTTTCCCTTCTCAGGAACAGCCCAGGAGTTTAAGAAGCGTTTTGAGCTCCCCATCCTGAAGGGTCGTGATGCAGACGCCAGCGACAAAGACAGGCAGGCTGGAGAGGAGAAACTCAAGGAGCTGATCAGCATTGTCAATGGGTAAACCTCACACTTTGCTGAAGACTTAATAGTTTACCTACAACACAATGGACATCTTTATGGTCATGTGTATTTTCAGACTATCTGCCTAATATATCTTAGCTTGGCTGAAGCGCAGACCCACATGGTACACTGTGAGCAAGTCTGTCGCTTTAGTCAGGCAAAACATAACTACTTAATATGTCCGGGACAATACCAGTTCGTGATACTCGTTAGTAATCGTGGCAAGGAAGCAAAACATGAAACTTTAGGAAAACCAAAATCCTTATGTTGTCATCCAGACTCCCATTTTATTTATTTTCTATAGCACACTATATTTTACATACAGTAGGTTTTTAAAGGGCCAGAGAGTTTGGTCTGATTCGTGTTTTCATTTTTACCATGGAAACACTTTTGTGATACTGGTATCGTCACAGCCCTATACTTAATATTTTTCTCTCCTTGGTGGTTTTAGATGCTTGATTCGGAGAACCTCAGACATCCTCTCAAAGTATCTTCCTGTTAAGATCGAGCAGGTCGTCTGTTGCAGGTCACTCTTCCATTTTCATGTATTTTTTCATTTTGAGATTTTATTATATGTATTGATTGCAACTGACCACTGAGAATGGTATTTCTGATGGTAATTAACAGGTGTGTTTAGTGTCACAAATAATGGTGTCGTGGTTCCACTAATTGCAAATGTATACTACCTGAAGTCATTACAGGCGTATAGGGACCCTTGAATATACAAGTTAATTTGTGTTGGACTACTATAGAATAAAAATAAGTTGATGTTGGATAGTAAACACTACCAAAAAAGCCTTGGGCAACCAAACTTCCAGAAGTAATCAAGGCACTCTCATTTAGTGGAAAGATTTAAAAGCCTGTATTGTTCACAGCTTAATATTTGTGTGTTCTCTGCAGGCTGACCCCCCTCCAGTCAGAGCTGTATAAACTGTTCCTGAGGCAGGCTAAGCCCTTACAGACACTGCAGCAGCAGGGCAAGATCAGTGTCTCCTCTCTGTCCTCCATCACCTCTCTCAAGAAGCTCTGTAACCGTAAGTGTCCAAACGACAACAAATCAACTGGTGCTTTCTTATATGTATTGTCTTTATTTTATTATTAGTGACGTCCTCCCATGTACATTTCTGTCCTGACACAACTTGTTTTTGTTGTTGTGTGTGTGGATATCCATTTGTTAGCTGTTTGGTTTTGCGTCAGTGTTTGTTGGTCTGTTGTATTGTGACTTCTTTCTCCTTTGCCTCCCAGACCCGGCTCTCATCTATGATAAGTGTGTGGAGCGAGATGAGGGCTTCGATGGGGCCCTGAATCTCTTCCCTACAGGATACTCCACCAAGGCTGTGGAGCCACAGCTTTCTGGTAAGAACACATTATTTCCATTTTGGAAGGATTAGGGACAGGTAACACTTAGAACTCGCAGATATAATTCATTACATTATCCCCTTATAAATAACAATAAGGCCTGAGGAGTGTGGTATATGGCTAATATTCCACAGCTAAGGGCTGTTCTTACGCACAATGTAACGCGGAGTGCTTGGACACAACCCTTAGCCATGGTACATTGGCCATATACCCCAGAGGTGGCTTATTGCTATTATGAACTGGTTACAAACAAAAAAAGTGTCATGCCAATGGTATACAGTCTGATATACCACGGCTTTCAGCCAATCAGCATTCAGGGCTTGAACCACCTGATTTTATAATGAATTATAATCACTCCATTGTTAATATGGGATGTATAATGACGTTGATCTTTCCTCCAGGTAAAATGCTGGTTCTGGACTATATCCTGGCCATGACCAGAAGCACCACCAGTGACAAAGTGGTGTTGGTCTCCAACTACACACAAACACTGGACCTCTTTGAGAAGCTCTGTCGAACTCGAAGGTAAGAAAGGAACTGACACAGGAGCTGTCACATCCATTGTTTTCAGTTATTCTTGAAAATGAACTTTGAGAATGGAAAGAAACCACTTTCTTCTTTTGATCAGATACCTCTACGTTCGGCTTGATGGCACAATGTCCATCAAGAAGAGAGCAAAGATAGTGGAGAGGTTCAACAGCCCATCTGTAGGTAGTGAACATGTTGTAAATGACATCTTGCTATAAGAGTTTGTTTGATCACAAGTATTTACATGATATCTCTCTCACTCAGAGCCCAGAGTTCATATTTATGCTGAGCAGCAAAGCTGGGGGGTGTGGCCTGAATCTGATTGGTGCTAATCGCCTGGTGATGTTTGACCCTGACTGGAACCCAGCCAATGACGAGCAGGCCATGGCTCGAGTCTGGAGAGACGGACAGAAAAAGACCTGCTACATCTACAGACTGCTTTCAGTGAGTAGAACAGAGAATGACTAGAGTATCATACTGAAAAGTGGTATCAATTCATTCATTTGATTTATATCACTTTTCCAAGTGCTTGGGGAGGGAGGGGAGACTCGCCTCGGTATGGAGCATGGTGGTATTTGCAATTGAACTATCAAAATGGTGTTTTAAGTCACGTGTATGACTGACAGTTGCTCTGTGTGAATGTGTGTTCCTGCAGACAGGGACAATTGAGGAGAAGATCCTTCAGAGGCAGGCCCATAAGAAGGCTCTGAGCAGCTGTGTGGTGGACGAAGAGCAGGATGTGGAGAGACACTTCTCTCTGGGGGAGCTACGAGAACTCTTTCATCTCAGTGAGGAGACCACCAGTGACACGCATGACAGGTACACACACGACCGGTACAAACACAGTTCGCAGCAGTAGGCAGAGCCCATTGACAGTAATTTAAAGATGGTTGCGGTCAATTCTTGGATGTCGTTACATCCTCCCTCTTTGGAAGAGTTCACTAATGTTAACTATTCTGTCTCCTGTGCCCCTGCCAGGTTCCGCTGTCGGCGCTGTGTGAATGGGCGACAGGTGCGGCCCCCTCCTGAGGACTCTGATTGTACCTGTGACCTGTCCCAGTGGCAACACTGCTCTGACAAGAGGGGCCTGAGAGACCCCATACTGCAGGCCTCCTGGGATGCTGCCATCTCCTTTGTCTTCCACCAGCGCTCCCACGAGGACCAGAGAGGGGTCGTGTGACAGCCAGGCGGTCTGAGACAACCAGGAGTCATGAACCAAGGACGGCCAACCAGCACGTAGGCGCAACGTTACTGGACAAGAGGGCCCAGGGCCCTGTGCTGTCTGGAATCCTTGGGATGTCCGTACCCTAAACCGCTACCCCTTTTAAATGTCAATGTGGGAGGGATGTCCCAAGGACCCAGGATTGCACGGACCCTAGGAAAACAGACATGCTATCTTATGATGGGAATACTACTTATCGTGATGGATTCACGGCTGAGTTCCCCCATACTCTTTTATAAGGGTGTGTAACAGAGTAATAACCATATTGAAGACCATTTTCTTCTTATGAAAGGCAATCCTACCTGCAATTGTCCACACCTCTCTTTACAGTCTTTTGGGTTGTACCCACAGTGTAAATGTTATTGTTTTCTGTTAAATCGTATACTTTTTTCCCCTTGATAATGAAAATGTTTTGTAAAGAACTGACAATTTCACTAATGTCAGGATTTATTGAACCAGGACAAGTGTTAGCAATTCAACAAGATATTAATGAAACAATTATTTAAGGGCTGCAGATGCTGCATTAAACATGACAATATGTCAACAATAACATAGATGCTGAGTAAAGGGTAACAAACAAACATTGGTGAGCTGAACAATATAAAGGAAATGGTGCATTTTTGTTTTTCACACAATTAGGATACAAAGTTCATTATTATTTCAGAATTTGAAACGCCAAATAAGGCCACTTAATATTAGTTATTTTTGGCTTCAGGCATGCAACAGTCTTGACTAGGGTTGTAAAGGAAGGGTATACTACTGGATGTATTTCCAGTTTACCAGTGAACTACCAGAATGTTGGAGGATTCTACGTAATCTAATCTATCAAGACAGCGAGTGGCACTTTTGCGTATTTAAGACTTGTACAGGTGCATAATAACCTCTGGCCCTTTGTGTGGCCTTACCACATGTAAAATATTTTATAGAGTGACAGTTGTGAAACATTATCCTAAATATAAACCATTGGTGTTTAATATGAGAGTTTCAGCATTAAATATATATTTCTATATTTACAGTATTTCTTGCCAATGTTTTGGAGTCTAACTGGCGGCAGTTGTTGTGAAGAAAATCAGTGGGAAGAGTTGCAGAGTTAACTGAAAATAATGCCATTGGTGATGAGATGCTTCCCCATCCCCCATTAATTAGGCTTTTCTCTTGAACCATGTGGTCTCTGTACTAGAAACTCATGGGCACATATATATATATATATATATATATATCAGCAAAAAAAGAAACAGTCAACTGTGTTTATTTTCATCAAACTTAATGTGTAAATATTTGTATGAACATAAGATTCAACAACTGAGGCAAACTGAACAAGTTCCACAGACATGTGACTAAAAGAAATTGAATAATATGTCCCTGATCAAAGGGGGGGTCAAAAGTAACAGTATCTGGTGTGGCCACCAGCTGCATTAAGTACTGCAGTGCATCTCCTCATGGACTGCACCAGATTTGCCAGTTCTTGCTGTGAGATGTTACCCCACTCTTCCACCAAGGCACCTGCAAGTTCTCTGACATTTCTGGGGGGAATGGCCCTAGCCCTCACCCTCCGATCCAACAGGTCCCAAACGTGCTCAATGGGATTGAGATCCGGGCTCTTTGCTGGGCATGGCAGAACACTGACATTCCTGTCTTGCAGGAAATCATGCACAGAACGAACAGTATGGCTGATGGCATTGTCATGCTGTAGGGTCATGTTAGGATGAGCCTGCAGGTAGGGTACCACATGAGAGAGGAGGATGTCTTCCCTGTAACGCACAGCGCTGAGATTGCCTGTAATGACAACAAGCTCAGTTCGATGATGCTGTGACACACCTCCCCAGACCATGACGGACCCTCCAAATCAATCCCGCTCCAGAGTACAGGTCCTCAGTATAACGCTCATTCCTTCGACGATAAACGCGAATCCGACCATCATCCCTGGTGAGACAAAACCACAACTTGTCAGTGAAGAGCACTTTTTGCAAGTCCTGTCTGGTCCAGCGTTGGTGGGTTTGTGCCCATAGGTGACGTTGTTGCCGGTGATGTCTGGTGAGGACCTGCCTTACAACAGGCCTACAAGCCCTCAGTTCAGCCTCTCAGGCTTTGCGGACAGTCTGAGCACTGATGAAGGGATAGTGTGTTCCTGTTGTAACCCGTGCAGTTGTTGCCATCCTGTACCTGTCCCGCAGGTGTGATGTTCGGATGTACCGATCCTGTGCAGGTGTTACACGTGGTCTACCACTGCGAGGACGATCTGCTGTCCATCCTGTCTCCCTTTAGCGCTGTCTTAGGCATCTCACAGTACGGACATTGCAATTTATTGCCCTAGCCACATCTGCAGTCCTCATGCCTCCTTGCAGCATGCCTAAGGCATGTTCACACAGATGAGCAGGGAGGGACCCTGGGCATCTTTCTTTTGGTGTTTTTCAGAGTCAGTAGAAAGGCCTCTTTAGTGTCCTAAGTTTTCATAACTGTGACCTTAATTGCCTACCGCCTGTAAACTGTTAGTGTCTTACCGACCATTCCACAGGTGTATGTTCATTAACTGTTTATGGTTCATTGAACATGCATGAGAAACAGTGTTTAAACCCTTTACAATGAATATATCTTTGAAAGACAGGGTCCTGAAAAAGGGATGTTTCTTTTTTTGATGAGTTTATTTATATATACACATAATTTAGTATGATTTAGATTATCCATTGAAAGTAAATGTTAATCCAGGACTAGGCTTAATCTGGGTCTGGGAATCTATAATGAAATGCTAGGTTATCAGTCACCTGAGTGGTGTGTGGGCCGGGGGATGCTTCTCATTGGGACTTTGTGGAACTCTGCTCCAGAGTGCATCTCCATGGAGAATGACCTGAGGGGTTAAGAGGACATAACATTTGGTGCCAGCTGTAATAAAATTAAAATAAAACATAATATATACTACATGGCCAAAAGTATGTAGACAACCCCTTCAAATTAGTGCATTCTACTATTTCAGCCACACAATCTCATAGACAAACATTGGCAGTAGAAGGGCCTTACTGAAGAGCTCAGTGACTTTCAACTCGGCACAGTAATCGAATGCCAACTTTCCAACAAGTCAGTTCGTCAAATGTATGCCCTGCTAGAGCTGCCCTGGTCAACTGTAAGTGCTGTTATTGTGAAGTGGAAATGTCTAGGAGCAACAGAGGCTCAGCCACAAAGTGGTAGGCCACACAAGCTCACAGAACGGGATCGCTGAAGCGCGAGAGTTCCAAACTGCCTCTGGAAGCAACGTCAGCACAAAGACTGTTCGTCGGTAGCTTTATGAAATGGGTTTCCATGGCCGAGCAGCTGTACAAAAGCCAAAGATCACCATACGCAATGTCAAGTGTCGGCTGGAGTTGTGTAAAGCTCGTCACCATTGGTGCAGTGGAAACACTTCTCTGGAGTGATGAATCACGCTCCACCATCTGGCAGTCAGACAGACGAATCTGGGATTAGTGGATGCCAGGAGAACGCTACCTGCCCGAATGCATAGTGCGAACTGTAAAGTTTGGTGAAGGAGGAATAATGGTCTGGGGCTGTTTTTCATGGTTCGGGGTAGGCCCCTTAGTTCGAGTGAAGGGGAAAATGTAACGCTACAGCATACAATGACATCAGATGATTCTGTGCTTCCAACTTTGTGGCAACAGTTTGGGGAAGGCGCTTTTTCCTGTTTCAGGATGACGATGCCCCCGTGTACAAAGCGAGGTCCATACAGAAATGGTTTGTTGAGATCGGTGTGGAAGAACTTGACTGGCCTGCACAGAGCCCTGACCTCAATCCCATCTTACACCTTTGGGATGTTCGGCTGCGAGCCAGGCTAAATCGTACATCAGTGCCCGACCTCACTAATGCTCTTGTGGCTGAATGGAAGCAAGTCCCCGTGACAATATTCCAACATCTAGTAGAAAGCCTTCCCAGAAGAGGAGGCTGTTATAGCAGAAAAGGGGGACCAACTCCATATTAATTCCTATGATTTTGGAATGAGATGTTTGACGAGCAGGTGTCCACATACTTTATAATAATAACAAATTGTTAATTAAGATATTTAGACTTTCATAATTGTATCCTCTTAAGGAATAGTCACTGAGGCTCAGTAAATCTGAATTTCTTCATTGGACCAAGTACAATTAATTGACTAATTAGGGTTGGGTACTAGCCAATTCATGTATTGTAAATGCATTTACAAACACACCACAATTAGCTAAAATTGCTGAGAGACACTTACCAAGAGTTAAATAAAGTTTTAAAAAAAGAAAAAAGCTTTCTTGTCCAGTACATCGTGATGACTGACCGTTGAGGCATATCTTATTCAAGCATAGGTTGGTAGCACCTTATTAAATGGAAAAGTGACCAAGTCGGAACATTTTGGCGAACTCCTGGCAGACTTGATACAAGCTATTATGTAATGATGTAATTTTTCACTGGATCGGTCTGAACCTTTGCACACACTGCTGTCATCTTGTGGACAACACCTAGATTACACCTATAATCCTTTCTCAATGTATGGCTTTTCTCTTGCTTTCTCTCGCAAGATGATGTAACAAAAAAAATAAACACTTTTTTTGTTTGTATTATCTTTAACCAGGTCTAATGTGTGAAATTAATGTAGTTGAATAACATCTCCACAAACTTCAAAGTGTTTCCTTTCAAACGGTATCAAGAATATGCATATCCTGGCTTCAGGTCATGAGCAAGAGGCAGTTCGATTTTGGTATGTCATTTTAGGGGGAAAAAGGTGTCTAGTCCTTGGCAAGGACAGGCTCGTGGTAATGGCTGGAGCAGAGTAGTGGAATGATATCAAACACATGGGTTCAATGAATTTCACCACTGAATACCTCAAAATAGATAACTAGTTTGCCATTTAATTGCAAAATATCTCTTCTTCAAATTGATGTTTTGTGGACGTCCGGTTCGTCCTTTCTGTCCAATCGCACCAACCGCCGGTGTGTAGCTTGAACCGCATGCGCAGATTTGTACCAGTCAAAAATCCTTAGCGGTTTATTTGGCTAACAAGTGAATACTTCCTCGTATTTTAACTTTTCTTAGTGGTTAGAGATGGCCGCTAGATATGATAGAGCTATAACAGTATTTTCCCCCGATGGACACCTGTTTCAAGTGGAATATGCACAAGAGGCTGTGAAAAAAGGCTCTACTGCGGTGAGTGTTATTACTACTAGCTAAGTTAGCTAGCTAGCCAATTTAGCAAGGCTAACGTTGTCTTTAGTTACTTTTCACTCTCTTGCATTTGTCATAACGTTACTTCATTTGCTTTGTGAATTTGCGCTGACAATTGATAGTTGAATTAGCTAGATAAGAGGATTATTCAATATAGCTAACTTGCTAGCAACGAGATACACATTCAGCGGGGACAGCATGACTTGCATGTAATTGCTAACCTACCAACTAGCCCAGCTAGCTAGCAAACATGTTTTGTTCAACGTTGTCTTTATTGCAGTCGCAATGCGCATTTCAGAACATGGTAATATGCTGACTAATCATTGTTATTTTGTGCAGGTGGGCATCAGAGGGAAAGACATTGTCGTTTTGGGTGTTGAGAAAAAGTCTGTAGCTAAACTCCAGGAGGAGAGGACTGTACGCAAGATATGTGCACTTGATGATCATGTCTGTATGGCATTTGCAGGTAAGACGATCCATTTACTCACACACCCAGTCCAAACCACCTGTTATCAGTCTGATTCGCCTAGTTAGCTAGTTTTTATTGAGCCTTTCTGTAGTTCTCACTTGTTTTCAATAAACTTTGATTTGATTTCAGATGCAGAACTGGTTTTGTTAGTTGAAAAGCAGGTATTTTGTGTCAGTTTTCAGTAAAAGGCTTGAAATGTAGAATGTTGTGACTCAGACATTGGCCCTCTCTTCTGTCCTTCCAGGTCTGACGGCCGATGCTCGTATCGTTATCAACAGAGCCAGGGTGGAGTGTCAGAGCCACCGGCTTACTGTAGAGGACCCTGTTACTGTGGAGTATATCACACGCCACATTGCCACACTCAAACAGGTAGACTGCATGCAAAACACACTGGTATGAACATGCTTTACTGCCATAGAAATGAATGTTTCTTGGTAGTGGTAGTCATCCTGGTTTCATTCAGTTTTCTTCCATTGGGTGCCTAATGAACATGATCCAGGCAGTCTCTCACACAGTCAAACCCATTGAGTAAGGGTGTGAGTCTCTTTCTTTATCCCCCCTTCAGCGCTACACACAGAGTAATGGACGCAGACCCTTCGGTATCTCTGCTCTGATCGTGGGCTTCGACAACGATGGAACCCCACGACTCTACCAAACGGACCCATCTGGAACATATCATGCCTGGAAGGTGTGTAACACTGTCCTCTCTTATGTATAGTAGATCACACTCTGCTATCCTGCAAAATGGGTAGAAAACATAACACACAGGCCCGCACACTAATGCTGGCATTATCCAGTCTGTTTGGTAAATTGTTCACTTTGGGGGTGTGGTTTATTCATTTTCTATGTGTAACCTCTCTCGACCTTCTCCCCTGCAGGCCAATTCTATCGGTCGCAGTGCAAAGACTGTCCGGGAGTTTCTGGAGAAGAACTACACAGACGAGGCCATCGCTACTGACAATGAGGCTATAAAGCTGGCCATCAAAGCCCTGTTGGAGGTAGGCTAACATAAGGCACTAACAATTGCTTGATTCACACTAGAAGGCCAACAAGGCAAGCTGTACTAGGCTGGTCTGATTACCCATCTACCATAGTTTCTGGAAATGAAAATATCTGAGCCGGGAACAATATGGTTCATGTTGACCCTATAATGTGAATTGGGCAACTAAGTCACTAATGGGGGTTGATGGTAATGAACATGCTTACCTCCTGAACCTATGCTTACAGGTTGTTCAGTCAGGAGGAAAGAACATTGAGCTGGCAGTGATCAGGAGGAATCAGCCACTGAAGGTACAAACACTAAAAGCAGTTAACTGAACAATTCATTCTCATTTGAAATCATTACTAATTCCCTGTTTTGTACATCTTTATCAGCTTTTGGAGTCTAAAGAAATTGAAACCCTTGTGGCTGAAATCGAGAAGGAGAAAGAGGAAGAGGCAGAGAAAAAGAAGCCGAAAAAATCTACATAAATCAAACTAGTCTGTCGCATGACCTGTTTTCAGTTTGTGTGAGGATAGGCTTCAATAAGGGTGAACACAAACACCCCCTTTATCCTAGACACAGACTCGTCTCCATTTTATATATTTTGTTCTGTAATGCGGCTACTACTGTTGTTTGCACATTATTCTGACCCTGTACTGAAGCATTTGACTCAAATAATGCTTTTATAAATTGAACTTTGAATAATAAAGATTGTGATTTTATTTGTGACTGCTCAAAGGTGTATCATTACCATTTTGTAAAATAACTGTACAATAACTGTTACTCTTAGGCATTGTTGACCTGATGGGATAATGAGATGTGAGTGCAGTGCATTCTTATTTGATAACATAGGAAATATAATAGAACCAAGAGATGCAAATTTTCATTATGGATGATTGCAAATAGTACTGCATTGGGCAATTTCGTTTTGTATTGGGCCAGTAACCGAAAGCAAGGCACATAGCCCTAATTGCTCTGGATAAGAGCATCTTAAATTACTCAAATGTAAATGTGCTGTAGCCTAACTTGTGTGCAAATAATGGGTTTACACAGTATTTCCAGAACTGATGTAGTGAAATTGAGTATAGTTCAAGTGTTCACCTTTGGTGATGCTTGGCTTCCAGGCAGCATTTATTCTCCGGGAAACACCGGTATCGCGTGCAGGTGGCTCATATTTCTGCGTCATCGCGTAAACCAGCCAATGATAGTACAGTATAACGGAATCCCTCGCGCTTTCAGAGAGCAGTGCAGACTCCGCCTGCACGCTCCACATGGCTACAAACTCATGGTCACTTACTGGGCGCGTGGGTTTGAAGAATGAATGAACACGACTAAGGTAAAACCTGCTATTTGTCACGTTTTTCTGTGATTCCTAGACTGGCATTTCCAACAATTCACTAGACCTGTTCCACTTGCTGTTTATTGGTGGTGCTTGTCAGTTGCCCGCTAACTAGCGACAAAAAGCAACTACCAAAGGATTGCTATGGTGAGGTCATCTGAGAGATATCATTGCAAACTAAGTTATTGTATGTTTCAATTTAGATTTCAAAATCATGTCAACCACCGGAAACTCCTCAAATGAAACTCCAAATCAGGCAGAGAAAAGTGCCTCCCCGGCAAACAGTGGCAGTGGAACCGCGAATATCTCGGACACTATTGTGCAGGTGGGAGCGAGTGTCAAAGCCCCGACACCTTCTGCCAGTTGCCCTGCAATACCCGCCTTCATTTCGAAAGGTACAACGAAAGACCCTGCCCAAACCCAGCCACAGAACGCAAATAATGGATCCAGTGCCACCCAGCTTCCGTTCTCCGTGATGCATGTTGCACCTACTACCGCAACCGTGACTGTCGCACCTGTCCAGGCAAGCACTCAACCGGTCACGTCATCCACAACCATAAAGTCTGTCGTGAGCAACCTGCCTCCAACGGTGGTCATGATAACCACGGGACTGAGACCAATTTCTCCAATGGTTGCGGGACCGAGAGTGAGCTCTCCAACGGTGACCATGAGCGCACAGCCACCGGCGCGCATGAGCTCTCCTTTGGGACCAGCGGTGACTCGAGTTGCCACAGCGACCCAGGCACCGGGGAAGGCTGCAGTGATAGCTATACCAAGACCAACAACTTTTCAGCAACCAGCTGCATCGATCAGACCCCCACAGACCACGTCTGTCCAGCTTCCAGCCAACTTTCATATCCCGCCAGGTGAGTGCCTGACCAGGCATCACCTGGAACTGATTGAAAGCAAAATGGAGGGAGGTAGAAGTAGTGATATTGGAGAAAAAAAGTGCACATGAGGTAGTGGATCTTTCTTGATTCATCTTTCCTCAATTCCTCACAACCACTCATCCTCCTTCTCAAACATTATTGGAGAAGTTCCAAGGTCCCTCCCCTTGGACCTTCTCCTCCAATGCATTTTGAGGAGAGAGGACACAGTGAATCAATGAAAGATTAGCTGGCAAAGTGTGTAGAGGTCGTCTTAAGGGGCACTTTTTAACATAGACACTGTTCTGTCGACAGGCATGGTGCTCATCCGTAGTGACAGTGGCCAACTGATGCTGGTGTCCCAACAAGCTTTGGCTGCAGCCCAGGGCCTCGCAGCCAGAACTCCTGGCACTGGGACCTCTCCTAGCCCTAGGCCACCAACCACACAGGTGTGTGTGGGGGGTGGCTGTGTGTGTGTTAACCTGTGACAGGTGTCTTATCATACTATGCACCTACCTGGAAGATGAATGTGTGTGTTAGGGCTGTAATAGTGTGTGTGTGTGTGTGTGTTAGGGCTGTAACTGTGTGTGTGTTAGGGCTGTAACTGTGTGTGTGTGTGTTAGGGCTGTAACTGTGTGTGTGTGTGTGTGTTAGGGCTGTAACTGTGTGTGTGTGTGTGTTAGGGCTGTAACTGTGTGTGTGTGTGTGTGTTAGGGCTGTAACTGTGTGTGTGTGTTAGGGCTGTAACTGTGTGTGTGTGTGTGTGTGTGTGTGTGTTAGGGCTGTAACTGTGTGTGTGTGTGTGTGTGTGTTAGGGCTGTAACTGTGTGTGTGTTAGGGGCTGTAACTGTGTGTGTGTTAGGGCTGTAACTGTGTGTGTGTGTGTGTGTGTGTGTGTAGGGCTGTAACTGTGTGTGTGTGTGTGTGTGTTGTGTTAGGGCTGTAACTGTGTGTGTGTGTGTGTGTGTGTGTGTGTGTGTGTGTGTGTGTGTTAGGGCTGTAACTGTGTGTGTGTGTGTTAGGGCTGTGTGTGTGTGTGTGTGTAGGGCTGTAACTGTGTGTGTTTTAGGGCTGTAACTGTGTGTGTCTGTGTGTGTGTGTGTGTTAGGGCTGTAACTGTGTGTGTTAGGGCTGTAACTGTGTGTGTGTGTTAGGGCTGTGCACTGGATTTCCGCCTTACTGTGGATACAGATTCAGCTGTTATGTCATTAAAGGTGTCTGCAGCGACTGTCGTGAGAAAAGCTGAGAATCCAGGTGTGATCAGAGTGCCTCCTCCTCCTAGCCCCCATGTGACCACAGCACAGAGTACACCCATGGTTAAGGTACGCTGGAACTGTGTGTGTGTGTGTGTGTGTGTGTGTGTTAGGGCTGTAACTGTGTGTGTTAGGGCTGTAACTGTGTGTGTTAGGGCTGTAACTGTGTGTGTTAGGGCTGTAACTGTGTGTGTGTGTGTGTTCGGGCTGTGCACTGGATTTCTGCCTTACTGTGGATACAGATTCAGCTGTTATGTCATTAAAGGTGTCTGCAGCGACTGTCGTGAGAAAAGCTGAGAATCCAGGTGTGATCAGAGTGCCTCCTCCTCCTAGCCCCCATGTGACCACAGCACAGAGTACACCCATGGTTAAGGTACGCTGGTCTCAACCAATGGTCAAGGTCTGGTTTAGTGTGTTATTTAACTACAGATATGGTTTGATTTGTGGATAAAGAGTGGTTAATTTAGTGGGGCAACATTGGACATTACTACTATGACTTTTCAGTTACCATTTTCTGTCTGCATGCGTGTTTTGCTCTGCTTCACTCCAGGTCGTAGGGGCTGCTCCGACCCCTCCTGCAGGCCAGATCCAGATCCCCAGGCCTATGATCCGCCCAGTGGCCCCTGTCACAGTCACCCGTTCTCCTGGCCCTGGTCCTGTCATCATCCCAACCAAACCCACCAACATCCCAACCAAACCCACCAACACCCCCAGGGCCACACCGCCCACCATCACACCTGTGAGTCAGACCGCTGACTGGGATTGGCTAAAGCTATTGTTTAGCATATTATCTCTGGTTCATGTTCATTAGGGTGTAATGCTACAGAAAGTTCAAATAGAAATGTATAGTGTAAAAAAAACGAGGTGGGGAATTTTGTCAACTCTATTCATTGCATTTGTATTGGCACATTTCACTTACCTGGATACACCCAAGGTTAGTTTGTCTTTCTGTTGCTCAGTGTGACCTCTGACATCTCCCATTATGCTCTCTGTTCAGGAGGTCCTGGAGAATGTGAAGAAGTGTAAGAACTTCCTAGTGACGCTGATCAAGCTGGCCTCTAGTGGAACCCACTCTGCTGACATGGCCAAGAACGTCCGAGAACTCGTCAAGAGCCTGCTGGTACACACACACACACACACACACACACAGTATAAAATAAATAATACAAATACCGAGCTATAATGTGCACTACCATTCAAAAGTTTGGCGTCAACTAGAAATGTCCTTGTTTTTGAAAGAAAAGCATTTGTCCATTTAAAATAACATCAAATTGATCAGAAATACAGTGTAGACATTGTTTATATTGTAAACTTTTGAAAGGTAGTGTATGCTCACATTTTTTTGAGAAAATTCAATTATTTTATAATACAATTTGTCAGAAAGTAAAGGTAAAATGAATGTTATGTCCTTAAATAATTTGGGCACTGTGTGCTTAGGGTTGTTGTCCTGTTGGAAGGTGAACCGTCGCACCAGTCTGAGGTCCTGAGGGCTTTGGAGCAGGTTTTCATCAAGGATCTCTGTACTTTGCTCCGTTCATCTTTCCCTCGATTTTGACTAGTCTCCCGGTCCCTGCCGCTGAAAAACATCCCCACAACATGATGCTGCCACCACCATGCTTCACCGTAGGGATGGTGCCAGGTTTCCTCCAGATGTAACGCTTAGCATTGAGGCCAAAGAGTTCAATCTTGGTTTCATCAGACCAGAGAATCTTGTTTTTCATGGTCTGAGTCCTTTAGGTACCTTTTGGCAAACTCCAGCGGGCTGTCGTGCCTTTTACTGAAGAGTGGTTTCCGTCCGACCACTACCATAAATGCCTGATTGGTAGAGTGCAGCAGTTACGGTTGTCCTTCTGGAAGGTTCTCCTATCTCTACAAAAGGAACTCTGAAGCTCTTTCATAAGTGGCATTCAGGTTCTTGCTCACCTCCCTGACCAAGGCCCTTCTCCCCCAATTGCTCAGTTTGGCTGGGCGGCCAGCTCTGGGAAGAGTCTTGGTGGTTCCAAACTTCTTTGATTTAAGAATGATGGAGGCAACTGTGTTCTTGGCAACCTTCAATGCTACAGAAATGTTTTGGTATCCTTCCCCTGATCTGTGCCTTGACACAATCCCGTCTCGGAGCTCTAGGGACAATTCCTTCAACCTCATGGCTTGGTTTTTGCTCTGACATGCACTGTCAATTGTGGGACCTTTTAATATAGACAGGTGTGTTTCTTTCCAAATGATGTCCAATCAATTGAATTTACCACAGGTGGACTCCAATCAAGTGGTAGAAACATCTCAAGGATGATCAATGGGAACAGGATGCACCTGAGCTCAATTTCTAGTCTCATAGCAAAGGGTCTGAATACTTATGTAAATAAGGTATTTTATTTTTAGATTTACATATACGTTTTCGCTTTGTCATTATGGGATATTGTGTGTAGATTGATGAGGGAAAACATTTATTTAATCCATTTTAGAATAAGGTTTTAATGTAACAAAATGTGGAAAAAGGGAAGGTGTCTGAGTACTTTCCAAATGTACTAAATTTACCTGTTAGAAACTATTTGAATTATAATTACACAACCACACACTTACCACACACTTACCATTGTGATGGTAGACATTTTGAAGAAGCAGAACTAAAAAAGGATTAAAAAAGGACAACCCAAAACGTGATCTCATTGAAAAGCCCAACATGTCCTCTAAGGTACAACAGGACCTAACTCAGTGGACTTAAAAATACGGACTAAAAACAGCGTACTGGGTCTCAGGAGGATATACTGTAACATTTTAGAGTAAGACTGAAATACATAAACCATGCCTTCCAATAATGAGAAAGTAAAGTGTGCCATGGCCTTCCTGTGAAGAAAATGTTTAAGTAGGGAGTCAAACCTGTGGCCCAGGATTACAGAGTAAAGAAAAATAGAAGTGAAATTTGAAACACTTATAGGATAACAGCTCAGCATTGTGTACTTAAAATGTAATATGGTCTGTTTGTTAATCGTGAAGTGTGAATGTACAAATTTGATATTTAATAGGGGTTTAACCGGGTTGGTAACCAGGGAAAAGCACGCTCACACTACTTAAATAATCACACGTTCGAATGCTTTCTCATACACACTTTTTCCTCTCTCTCTTTTCTCCTCCAGGATGGGAGACTTGAACCTGAGGAGTTCACTGACCAACTCTACCGTGAGCTCAAGTCTTCTCCCCAGCCCTACCTGGTACCCTTTCTCAAGGTGATGTGATCAGAGAGAAACACCAACACACAAACTGGACATTCTCTTCCTTATTCATCTCCCTCTCATTCTCTCTGTTCTTCACTCACTCTCTCTTTCCTCTTCACTCCTATCTCCATACCTCCAGAAAAGTCTCCCAGCTGTGCGGCAGCTCACCCCCAACCCACAGCTCTTCATCCAGGAGGTTGACCAACCGAAGCCACCGGCTCCAGCCACCTCCAAGGCCCCGGCCTCCAAAGCCCCGGCCCCCACTGCAGGCCGCACCCCTACACTCCTCTCCACCAACTCTAGGCCTGCCCACCTCAGCGCTGCTAGTGGCCAGTCAATCAAATCCACCCAGCTAGTAAGCCAGACTCTCAATGATTACCCAAGCACCAGGCAGAGGTTTCCGTCAGGATATAAGTTATCCCTTTTATTCAACACAAATGCCATACATGCCTATCCTACTGATCACACATATACCTATCACACAAATGCCAAGCGTGATCCCAGGTCAGGGCTCCTATATTCTCCGGTCTATATCCATTCAAAAGTTCTGTGCTTGGCGACTCCAACCCTGTATAATGTACCTGAGGTTTACATAGTAGTCCAGTTAAAGTGTAATATAGATATAGAGTCCCTGTTGTGTAGCAGGCAGCTCACTTCTCAAAGTTCTTCTCTGCACGTTGTCTTCATTCTCTCTCTCCTAACACACGGAGCCCTGAGGTTAGGCCTAATTCTGTTAGAGCCTAGGCTGAGGACTAACTAGGTTACAGCTACTGCTCCCAAAATGAGGATTCTCATCAGTTCTCTTCTGCACACAGACAGACTTCCCTCTGCAGACAGAGACACACAGCTCTCTCACCTTCAGACGGAAAACTTGTGGCAATATTTATTCAGATTTCCTGTAATGTTGATTACGTAATTAACAGTGTGACGAACAGCTCTGTATGAGTGGATGTAGTTGTGTTTGTTTGGAGTTTTAGGAGCATCACACTCAGCATTATTCTTCAATCCCTGAGTAGATCATATACATGTCCAGATGGTCTGGTTTGTGTAATTGTGTTCGTGGCTCAGTCTGAGGTGTGTTTGCCGCACCACAGGTGATCCAGCAGCCTAGAGGTGTGGTGTATAAGCCTGCTGTGACAAACCCCGCCCCGGCCCGTACATACCTGTCTGTTCAGAACAGGAGCCTGGCCAAACCTATGGTCATACAGTCAGGACAGTATTACAACACAGGTAGAACCACACTCACCTGACAGTCTCTCTCACACACACACACACACACACACACACACACACACACACACACACACACACACACACACACACACACACACACACACACACACACAGGTAGAACAACACAGGTAGGACCACACACACACAGCAACACAGGTAGAACAACACAGGTAGGACCACACACACACACAGGTAGAACCACACACACACAGCAACACAGGTAGAACCACACACACACAGCAACACAGGTTGAAACACACACACACAGCACTACAACACAGGTAGAACCACACTCGCCTGACAGTCTCACACACACACAGCACCACAACACAGGTCAACCACACCTTACACGTCAACTGACTATGGCCTTTTTCTCCTCACTACTTTGTGTTCTCATCTTCCTTGTTGTCCCCCTAGGTGCTGTTGTCAGGCGGACTCCATTCCTTGTCCCACCGCCTCCAGCCCAGAGACACGCCTTCAAGGACAGTGTTGGTTCTTTCAGGTAACACATACATTTGTGACCAGAGCCTGTTGTACTGCACCAGAATGTATGGAGGGTCCAAATATTTTATAGCTATTCACTGAACGTTAATTCACTCTAAGCCAGACCCGAGTTATCTTGTTTGTCTGAGGTAGATTTTTTTCTGTTAACTCTGTTTACTTGCTTACCTCAGGGAGGAGGATGACATCAACGATGTGGCCTCCATGGCTGGGGTCAACGTGAGCGAGGAGAATGCTCGTATCCTAGCAACCAACTCTGGGCTCGTGGGCTCTGTGGAGCGATCCTGTCAGGACAAACCCTTCTTGTCCCCAGCCCCGCTGCTCACACACATCCTCCACACTGGTACCCACAATCCTTCTCTCTACCCACAATCCACCTCGCTGCTACTCTCACACGCATCCTCTACACCAGTATCCACAATCGCTCTCTGTTCCCACAATCCTCTACTGCTCACATACATCCTCCACACTGGTAACCAGTAAAGATGTACAACTTCTGCACTCCTTCTGTGCTTTAGATAGGCGTCATGCCTCTGGTCACCTGCAGGGAGCAAAGTTGACTAGAAATGGACCTTTCTTAACCTCAGATACAGAAAACAATTAATCGCTCCTCTCGCCTCAGTGTTTCAGAATTGTAGGAGAAATGAGGAGACTGGAATTAGTGTGGCATAGTGGCGATGTCAAAATGTTCAGAATTAAAGGTTTATATGACTGTAAGGCGTTACAGAGGGTAGTGCGTATGGCCCAGTGTATCACTGAGGCCAAGCTTCCTGCCATACAGGACCTAGATACTAGATGGTGTCAGAGGAAGTCCCAAGTCATAGACTGTTCTCTCTGCTACCGCACGGCATGTGGGACCGGAGCACCAGGTCTAGGTCCAAAAGGCTCATTAACAGCTTCTATCCCCAAGCCATATGACTGCTGAACAATTAATCAGATGGCCACCCGGACTCTCTCGCCTTCTCTCTCCATCGCTCGCTCTCTCAGGTGAGAAGTTTGGAGTGTCCGAGGTGGGGTCAGACGTGGTCAGTCTGGTGTCTCACGCCACACAGGAGCGTCTCAGAGATCTGCTGGAGAAAGTCACAGTGGTGGCACAGCATCGCAAGATTGCCCTCAAGGTGTCCTACCCTGGCATCACTATATTATACACACTACTACAGCCCTACCCTGGCATCACTATATTATACACACTACTACAGCCCTACCCTGGCATCACTATATTATACACACTACAACAGCCCTACCCTGGCATCACTATATTATACACACTACTACAGCCCTACCCTGGCATCACTATATTATACACACTACTACAGCCCTACCCTGGCATCACTATATTATACACACTACAACAGCCCTACCCTGGCATCACTATATTATACACACTACTACAGCCCTACCCTGGCATCACTATATTATTCACACTACAACAGCCCTACACTGGCATCACTATATTAGACACACTACAACAGCCCTACACTGGCATCACTATATTAGACACACTACAACAGCCCTACACTGGCATCACTATATTATACACACTACAACAGCCCTACCCTGGCATCACTATATTATACACACCACAACAGTCCTACACTGGCATCACTATATTAGACACACTACAACAGCCCTACACTGGCATCACTATATTAGACACACTACAACAGCCCTACACTGGCATCACTATATTAGACACACTACAACAGCCCTACACTGGCATCACTATATTATACACACTACAACAGCCCTACACTGGCATCACTATATTATACACACTACAACAGCCCTACACTGGCATCACTATATTATACACACTACAACAGCCCTACACTGGCATCACTATATTATACACACTACTACAGCCCTACCCTGGCATCACTATATTATTCACACTACAACAGCCCTACCCTGGCATCACTATATTATACACACTACAACAGCCCTACCCTGGCATCACTATATTATACACACTACAACAGCCCTACTCTGTCATCACTATATTATACACACTACTACAGCCCTACCCTGGCATCACTATATTATACACACTACAACAGCCCTACCCTGGCATCACTATATTATACACACTACAACAGCCCTACAATGGCATCACTATATTATACACACCACAACAGCCCTACACTGGCATCACTATATTATACACACTACAACAGCCCTACACTGGCATCACTATATTATACACACTACTACAGCCCTACCCTGGCATCACTATATTATTCACACTACAACAGCCCTACCCTGGCATCACTATATTATACACACTACAACAGCCCTAACCTGGCATCACTATATTATACACACTACAACAGCCCTACCCTGGCATCACTATATTATACACACTACAACAGCCCTACCCTGGCATCACTATATTATACACACTACAACAGCCCTACCCTGGCATCACCTATATTATACACACTACAACAGCCCTACACTGGCATCACTATATTATACACACCACAACAGCCCTACACTGGCATCACTATATTATACACACTACAACAGCCCTACCCTGGCATCACTATATTATACACACTACAACAGCCCTAACCTGGCATCACTATATTATACACACTACAACAGCCCTACACTGGCATCACTATATTAGACACACTACAACAGCCCTACACTGGCATCACTATATTAGACACACTACAACAGCCCTACCCTGGCATCACTATATTATACACACTACAACAGCCCTACCCTGGCATCACTATATTATACACACCACAACAGTCCTACACTGGCATCACTATATTATACACACTACAACAGCCCTACCCTGGCATCACTATATTATACACACTACAACAGCCCTACCCTGGCATCACTATATTATACACACCACAACAGTCCTACACTGGCATCACTATATTATACACACTACAACAGCCCTACCCTGGCATCACTATATTATACACACTACAACAGCTCTACACTGGCATCACTATATTATACACAAGCAATACAACAGGGGTCTCCAACTCTGCTTCTGGAGAGCTACTTGGAGTACAGGCTTTTGTTCCAGCCCAGCAGTAACACACCCGATTGGAAAATCCAACTTATCAAGCACTTCTCTCTGCTGGACTGTGATTAGGTGGATCTGGTATGTTAGTGAAGGGCCGGAGTAAAGTCCTGCACACCCAGAAGCTCTCCAGGAGTTTAGGAACCCTGCACTACACCATTATTATCAGTATGACGCCCTCATAATACACATACTACAACTGTAACAGCATTTCACAACTTGTACTACAGATCTTGTAGAATCCTCATGGTCTCTCTGTGTAGGAGGACTACAGTCACGTTCAGACCAGTGATGTGCGTTCCCAGCTCCACTTCCTGGAAGAGCTGGAACGTCTGGAGAAGCAGAGGAGAGACGACGAGGAGAGGGAGACCCTGCTCCGCGTCGCCAGGGTACATGTTGCAGACTAATGGGGTTTCAGTTTTGACAAAGCTGCTCATGATTACTTAAGTTGTCTGATCTAGATGAACCATTGTAGAATCCTGCTGCCTCCAGACGGTCAACATCCGTCTGTTTCTTTTCTGCCTCACAGAGTCGCTGTAACACCGATGACCCAGACCAGCAACTACTGAAACAACGGGCCAAAGAGGTTTGTGTGTTATGTCATTGTGTGTGCGCTTGCTTTACTTGAAATTGCGTCACGTCAGCTGTAACTATTCAATCAGACGGTCATTTCCAAACAGTTTGAGGGAAGCCTGTCCCCAGGGAAGGACAAGTAGAACACACTTCAGCCCATTAAGGCTCTGTGCTGTTACTGGTAGCTGCAAAATGAGCTTCATTTTTAGATTCTTTCTCCTCTTCATAGTTATAGCACAGTGGTGGAGCATTTTCAAAAGGTTTGACCACATCTAACCTAATATATACGTTTTATCAGTAATGTTTGGGAATTCTATAATGCCTGCTAATTCTTAGACTAATTGTTCATTTAGTAAATTAGATTGTGTGTGATGTTTGGCTGAGGGGGTTGTAGGAGCTGAGGCAGTAGCTAGATGACACAGAGCCAGCGGTAGGGTACTGGTAATAAAGAGGGAGGAGAAACTGAGGTGGTTTTCTCTCCGTTGGTGGATTGCTCACGGCAACCATGTTCCCAGAGGTCTCTCCACGGCAACAGCAGAAATCAACAAAATAGTTTCATTTGCATACTCAGCCTGTGTGGGTGTTCAGACTCACCCTACACACCAATGCGCACACACACACACACACACATCCAAGCCCCAGAGAAGGTACAGCTGTAATTGGAGCTAATTTTAATGGAGCCTGTTTCTGGGGCTGGAGTTGAGGCCTGCGGCAGACACAAAGTGGAATCAAATTAGAACACCTACGGTGTGTGTGTGTGTGAGGTTGTCTCTATGTGACCTTGACAACATTATACATTAATTGGTTGAGATTTGGCTAGTGTGATTCTTTATTGGCTCACTGTATATCTCACTGTATATCGTTTTATGGAAATTACCCTAGCTTCAGTGTTTCAGTTATTACTTTATGAGCATTCAACTTCCCATCCTATAGCAGCGTTTCTTTAACTCTGTCTTGGGACCCCAAGGGGTGCACATTTTTTTAGATTAGCACTACATAGCTAACTCAAATATACAAAGATGGATAATGAGTTGGGGGGGAGTTTGGGAATTTGGGAAACCCTGCTTTATAACACCCCCCTCCCTCTCTCTCTCTGTAGCTCCAGCAGTTGGAGCAGGCTCAGCTGCAGCACAGAGAAGCCAACCTCACTGCCCTGGCTGCCATCGGGCCTCGCAGGAAGAGACCACTGGGCTCCAATGGAAACCAGGTATGTACAGTATGCGTGTGTGTTATTATACTGAAGAGAGTGGATGGAGGTTCTCGGTTATCAGTATTTTTATGGTATCTGTGACACATTTTCAATCTATGAAATCAGGTGGGTAGGGGGGTGTACCAGGTGGGTAGGGGGTGTGTACCAGGTGGGTAGGGGGGTGTACCAGGTGGGTAGGGGGTGTACCAGGTGGGTAGGGGGGTGTACCAGGTGGGTAGGGGGTGTACCAGGTGGGTAGAGGGTGTACCAGGTGTGTAGGGGGGTGTACCAGGTGGGTAGGGGGGTGTACCAGGTGGGTAGGGGGGTAGGGGATGTACCAGGTGGGTAGGGGGTGTACCAGGGGGGTAGGGGGTGTACCAGAAGGGTAGGGGATGTACCAGGTGGGTAGGGGATGCGTATATGAGGAACACCTGTGTTAGTGTCACTGATAAGAAACAACATTCAGGGGAGACTAGACCTGTGACGCGAAGGAGCAGACATGCGCAGGACTGTTAGTTTAGGTTAAAGTGTCTAATTGAACGGAGTTTATTTAATTCCCTGACCCTGCAGGCGATGGGTTTAGAGATGAAGCTCTGTAAACTGAACACATTAACCGCTGCCTTTGAACTGTGTTACCCAGAGGACCCTGCAGCCTGAGGAGCTTTCCTCTCCTGCCTCCTCTCCCTTTCCTTTGTAGCGCTACAGGGCCTTCCTTTCTGCTCTCTAAGGCATCGCCTCTGTGTGCCAGAATCTGAAGGAGAGACGGCGGGGGGAGAAGGGAAGCTGTTTGGCATAATGGTAATGTTGAAAAGTTTAGGATGAAAGCTTCATCTGTTGGGCCGTTCATCTTTCTTTTTCTCTCTCTCTTTGTTGGTGTTCACCTCCCCCCCCACCCCACCCTTTCTCTCAGGTGGGGCCAGGTGGCATTATGTCAGTACTACAGAGGGCTGGGGTTCAGAGAGTGACTGGGGTCTCTCTGAGGGACCTACTCTTCTGTCTGGAACAGGACCCTCCTCTACGACACTCTCTCACTCTCTACAAGGGCCTGCTCAGATAGTATCTCTCACACACAAATTATCAGTCTCTCCCCCACTGTTTGTGACAGATTCTGTGTGCCTTACCACTCTTTCAGATGTATATTATATTTATTTTGATATTTTTATTTTATTGATATTTTTGTTATGTATTTTATTTTCTAACAATTTGTAGCACAATCAGCAATGTAACTGAATTCTGCTGATTCATGCTGAGAGAGAAAAGATTGTAGTCCGGTTGGCAGGACCAAACATTTTTATATTACACTTTTTGAGAAGGGCAACTCTGTGAGAGAAGAGGTCATACCAGTAGAAGTCAGCTCTGTTACAGTCTAAAGCAGTGACCCTCTGCCCTAAGTGTGATTCAGAGTGTTCTGTGGTGAGGTCATTGACTCTTCCTTGTTTTTCTGTTTCATGCTAATAATATCATTCTTTACTTTGATGTTTACATGGTTGACCTGATGATTGTAAACCTGTGACAATTTAAAATAAGTTAATAGCAAAGCCTAGTTGAGTGTTGTACTGTGTTCTTTTACAGTCTATCAGGGATTCTTTGTTTATTTCCACATTACTTACACATTTTCATGAAAATGTTATGCTTCATAATTGATACCTTTTTTTAGGTTGTCACTTGGAGGGAAAAATAGTGATCCTTCACGGCGTGTGTGGAAATGTGTCAGAGTTGTGGATGTGTTTGAGATGAATTATTCCGCTATCTCTGAATACAGAAGAGAGGAGCTTTAAGGCACAGAACTACCTTTTGGCAATGAAATACAAAGGGTGGAAAGAATGAAGTGGATCAGAATTCTTTCAGCTGAAAAGGCTGCTGACCAATAACTTAACACTAAGCTCGGCAAACTGACCGTGTGCCAATTAAAGAAGGATCTGATAGTGGAAATCAATGCTGACCCTTCATGTGGAGGTTAGCTACGTAGACTGTTTCATGTAACTGTTCCAGTTATAGCAAATGGTGAGGGAGTATTTTAATTCATGTGATTACTGATTGATTAGGTGATTGCTGAATTATTGATCATCGTCGGCAACGTTAACAAGCTCATCATATGTCCCAATGCTTCCTGTTCCTGTCTCAGATCAAAGACAAGCCCCTCCCTCTGACAGCTTGTCAAATCCAGGAAGACAAAGGCACTTTAGTGTACTTAATATTCATGCACTGCTTATACATATTCATTAACTACTTTCTGCTAAACTCTGAAGCAGGTGGAATATTTACCATGCCACCTAAAATTAATGCAAACCTCTCCCTTAACTTTCCGGTTTCAATTACACGGTGATGTTAGGTTTGTCATCCGATCTGTGATTGCTAGCATAACTAAAATGAACATTTAGTGAATATTCTCATCATTTACAGTTTCCTGAATAATTAATAGACACACACACACATGCAGACTTTTTTTTGTATGAAACATGTTTTTACATCCTTTTGGTACATTCGTTTATGAAATCAAATTTCCTTTAGTGTGACAGACAGTTTTGATACAGATCTCAAGTCCTCTGCTGCACAAATGCTCAGCATAAAACATGCAACAATTCAATCTCTGACAAGACAAATCTCTTTTATCAATGTGATGAATATAAAGTGTAGAATAACCACTTCAGAAGTCCATTGTCATAAGATTAAGACTTAACATGTGAAAACCATATTTTTGGTTTATAAAAAGTTCCTTAAAAAAAAAAAAACTTCCATGAGTTCCTCGTACTAACTTCAGCTTTACAGAACCATATATTTGATCTATTTAGTTTAGGCTGGGTTAGATTTCCCAGACACTTGTGCTTTTTAACATTCAGCTGCATATCTTCCATGTTCATTAGTGTCGTCTCTCCATTTCAGAGTTTCAGTCATGACCTCATCCCATTCTATGATTATTTACATTATTGTAAGAATCTTAATGAATCCACATAGTATTATTATGACACTATAAAACAGAATAATCCTACACAGTAACATGAGTAGTATGATGATAGTGCTAATGTTGCTTCTCTCTATGCTATAGGTCCCTGCTCATGGGGAGAGGGGTCAGTCACTATCTGCGTACCGCCTGGTTAGTGACTTCCATAGTTCATTGCGGTGAAGTCATAGTTCTATTGCTCTCCTTTGGTGTAGGTACAATCACCGTTTCATCATGGCAATACCTATGTCCCCAAAATTCTAAAACAACTATTGGCGTTCCCTTGGAGATGGAGGCGTGGCTTTCTGGTTTCTCCTGGCCAATTATCCCCTGACCTCTGATCTGACCTGGGTCGGGCTTAGTCCAGTGCTTCCTGTTTGATGCGGATGAGGGTGTGGCCACGCTGTCCGTTGCTACTTCCCTCCCTGCGTAGGACGTACTCGCTGAACTGGGAGGAGTCTACTCCCCCGCCACACGCCCCTGCTATCTTGAATCCTCTCTGTTGCAACCTCTCCAACACCTGTCAATCAAACACACACACATGCATTACAGACACCGTACACACACACTTGTGGTCAGAATAACCACTCGGGTAGACACAGACTCAGATCTCAAGTTTTAATCACATTCACAACAATTATTTGGGGTTTGACAAAAAGAGAATAGACGATGAATCAGGTAATTGGTGGTCTAATACAATATGTATGGAAGGTCAGTTGACCGTGGGGCAGAGAAGTGATTTCAGAGAGGGGCTGATTCAGGGTCCAGTCATACCACAGTCATACAGGACTCCAGTTTGTGGAAGAGTACCAATGTGTGAATATGTGCAAATGTGCTACTAACAATAGCACAGACAGTGCCCATAGGGCCCAAGTTCACTCATCTCTCTCTTTAGCAAGACTCAGTCTGACTAAAGAAGAGCCAGCCATCTCACCCTGTCCTTCCTTGACCTAAAAATCAAGTGACAGACAGGCAGATGCCCTCTATCACAACAACTCACACATACAAACAGACGCAAACCCTTTTTCTAGTGCAATATTATGTGCATCCCAAATGGCACCATATTCCCTATGTAGTGCACTATGGGCCCTAGTTAAAAGTAGTGCACTAAATTGTGAATATGGTGACATTTTGTATGCAGACATTCTCTCTAGCTGCATGATGGCATTCCATTAGTATACACTGAAGGAGCATCTGTACCTCTATCCTGTCTGCCTCGCTGTCTCGCTCTGTCGCCCTGTCCTCTCTTTGTTTGTTGCAGGCAGTAGGCTAAATTAGAAACCTCTGTCTGCCTCCATCCCTCTCTCTCTCTGCCTTGAAGGCTCTGCATGGTCAAACCGACATCTGCAGTGGCCGTACAGCATTTACTGTGATGTGGCCTCCGCAGAGATCAGAGCATTCATACTTCTTGCGCTTCACAGAGCAGGCCAGAGCTGTTTTAAAGAAAGTTATCAAGGAAGTGAGTTTGTGATTATACAGGACCTCCCGCCCCCACCTACCGTCAACCAATCATGACAGTGCAGTGCTATAAGGAGCTACTCTACATGATAAAAGGTATGTGGACACCTGCTTGTTGATCATCTCATTCCAAAATCATGGCCATTAATATGGAGTTGGTCCCACCTTTGCTGCTTTAACAGCCTCCACTCTTCTGGGAATGCTTTCTACTAGATGTTGGAATATTTCTGTGGGGACTTGTTTCCATTCAGCCACAAGCATTAGTGGGGTTAGGCACTGATGCTGGGCGATTAGGCCTGGCTCGCAGTCGGTGTTCCAATTCATCCCTAAGGTGTTCGATGGGGTTGGGTCAGGGCTTTGTGCAGGCCAAGTTCTTCCACACCGATCTTGACAAGCCATTTCTGTATGGACCTCGCTTTGTGCACAGGTGCATTGTCATGCTGAAACAGGAAAGAGCCTTCCCCAAACTGTTGCCACAAGTTGGAAGCACAGAATCATTTATAATGTAATTGTATGCTGTAGTGTTATGGTTTCCCTTCACTGGAACTAAGGGGCCTAGCCCGAACTATGAAAAACAGCCCCAAACCATTATTCCTCCTCCATCAAACTTTACAGTTGGCACTATGCATTTGGGCAGGTAGTGTTCTCCTGGCATCCACCAAACCCAGATTCATCTTTCGGACTGCCAAATGGTGAAACGTGATTATCACTCCAGAGAATGTTTCCACTGCTCCAGAGTCCAATGGCAGCGAGCTTTACACCACTACAGCCGACACTTGGTATTGCACATGGTGATCTTAGGCTTGTGTGCGTGCGGCTGCTCGGCCATGGAAACCCATTTAATGAAGCTCCCGATGAACAGTTATTGTGCTGACGACCCTTCCAGAGGCAGTTAGGAACTCTGTCGTGAGTGTTGCAACCAGCAGACGCAGTAGCCGATGGCCACGTTTCATATCTAACCAGGATTAGTCTTTCTTTCTCTGGCTGCTCTGGCCCTCTGAGGTTATACTATGTTTGTGCCATGGGTACTAGTTAGTGGGATGTTACCTATACAGAGTTGAGGTGGGTTAATGTGATGTTATGAGTTGAGGTGACCTTATCTGTTGTGAGTTGTGTTAACTTTGTATTTTGGGTTGTTCTATGCAGTGTAAGGGTAGTGTCTGTCATGTTACCTGTACAGAGTTGAGGTGACAGTATCCGTTGAGTGGGAAGCGTATGACGTGCGTAGAGTCATGATTCCAGCCTGCGTTCAGGGAGTTACACATGACGTCCCCGACCTCTGGAAACACCTCCTCGATCAGAGCCCTGTCCCCACTTAGAGTGATCCTCTCCCCCAGCTCTGGAGCTACACGCACCACCACACACTCACACACACGCCACACCTTCCTGTCCTCGCGCTCACTCCTCCAGCGTTCTAATTCTGCTTGTAGTGGAGATAGCTGGAAGAACCTGGCCTCCTCATAGAGTAGAGAGTACTCCTGTAACATACACACACACACACACAAATGTACACAGACATGCACACAAAAACACAATGATCATCAGATTCTTAAAAAGAAACTGTATCTCACAAAGCTTCACACTATATGTTATAAGTGTGCAATTACAGACAAGGTTTTCCAGGCCTGAGTGCAGGGTCAGATAAACTCACTTTGAAGTCGTCAGGGACGAGCAGTTTTGCCGTCCGCAGGAAGTTGAGGATGTAGCGGAACATGTGACCGTCTCGGTCTATGAAGTAGTGCTGCTTCAGACTGTCCAACACTATGGGCTCTGTCCCGTTGAACAGACGACCAATCCTGGGGGGAAGGGGAAATCATTGAGATCATCATCAGAGTGTACATGTCTGAGGGGATCAGTTTGAGCAAGGCTAAACGTAGCATTGCTAATCTTGATCACATAATGAGTATGTATTTGGGATGCAAGGTCATTTGTAGATCAGTGATTGCATTCCACTTCAATGTAGTCAATCGTAAACACCCTATGTGTGTGCGAGTCTTACCGTGACTCTGGGTACTTGGTCAGTGTCGCCAGGCTGCTGGTGTACATGTGACCTCCTACATCTATGTGTACAGGGGCGTTGGTTTTTGTGAGCTGGGCTGGGGTGGGGATGCCCCCTATACCCCCTATACCCCCTGAGCCCAGCGGAGAGGCAGGGGACTGGGAGACCAGTGGCCGGCTGGCCATGCTGCTATTACGGCTATCCTGGGAGAGAAGAAGAAGAAGAAGATACACAAATGTCCAACTGAAATTTGTCACAAGTATTGTGTGTGAACATAGCACACAGTCATTCCCTGAGTGACTAAGTAGAGACAGGACACTAGTAAAGAGTTGTAGACTGGGACTTCATTCATACTCTGTCAACGTTTTTAGTACAATTAACTCATGATGCACTAAACTACATGATGCAGAGTGGTTTCTGCCCTTGTCAGTGTCTCTGTCTGGCTAACTAAGGACAGTGGAGTGGGCTGGGTGTTGATAATGAAACCCAGAGACAGATATGAGTCTGTCTCATCCTCTGCTATGTGGGTTGCAGGTGAGACAGGTGAGGACATTCCTGGAGAGGAAGGTTTTAAACACCTTACAAATGCTTCAAGTAAGTTTTCACTGCTGAAAAACGGACAAGCTATAAAGTCTACTGGTCAGCATTCACTGTGGTAAGTAAGTGCAGTGAGGGAGAAAGACAGCCATGGCCGAAGGCAGTCTGCCTCTTAAAGCTGAGAAAAGGGTAAATAGTGAGATAGATGGATGTATAGCTGATAAAGCAGAAAACAGATGAGCAGAGCTGTTAGTGCTGCAGCAGACATGTGCATGTCTCTAGGGTCACGACAGGCAGGCTCTTCTGAGAGGAACGACGCAAAAGCATTCAACTCATTATGATACTGGATATACACAAACAGACACACACACTCACCCACACAAACACAATTTTTTTTTCATTAGGGGAAAGAGGCTTGAGACAGCCTGTCGTACTATTGTTCATTATAGTGCCTGTGTCTCAGGAAAATGTGAGCTTTAGGCAAATTGGTATAAAATAAGTGTGTGAGTGAGAGCTTGCACGCTCTGGCACTCCCCCTGCGGGCTCCACTGTGGTGCATGGTGGGTAATTGTGGGCCTGGGGCGCCATCACCCATAGCAACAGACAAAGTCCCAGAGAGAACTCACTCATGTGTCCTCTACTCTGCACTCACAGGCTTGTCCCAAATGGCACCCTAACCTCTATACATACAATAAACTGCTTTTGACCAGTGTCCATAGGGCTCTGGTAAACAAATTGTGCACTATATAAGGGAATAAGGTGCCATTTGGGACTCTAACACAATGTTCCTGACCTCTTTACTAAAGCACCTAGAACACCCAATGACAGAACTCACTCCTCAACAGTACAAACACACACATCATACTGGTCAATACTTCCACAGTAAATGGAAAATTATGTAAATCATTACATTTATGCATAATCTGTGGATGCTTTGGAGACTAGTAAGGTTATTCTACATTAAATTTAGAAGACCGCTGATCAATTAAAAACCTGTGTTGGTGCAGAGTGTGAAACAGTGTTACCTGCGCTGCTACCGCGCCAGCTGGTAAAGGAGCGGGCGGCTGACCGTGGGGCTCCGGGGATCGGGTGTCCACGGGCTCCGTACCGTCCACTATGACCACCGGGGACTCTCCGCGTTCCTCGGAACGCACACAGAGCTTCTTAGGTGACGGAGGTCCAGAGACATCGCCGGGGCAGTGAGAACGAGATTTCCTTGTTCTCTGCGGCTTCAGTTCCACTGCGTCCGTGACCTGTCGGCTATATGGGATCACGAGCTGGAGATAAGACTGTGCGCCACCATTGACCGTTTCCGAGGCAACGTGAAGCGATACTGACTTTGACCCGATACCAGCGATGCTGTTGAGCGTTGCTATGGAGACTGCGCCGATGCAGTGGTTGGTGTAGGTCTTTGAAAGCTTGGCAGCACGCGACAGCATCTGCATCCTCGTGCCCAGCAGGTTTTTACCGATTGCTTTGTTCTCGTACCATGTCATGTCGCTTAAGCAGCAGTGGTCTCGCGGGCGCTGGAAGAACGCTTTGCACAGCGGGTTCCGTTTCGAGACATACTTCACAAAGCTGGCATACGGACAAAACTCCGTGGCCGTCTCATACATGCGCGGCAGAGTATCATCATCCGTGTCTGGTCTTTTTTTAGTCCAGGACGCGGAGCGAGACTTGTGATACGGCCCCAGCGCTTTGAAATAGATAAACTTTCTCCCATCCTCGTCTATGGCTAGCCCGAATGAATCCTCCTCCAGCTCGCGCTGATTCTCTCTCCCCCTCGTGCAGAAATACATACATGTCTCGAACCACACTTTGTTGAGAAGCCCGAACGGCGTATCCGTGTTAAACACACTAGAGGTGTAGAGTTTTCTCAGGTCCGCTCGCGTAATAGCCTGTTTTTGCACAACGGGACCGGCACCTTGCTCCTCCAGCTTTCTGATGACTGCGGCCAGGGTCAGGTTGGCGCTGCGCAGTTCTGGGTCCTTGGTGAGGTCCAGGGTGCGACAGTAAGGCGGCTCATTCAGGTAGCGGTTCAGAGAACTCCGGATGCTGATGAGAGAGGACTTGCTGTAGAGCTGGCCGCTCTTCGATCGCGCCTCGGCGTAGAAGGAGCGCAGGATCGCGCACAGCGCTTCCTTGTCCAGAGTTTCAAAGTCAGGACTTTGGGCTTTCTCACTCAGGTACTCCCGGAAGATCCTGACCGCGTACCTAGTAGCCAGGCGAGTGTTCTCGCTCAGTCTGGAGCGGTCAGACCGCTGCAGGTCTCCCTCCGGATCCGAGTCCAGTCCGGGGATGTGGAAAAGTCTGGGGTCCGCCCCCGCTCCCGGTCCCATCCCGCTGCACTGGTCCGTACTGCCCATACGGACCGATTCTGTCTCCATAACCGAGCAGCTGCCGGGGTCCACACATTCTGCCTCCCACTCCAGCTCGACATCCTCCTCGTACTCCCCCTCCTCCTCGCCGGTGATCTGCACCTCCTGGATCTCATCCTCTTCCGCCTCGTCTCCGCTCCTCTCAGTCTCTGGGCAGCTCATGTGCTCCTCCCGCTCTTTCCCCGCCGTGTCGCTAGAGCAGTCTGCGCTGCCAGGCATTCTCGCCATATTGCAGTCTGTGTAGCAGTCCTCAGGCAGAGCGCATGCGCTATATTGGACCGCAGAGCTAAGAGAGCTTTGTGTTACTGTTTAGTGACCTTCAGCTAGGCACGCGCTCTTAAAGGTGCAGGGAGCGAGCGAGTGGGTAAATGGAGCGCGCTCACAAAAAAGGCTGCAGTATTGGACTGCATATTGGACCAGTCACATGCAGCACGAATATGTAACGGTTTCATGTCTCTCTTTAATTGAAGTAACTGCTGCATTTGATAAGGCAATACCTGACACACACACATACACACAAAAACCTTTCCCTGCACTTGACACAGGCCAGGGTCAGCGAGGTTTCTTGGGAAAAAAGAGAAACTAGGGCTGTCAGAATTAATCAGTCAACTTAATTTTTTTAAATCACAATTAATCCCATTGTCTGGAAGTGTTCAAAATACATATTTTATACAGCTTAACTACAATACAACGTTAAAAAAACAAGTTATCGATGTTAAAGAGAGTGTGCTTTATAAATGTACCAGATTTTGCTTACCTTTTTATTTTGGACAAAATCAATATTCTTGTCAAGCTTTTTGAATAAAAAAATCTTAAATTACAGCTCAATTTGAGCAAATAAGGCGATTTACTCTTACATTTTCTCATTGTTTGACAGTCCTAATATAAACTCTTTAGTGAACATTCAGTACTTTCCTGGTTGTCATACACTGTACTCTATCTGAGCGCTACAGTGCCTTGCAAAACTATTCATCCCCCTTGACATTTTTCCTATTTTATTGCATTACAACTTGTTATTAGATTTTTATTTGGATTTCATGTGATGGACATACACAAAATAGTCTAAATTGGTGAATTGAAATGAAAAAACAACTTGTTTCAAAAAATTCCATAATATTTCAAAAGGAAAAGTGGTGCGTGCATATGTATTCACCCCCTTTGCTATGAAGCCCCTAAATAAGATCTGGTGCAACCAATTACCTTCAGAAGTCACGTAATTAGTTAGATTGCACACAGGTGGACTTTATTTAAGTGTCACACAATCTCAGTACATATACACCTGTTCCCGAAAGACCCCAGAGTCTGCAACACCACTAAGCAAGGGGCACCACCAAGCAAGTGGCACCATGAAGACCAAGGATCTCTCCAAACAGGTCAGAGACAAAGTTGTGGAGAAGTACAGATCCCAGGGGTGGGTTTTAAAATATCTGAAACTTTGAACAATCCACTGAGCACCATTAAATCCATTATAAAAAAATGGAAAGAATATGGCACCACAAATCTGCCAAGAGAGGTCCGCTCACCAAAACTCACGGACCAGGCAAGGAGGACATTAATCAGAGAGGCAACAAAGAGACCAAAGATAACCCTGAAAGAGCTGCAAAGCTCCACAGCAGAGATTGGAGTATCTGTCCATAGGACCACTTTAAGCTGTACACTCCACAGAGCTGGGCTTTACGGAAGAGTGGCCAGAAAAAAGTCATTGCTTAAAGAAAAAAATAAGTAAACATGTTTGGTGTTTGCCAAAAGGCATGTGGGAGACTCCCCAAACATGTGTAAGAAGGTACTCTGGTCAGATGAGACTAAAATTGAGCTTTTTGGCCATCAAGGAAAACGCTATGTCTGTCACAGACCCAACAGCTCTCATCACCCCAAGAATATCATTCCCACAGTGAGGCCTGGTGGTGGCAGCATCATGCTGTGGGGATTGTTTTCATTGACAGGGACTGGGTAACTGGTCAGATTTGAAGGAATGGTGGATGATGCCAAATACAGGGAAATACTTGAGGGAAACCTGTTTCAGTCTTCCAGAGATTTGAGACTGGGACAGTGGTTCATCTTCCAGCAGGACAATGACCCTAAGCAGTCTGCTGAAGCAATACTCGAGTGGTTTAAGGGAATCATTTAAATGTCTTGGAATGGCCTAGTCAAAGTGCAGACCTCAATCCAATGGAGAATCTATGGTATGACTTAAAGATTGCTGTACACACAGCAAGCCACTGTGTGTGAAGTCTGTTGTTAGACTTGTGCATTGATTTGAGCATACATGCCAATGCCTCAGAAGTACAAAGCAATGATATTATATTCCTCTTAATATAGAACCTCATCACCCTGCTGTACCTCCAGGCTAAGAGTACTGCTCCTCCCTTGGGCATCCGTGACCTTGATGCAGCCTTATACAGCCTGATAGGCTACAGGGTGTCCTCCATACGATGCACTGCTCCCATTACAGCTTATAGGGACTGTATGAGCTCTTATAAAGACTCATAGGTTAGCTATGTTTCCCTTGTGAGGGTTCATATACCTCTTATGCTGCTCTTGTGTAGGTTCATAGTTATGCTGCCACCTAAGCTTAGGTTAATTATGTCCTCCATACTATTCTACAATTACAGCTTCTAAGGACTCTACAAACTAAAAACAAGTGGTTCTATATTGTGCCAAATATCAGCATACCTTTCCAACATTTTTGAGGATAATAAAAACAATCACAAATAAATGTTTTGATCCTGTAGCAAAGCTAAATAAAAATCAGTATTCCCCAAGTAAAGATGGCCTTCACTTCAGCAGTGGTGAATTCATGAACTTCTTCGATGAAAAGATCATGATCATTAGAAAACAAATTACGGACACCTCTTTGAATATGCATATTTCTCCAAAGCTCAGTTGTTCTGATTCTGCCCAGAACTGCGAGGACCTTGGCTCAATGTAGACACACAAGTTTTTTATTTTACTTGTATCGCTCAACACATTCACTAAAATAGTTATGGCATCTAAACTTTTCAGCTGTCTACTGGACCCTATTCCAACTAAACTACTGAAAGAGCTACACTATACATTGGGGCAAAAAAGTATTTAGTCAGCCACCAATTGTGCAAGTTCTCCCACTTAAAAAGATGAGAGAGGCCTGTAATTTTCATCATAGGTACACTTCAACTATGACAGACAAAATTAGAAGAAAAAAATACAGAAAATCACATTGTAGGATTTTCAATTAATTTACTTGCAAATTATGGTGGAAAATAAGTATTTGGTCACCTACAAACAAGCAAGATTTCTGGCTCTCACAGACCTGTAACTTCTTCTTCAAGAGGCTTAAGAGGCTCCTCTGTCCTCCACTCATTACCTGTATTAATGGCACCTGTTTGAACTTATCAGTATAAAAGACACCTGTCCACAAGCTCAAACAGTCACACTCCAAACTTCACTATGGCCAAGACCAAAGAGCTGTCAAAGGACACCAGAAACAAAATTGTAGACCTGCACCATGCCGGGAAGACTGAATCTGCAATAGGTAAGCAGCTTGGTTTAAAGAAATCAACTGTGGGAGCAATTATTAGGAAATGGAAGACATACAAGACCACTGATAATCTCCCTCGATCTGGGGCTCCACGCAAGATCTCACCTCATGGGGTCAAAATGATCACAAGAACGGTGAGCTAAAATCCCAGAACCACACAGGGGGACCTAGTGAATGACCTGCAGAGAGCTGGGACCAAAGTAACAAAGCCTACCATCAGTAACACACTTTGCCGCCAGGGACTCAAATACTGCAGTGCCAGACGTGTCCCCCTGCTTAAGCCAGTACATGTCCAAGCCCGTCTGAAGTTTGCTAGAGAGCATTTGGATGATCCAGAAGAAGATTGGGAGAATGTCATATGGTCAGATGAAACCAAAATATAACTTTTTTGGTAAAAACTCAACTCGTCGTGTTTGGAGGACAAAGAATGCTGAGTTGCATCCAAAGAACACCATACCTACTGTGAAGCATGGGGGTGGAAACATCATGCTTTGGGGCTGTTTTTCTGCAAAGGGACCAGGACGACTGATCCGTGTAAAGGAAAGAATGAATGGGGCCATGTATTGTGAGATTTTGAGTGAAAACCTCCTTCCATCAGCAAGGGAATTGAAGATGAAACGTGGCTGGGTCTTTCAGCATGACAATGATCCCAAACACACCGCCCGGGCAACGAAGGAGTGGCTTCGTAAGAAGCATTTCAAGGTCCTGGAGTGGCCTAGCCAGTCCCCAGATCTCAACCCCATAGAAAATCTTTGGAGGGAGTTGAAAGTCTGTGTTGCCCAGCAACAGCCCCAAAACATCACTGCTCTGGAGGAGATCTGCATGGAGGAATGGGCCAAAATACCAGCAACAGTGTGTGAAAACCTTGTGAAGACTGACAGAAAACGTTTGACCTCTGTCATTTCCAACAAAGGGTATATAACAAAGTATTGAGATAAACTTTTGTTATTGACCTAATACTTATTTTCCACCATAATTTGCAAATAAATTCATTAAAAGTCCTACAATGTGATTTTCTGTTTTTTTTACTTTCTCATTTTGTCTGTCATAGTTGATGTGTACCTATGATGAAAATTACAGGCGCCTCATCTTTTTAAGTGGGAGAACTTGCACAATTGGTGGCTGACTAAAAACTTTTTTTGCCCCACTGTATATACAAAAGTATGTGGACACCCCTTCAAATTAGTGAATTTGGCTAATTCAGCCACACCCGTTGCTGACAGGTGTATAAAATTGAGCACACATCCATGCAATCTCCATAGACAAACATTGACAGTAGAAGGGCCTTACTGATGAGCTCAGTGACTTTCAACGTGGCACTGTCATAGAATGCCACCTTTCCAACAAGTCAGTTTGTCAAATTTCTGCCCTGCTAGAGCTGCCCTGGTCAGCTGTAAGTGCTGTTATTGTGAAGTGAAAACATCTAGGACCAACATCGGCTCAGCCGCAAAGTGGTAGGCCACATAAGCTCACAGAACGGGACCGCCGAAGCGTGTAGTGTGTAAAAATCATCTGCCCTCTGTTGCAGCACTCACTACCGAGTTCCAAACTGCCTCTGGAAGCAACGTCAGCACAATAACTGTTTGTTGGGAGTATCATTTAATGGGTTTTCATGGCCGAGAAGCTGCACACAAGCCTAAGATCTGCATGAGCAATGCCAAGCGTCTGCTGGAGTGGTGTAAAGCTTGCCACCATTGGACACTGGAGAAGTGGAAATGCATTCTCTGGATTGATGAATCATGCATCACCATGTGGCAGTCCGATGAACGAATCTGGGTTTTGTGGATGCCAGGCGAACGCTACCTGCCCCAATGCATAGCGCCAACTGTAAAGTGTGGTGGAGGAGGAATAATGGTCTGGGGCTGTTTTTCATGGTTTGGACTAGGCCTCTTATTTCCAGTGAAGGGAAGTCTTAACGCTACAGTATACAATGGCATTCTAGACAATTCTGTGCTAATAGGTCTACGCAGACAAGTTCTTGCCTGGTTTAGATCTCATCTGTTGAAAAGATATCTGTTCGTCTCTGTGGATGGTTTGTCCTCTGACAAATCGATGGTAAGTTTCACTGGTCCTCAAGGTTCTGTTCTGGGACTACTATTGTTCTCACCCTATCTGCTACCTCTTGGTGATGTAATTCTGAAACGCAATGTTTCCGAATGACTCATCTCTTCAGTTGGTCCTATGATTGAGTGTAGTCTGGCCCAGGGGTGCGAAGGTGAATGTCAAGGCACTGGAGTGACGAACCCCCTGCTGTCTCTGCCTGGCTGGCTCCCCTCTCTCCACTGTGATTCTCTGCCTCTGACCCTGTTATGGGGGCTGAGTCACCGGCTTACTCGCTCTGTTATGGGGGCTGAGACACCGGCTTACTCGCGCTCCCCCATGCCATCCTTAGGAAGGGTGCATCACGTCATGCCAGGCTTTTTTACACTATACTTGACTTGAGTGGGTTGAGTCACTGACCTGATCTTTCTGTCTGGTTTTGCACCCCTTCCGGCTCGTGCAGTGAGGGTGATCTTCGTGGGCTATACTCGACCTTGTCTCAGGGTAGTAAGTTAGTGGTCTGTTGATATCCCTTTGGTGGTGTGGGTGCTGTGATTGGGGTTATATCCTGCCTGTTTGGCCCTGTCCGGGTGTTCTCCACCCCCCCTGTCTCAGTCCCTCGTATCTATACTGCAATAGTGTATGTGCCAGGTGGCTATGGCCTTTCCTATCTGGTGTAATTATCCTGTCTTTTCTGGCATCCTATGTGATCTCTCTCTTTCTCTCTTTCTTTTGCACCTGCAGTCTCAACCTCTGAATGCTCGGCTATGAAAAGCCAGCTGACATTAACTACTGTGGTGCTGACCTGTTGTACCCCATATAACCACTGTGATTACTATTGATCTGCTGGTCGTATGTGAATGTTTTGAATATATTGTAGAAGGATCTGGCCTTAATGGCCATGTACCCTTACAATCTCCACCCGGCACAGCCAGAAGAGGACTGGCAACCCCTCGGAGCCTGGTTCCTCTCTAGGTTTCTTCCTAGTTTCCTGCCTTTCTAGGGAGTTTTTCCTAGCTACCGTGCTTCTATATCTGCATTGCTTGCTCTTTGGTGTCTTTGGAGTTTTAGGCTGGGTTTCTGTATAAGCACTTTGTGACATCTGCTGATATAAAAAGAGCTTTATAAATATATTTGATTGCTTGATTGAGTGATTGATTGACTGAAATAAGGATTCTTTGGCTTGTAACCATAGCGGAACCCTTTTTAGTGCTATTGGAACCTTTTTTTGAAGATTCTATAAAGAATCATGTTCCTCAGGTTCTAAATGGAACCTGTATGGTGTTATAAAGAACCCTTTCCTAAGGTTCTATAAAAAAACAACATGAAGCAAGAGTGTGCAAAGCTTTCATTAAGGCAAAAGTTGGCTACTTTGAAGAATCTAAAATCTAAAATATTTTTTGATTTGCTTAACACTTTTTAGGTTACTACATGATTCCATATGTGTTATTTCATAGTTTTGATGTCTTCACTATTATTCTACAATGTAGAAAATAGTAAAAATAAAGAAAAACCCTTGAATAACTTTTTACTGTTACTGTATATACGGTATATCTTTTTTAATTGTGATCTGTCAGGGGGTGATTCAGCACCCCTACTTCCCGCGGCTATGATAACCGGGGAATTTAGCATTGTTGGGGGGTATAATATTCCTGCCTCTGTAACTTTCTCACTCATTTTTATTCACGATTCACTCGGGATGATCTGTAATCATGGCAGCGTCCACATTAATGTAGAAGTGTTGAGAAACATATATTCTATTCGTATTTACAATTAAAACAACTCCAAAATGACACTACATAATTTACCATTAATTTCTATTGGGCACAAAATAATCGGAAACACAACCAAATCAAACAGCAAATACATCCAACAAGCTTAATGTAATCATTGCATGCTATGAATATGGGACAAAATACTACATTTTTGATTACTTTAATACACATTTAAGTAAATTTGTCCCAATACTTTTGGTCTCCTAAAATGGGGGGACTATGTACAAAAAGTGTTGTAATTTCTAAACGGTTTACCCCATAGGGATAAAAATACCCTCAAATGAACAGGCTGCATGTTAACCTCATAGTCATTGTATCATTTCAAGTCCAAAGTGCTGGAGTACAGAGCCAAAACAACAACAAAAAAACGTGTCCCTCTCCCAATGCTTTTGGAGCTCACTGTACTGTATGTTGCCCTTGCGGAAGTTCATAGACTTCTTGTGCTGCCAACTTCGGATTCGTATAGACATACAGTGAACAGTTCCCTGACTTTACCTTAAGGAGATAGATGTAGAGAGTTGTAATGTTGAAGACCCTCTTCTCTAATTTTACTCAGAGTAACAAAACGGGAAGACCTGTGAGAAGCCAAGTGCCTAACAGAGCTGTCATTTAAATTCAAATGTAATATTATGGTGAACAAATGTCAGGCAGTCTGTTTATATTTGCTGCTATATGGCAGTGCTGGATGTCGCGGGTAATGTCACGGGTAATGTCGCGGGTAATGTCGCGGGTAATGTCGCGGGTAATGTCGCGGGTAATGTCGCGGGCAATGTCGCGGGTAATGTCGTGGGTAAGTAGGTGTTGTGCGGCAGTAATGGAAATGGTCTGACAGACCCGACAGTGTGTATCTATGGGGAGTGTGTTAATGACATTCATTACAATGGAAAAAGCACTTCAATCCATCACAGTAGTGCAGAGAGTAGAACATAGCAATATAACCATATTTTCTGAGTGAGTGTGATGTGAATGTGTCAGAATGTTACATATGTGAGGGAATTAATATGAAATACCTTGATCCTAAACCTGCACACATTGAGGGACTGAAAATCACTTTAAATGGACTTTTTCCTTTGAAAATGTGTTTTTTTTTTGGTCGAAGATGAATCTAGGTCCAGTACAGGAAAGAGCAACCAACAAGCAAACACAGCCCTACAGAAACAGCCAAAGTGAAACCTTTCTTTCTGAAACCTCTTTTCTTAACTGAAGCAGTGTCTTTTGTCTCTGACCGTGTCTCAGCCTCCAAGGCATATCACCAGTAAGGAAGGCTGAGACATTTGGAAAAAACACCCACGCTGCGTTTTGCACCTCCGTACCCAATTAGCAATTAGTCAGGCCTTTTAAGTTGAGACCTTTACTGTGGCGTCTGATCCCAGCCTGATTTATATGCCGCTTGTGCAGTTGCTGATAAGAGAAGGGCCCCAGAATACATATTAGAGTTTTACATTTCATTTTATGATGATTTGCATGTCAGGAGAGCCTTGGGGGCTCTGGGATAACGTAGCCGCTCTTCAAAAGGATATCTGTGTGCCGCGTGGCAGCAAAGTGTGTAGGATTGCGCTTTTTTTGTGTGCAGGTAGGTAATTTACTCCCTGACTAATCTGCAGAGATAGGGAGAAGTTGTAGTAGAAAAATCACTTACACAAAGAACAAAGCTCTCTCTCACTCTCTGAGGCACCTTGTCAAAACCTACAAAATGAACTCCATGCATTAGATAGAGATGCTCCCTCAGCATATGGCTGGCATGAAAGAGGGATGTTTGTGTTGACATGTTTGTGTGTGAAGGAGTGTGTGTGTGTGTGTGTGTGTGTGTGTTTGCATGTTCTTATATAAACAGAAAGTGCTCACATTACACCTGCCCTTCACACTCACTATTGACTACAACCAGTCTTCCCAGCAGTAGTCTCTAATGAGATCACAGTCAGGGACAAACGCTCTGTTTAACTGTCTGTCTTGCGGGAGAGACCTGCAACACCATGTAAACATGCCCACTATATCAAACACACTAAACCCACACACATTATTCAGACACTCTATTTGCATACATACAAAGCCTATCAGAGCAATGCTTGTCACAAGAAAGAATGTAGGAAAACCTTGAAGACTAGATTACACAGCCAGTTGTACACCATCCCTTACATACACAATATAAATAACATTATAACAAAAAATACCTACACAACTGCACAATCATTCGCAGTGTAAAAACTTTACAATAGTGTAATAACCACATATGAAGTAGGCCTACACCATAACACCTTTGATGAGATCCCCTGGTACTTTGGTATACTTGTTTAGCCAGTAGTTCTGGAAGCGCTCACAAGCCAAAAGTGATCCCCGGAAATTGCATATTTAAAGTCACAGGTGCAGATATGTTCACCACGTCATTGATCTCTCTCTCTCGCTCTGCTGTGTGTGCATCAGGAGGTTTCAAAAATACTTAGTCGCCAAAGTTCCGGAGCATGTCTTTAATGTCTTACCTACTCTATCAAACTCATATATACTTTCTGATCATATATTTGGTATTTTATCCTCCTAAAACATGTAATTATCCTGAAAAGGTATGAACAGCAGGAGAATATACATGCTTTGGAATGTACATCTTTTAGCATATTTCTCTCCCTGCCAGCCAGCGTAAATAGCAAGCTGTCACTTCAGCTTTAATGAGTTCTAGGATCCATTATTAATGACATGCCAAACAACTGGATGGCTCAGGGCTGACTGCACATCCTATATACTGTGTCTGCTCTACACACACTCACGCATGCAAGTTGCACACAAGTAAGCACAACGCACACACACACACACACACACACACACACACACACACACACACACACACACACACACACACACACACACACACACACACACACACACACACACACACACACACACACACACACACACACACAGTGTCCCAGAGTGTGGGGAAATATGAAACATGTAAGTATGATGAGATTCTTACTGTGAACAATAGAACTGCAGTATAACAACAGAATATTGTCATTAATTTATTTCCATATTCAACTTTGTAATTGAATAAGGTGCATCACCATGAGAGGGCATTCCCGCATTGGGGAACACCTGGGAGCTGTCCATTCAGCACTGCCCTGGTCAGCTACTCCTGACAAGCCATCAACACACTCTACATGTGCAGGACCATGGACAGCGACAACTTCCAAAACTAACAGAGATCAGTATTTCCTCACCACAAGTGATGATTCATTTTAGCAGCAAACTGTAGGCTTGTCCACTATCCTACCCCATGGGCAAAACAGTGCTGCTCCCCTCGCCCATATAAGTTGCACCAACCACCTACACAATCTTTACGAGGAAATTAAAAATGAACCAAATTTCAGACAGTTCTTACCTGAAACATCCAACATCAATCATCGGCTTTTCTCTCTGAAAAACGTTGGTATGCTGCTTCCCCGGCACGCTACAGAGAAATGCATTAGCCTGGCGAGGGACGGAAGACCAGTCGCTCCAAGGCTCCACCAGCCCCTCAGGCTAAGATCAGGAGACAATTATCGTATTCCTGCATCATATCAAATGAACATTATTCTGGATTCCGTTTATACCTTTTCTAATGATCAACTCTATACAATAATTATTATTATATAATACAGCTGGTTTGTTTGGAAAGCCTCCTCGCAATAGAGTTGTGGCTCTCGCACTCCCACCTTTAGCTCGCCTGCGCTACTCCACTCGGAGAGGCTGATGTTATTCGTGATGATTAGTTTTGAGACCTTCCGCGGGCACTTTTCTTCTAATGGATGGAGAGACACTGCTGTGTGCCAGGCAGGGAAACAGCAGATGATGGTGGTTATATCAACTGTAGCTTGTGTCAACTGCCACTATCTATCGAAATCAAATATGTATCCTACTATACATTAGAGAAAGTACACCTCTTGGACACTGTCTGGACCAATGGACCAAGTAACAGTGTGAATCTCAATCAAGAGGAAGAGATAGGAGTCAGACTGTGTTGACTATTCAGAAAGAAATGTGAAGTGTGTCTCCATGTCTAATTTCATTACTGTGTATGTTTTTTTATTTCCATAAAAACGATTTATCTCTCTTTCTATCTTGCTCTCTCTCAGTCAGGTAAATGTTTCAGTTTGAATGCAGCCCAATAAGTCATGCAGCTCATATATCCACAGTAGGTGCTGATCAAAGGGCTGAGAACACAATAGTGACACCATGCCCGTAAGCCACCATTAATTACTTTCTCGTCCTGAAATTGGGAGTCTACTTGGGCTCAGAGAGATGTAAAGGAAGGGCAAACAACAGACACAGGAAAGTGGAGGGAGAGGAAGGGTGAACAACAGACACAGGAAAGTGGAGGGAGAGAGAATGGAGAGGAAGGGCAAACAACAGACACAGGAAAGTGGAGGGAGAGGAAAGGTGAACAACAGACACAGGAAAGTGGAAGGAGAGAGAATGGAGAGGAAGGGTGAACAACAGACACAGGAAAGTGGTGGGAAAGTGGAAGGAGAGGAAGGGTGGACAACAGACACAGGAATGTGGAAGGAGAGGGAATGGAGAGGAAGGGTGAACAACAGACAGGAAAGTGGAAGGAGAGAGAATGGAGAGGAAGGGTGAACAACAGACACAGGAAAGTGGAGGGAAAGTGGAAGGAGAGGAAGGGTGAACAGCAGACACAGGAAAGTGGAAGGAGAGGGAATGGAGAGGAAGGGTGAACAACAGACAGGAAAGTGGAAGGAGAGAGAATGGAGAGGAAGGGTGAACAACAGACACAGGAAAGTAGAAGGAGAGAGTATGGAGAGGAAGGGTGAACAACAGACACAGGAAAGTAGAAGGAGAGAGTATGGAGATGAAGGGTGAACAACAGACACAGGAAAGTGGAAGGAGAGAGAATGGAGAGGAAGGGTGAACAACAGACACAGGAAAGTGGAAGGAGAAAGAATGGAGAGGAAGGGTGAACAACAGACACAGGAAAGTGGAAGGAGAGAGAATGGAGAGGAAGGGTGAACAACAGACACAGGAAAGTGGAAGGAGAAAGAATGAAGAGGAAGGGTGAACAACAGACACAGGAAAGTGGAAGGAGAAAGAATGGAGAGGAAGGCTGAACAACAGACACAGGAAAGTGGAAGGAGAAAGAATGAAGAGGAAGGGTGAACAACAGACACAGGAAAGTGGAAGGAGAGAGAATGGAGAGGAAGGGTGAACAACAGACACAGGAAAGTGGAAGGAGAGAGAATGGAGAGGAAGGGTGAACAACAGACACAGGAAAGTAGAAGGAGAGAGAATGGAGAGGAAGGGTGAACAACAGACACAGGAAAGTGGAAGGAGAGAGAATGGAGAGGACTGGTGAACAACAGACACAGGAAAGTAGAAGGAGAAAGAATGGAGAGGAAGGGTGAACAACAGACACAGGAAAGTAGAAGGAGAAAGAATGGAGAGGAAGGGTGAACAACAGACACAGGAAAGTAGAAGGAGAGAGAATGGAGAGGAAGGGTGAACAACAGACACAGGAAAGTGGAAGGAGAGAGAATGGAGAGGAAGGGTGAACAACAGACACAGGAAAGTGGAAGGAGAGAGAATGGAGAGGAAGGGTGAACAACAGACACAGGAAAGTGGAAGGAGAGAGAATGGAGAGGAAGGGTGAACAACAGACACAGGAAAGTAGAAGGAGAGAGAATGGAGATGAAGGGTGAACAACAGACACAGGAAAGTGGAAGGAGAGAGAATGGAGAGGAAGGGTGAACAACAGACACAGGAAAGTGGAAGGAGAGAGAATGGAGAGGAAGGGTGAACAACAGACACAGGAAAGTAGAAGGAGAGAGAATGGAGAGGACTGGTGAACAACAGACACAGGAAAGTGGAAGGAGAGAGAATGGAGAGGCAGTCAAAGAGCGATAGAGATTGGGAAAGAGCGATAGAGATTGGGAAAGAGCGATAGAGATTGGGAAAAGAGCGAAAGATTGGGAAAGAGAGATAGAGATTGGGAAAACAGATAGAGATTGGGGAAGGATAGAGATTGGGAAAGAGGATAGAGATTGGGAAAGAGACATAGAGATTGGGAAAGAGCGATAGAGATTGGGAAAGAGCGATAGAGATTGGGAAAGAGCACAGATAGAGATTGGGAAAGAGAATAGAGATTGGGAAAGAGCGATAGAGATTGGGAAACAGCGATAGAGATTGGGAAAGAGAATAGAGATTGGGAAAGACGATAGAGATTGAAAAGAAGTGATAGAGATTGGGAAAGAGTGATAGAGATTGGGAAAGAGTGATAGAGATTGGGAAAGAGTGATAGAGATTGGGAACAACAGACACAGATAGAGATTGGAGAAAGAATGGATAGAGATTGGGAAAGAGCGATAGAGATTGGGAAAGAGTGATAGAGATTGGGAAAGAGTGATAGAGATTGGGAAAGAGTGATAGAGATTGGGAAAGAGTGATAGAGATTGGGAAAGAGTGATAGAGATTGGGAAAGAGTGATAGAGATTGGGAAAGAGGATAGAGATTGGGAAAGAATGGATAGAGATTGGGAAAACAGAGATTGGAAAGTGTGATAGAGATTGGGAAAGAGTGATAGAGATTGGGAAAGAGTGATAGAGATTGGGAAAGAGTGATAGAGATTGGGAAAGAGTGATAGAGATTGGGAAAGAGTGATAGAGATTGGGAAAGAGTGATAGAGATTGGGAAAGGTGATAGAGATTGGGAAAGAGTGATAGAGATTGGGAAAGAGTGATAGAGATTGGGAAAGAGCGATAGAGATTGGGAAAGAGCGATAGAGATTGGGAAAAGTGATAGAGATTGGGAAAGAGCGATAGAGATTGGGAAAGAAGCGATAGAGATTGGGAAAGAGTGATAGAGATTGGGAAAGAAGGATAGAGATTGGGAAAAGAGCGATAGAGATTGGGAAAGAGTGATAGAGATTGGGAAAGAGTGATAGAGATTGGGAAAGAGTGATAGAGATTGGGAAACAGTGACAGAGATTGGGAAAGAGTGATAGAGATTGGGAAAAGAGCGATAGAGATTGGGAAAGAGTGATAGAGATTGGGAAAGAGCGATAGAGATTGGGAAAGAGCGATAGAGATTGGGAAAGAGCGATAGAGATTGGGAAAGAGCGCCACAATGTACTATTATCAGCAACTCTATTATGACTGGGTTGTTTTCTTACAGTTGTGTGGTAACAATTCTCCGAGTGAGTTAGCGTCACCTTGGTCACTCAGTCCTATAGTAGTGGTTACTGTCCTAACAACGGTGCACCACCTGTGGATAATTTGGTCCCTGTTACCACTGATTGGAAAATATGGTCCCTAACTACCAGCACACTGATGAGTATGATTGTGTCAACTTTGAGGATCTCTCTGACTTTGTGTTAGTGTTCCAGTGGTTTGGTGATCTGATCTGTTGATGATGAGAAGCCACATACAGGGAGACGGTAGGCTGGGCACACCTTCAGGCATGTCTTGTTTCATTGGTCTCCTGTGGTATTCCACCACAAATTGGTAAATATTAAACACCAGTCAGTCAGTCAGACATCAATAATACTTCATATTTAAACTTCCTCAGTGGAGGTACTCATCAGAACAAGGTTAGCTCATGGCTGTGTGTAATCAGCCTGCCCTGTTTTATTCTCATTCAGGCTTGTCATCTGAATCCTCCCATTCACAGTACAATGAGGCTGTGTGATGTACTTCACATTCTGAGGCTAAACATCTCCCTCATTGCCAGAATGTCCAGCAACAGAACAAGGTATTGACATAGCTAGCACTTTCTATGTCCATGTGTCTACGGTCTGCAATAGCATCGAATAGTCCCCACGATATGCAACTGTTCAGGGAAGTCAGGAACCAATACACACAGTCAGTCAGGAAAGCAAAGGCCAGCTTCTTCAGGCAGAAATTTGCATCCTGTAGCTCTAACTCCAAAACGTTCTGGGACACTGTGAAGTCCATGGAGAACAAGAGCACCTCCTCCCAGCTGCCCACTGCACTGAGGCTAGGCAACACGGTCACCACCGATAAATCCATGATTATCGAAAACTTCAACAAGCATTTCCAATGGCTGGCCACTCCAACCTCGGCCAACAGCTCCGCCCCCCCCCTCGCAGCTACTCGCCCAAGCCTCTCCAGGTTCTCCTTTACCCAAATCCAGATAGCAGATGTTCTGAAAGAGCTGCAAAACCTGGACCCGTACAAATCAGCTGGGCTTGACAATCTGGACCCTCTATTTCTGAAACTATCCGCCGCCATTGTCGCAACCCCTATTACCAGCCTGTTCAACCTCTCTTTCATATCGTCTGAGATCCCCAAGGATTGGAAAGCTGCCGCAGTCATCCCCCTCTTCAAAGGGGGAGACACCCTGGACCTTAACTGTTACAGACCTATATCCATCCTGCCCTGCCTATCTAAGGTCTTCGAAAGCCAAGTCAACAAACAGGTCACTGACCATCTCGAATCCCACCGTACCTTCTCCACTGTGCAATCTGGTTTCCGAGCCGGTCGCGGGTGCACCTCAGCCACGCTCAAGGTACTAAATGATATCATAACCGCCATCGATAAAAGACAGTACTGTGCAGCCGTCTTCATCGACCTTGCCAAGGCTTTTGACTCTGTCAATCACCATATTCTTATCGGCAGACTCAGTAGCCTCGGTTTTTCTGATGACTGCCTTGCCTGGTTCACCAACTACTTTGCAGACAGAGTTCAGTGTGTCAAATCGGAGGGCATGTTGTCCGGTCCTCTGGCAGTCTCTATGGGGGTGCCACAGGGTTCAATTCTCAGGCCGACTCTTTTCTCTGTATATATCAATGATGTTGCTCTTGCTGCGGGCGATTCCCTGATCCACCTCTACGCAGACGACACCATTCTGTATACTTCCGGCCCGTCCTTGGACACTGTGCTATCTAACCTCCAAATGAGCTTCAATGCCATACAAGACTCCTTCCGTGGCCTCCATCTGCTCTTAAACGCTAGTAAAACCAAATGCATGCTTTTCAACCGTTCGCTGCCTGCACCCGCACGCCCGACTAGCATCACCACCCTGGATTTTTCCGACCTAGAATATGTGGACATCTATAAGTACCTAGGTGTCTGGCTAGACTGTAAACTCTCCTTCCAGACTCATATCAAACATCTCCAATCTAAAATCAAATCTCTTTCTATTCCGCAACAAAGCCTCCTTCACTCACACCGCCAAACTTACCCTAGTAAAACTGACTATCCTACCGATCCTCGACTTTGGCGATGTCATCTACAAAATAGCTTCCAACACTCTACTCAGCAAACTGGATGCAGTTTATCACAGTGCCATCCGTTTTGTTACTAAAGCACCTTATACCACCCACCACTGCGACCTGTATGCTCTAGTCGGCTGGCCCTCGCTACATATTCGTCGCCAGACCCACTGGCTCCAGGTCATCTACAAGTCCATGCTAGGTAACGCTCCGCCTTATCTCAGTTCACTGGTCACGATGGCAACACCCACCCGTAGCACGCGCTCCAGCAGGTGTATCTCACTGATCATCCCTAAAGCCAACACCTCATTTGGCCGCCTTTCGTTCCAGTTCTCTGCTGCCTGTGACTGGAACGAATTGCAAAAATCGCTGAAGTTGGAGACTTTTATTTCCCTCACCAACTTCAAACATCTGCTATCTGAGCAGCTAACCGATCGCTGCAGCTGTGCATAGTCTATCGGTAAATAGCCCACCCAATTTTACCTACCTCATCCCCATACTGTTTTTATTTATTTACTTTTCTGCTCTTTTGCACACCAATATCTCTACCTGTACATGACCATCTGATCATTTATCACTCCAGTGTTCATCTGCAACATTGTAATTATTTGCCTACCTCCTCATGCCTTTTGCACTCAACCTATATAGACTCTTTTTTTTCTACTGTGTTATTGACTTGTTAATTGTTTACTCCATGTGTAACTCTGTGTTGTCTGTTCACACTGCTATGCTTTATCTTGGCCAGGCCGCAGTTGCAAATGAGAACTTGTTCTCAACTAGCTTAACTGGTTAAATAAAGGTTCAATAAAAATAAAAAATAAATAAAAATATCCTTGTGATATTTGTGGACAACTACAGTATGTCTGTGTCTTGCTATTCTGGTCAATTAATTTAAATGAGAAGAATTGTGTTTTTTCTCCCTCCAGTTAATTTAAATGGAGCAATTATGTTTAACATTGTAATAGATAGCCACAGGATAGAACACAGAGCTCTTTGAGGAGAGAGGGACTCCACTGTACCAACAGTTTACAAAGCACGGTCCTGGGACTGGCCTACCTTACACTCACATCAATGCACGCACAACACGTGTGCTCACAAACATACATAACACTCATGCATGCACATTGCATGCACATGCTTGTGCTTTCCCAAAAACTTGAAAACCTGTCAAGCCTTTCCTGAGGTCTTTGGTGCCCTCTGCTGTTAGAAAGTGGTAAGTACACCTTAACATTGCTCAAACTTCAGTTCCACTTAGGAGCCTCAAACGCAGGGGATTTGTTTTGGAAAACACTGTATCCGTTAGTGGTGGGTTAGGGAAAGCATACTCTAGATTATGAATCATGTTGCTAAACCAATCATTCAATCAATCAATCAACAATCCAACCAAACCATCGGCCAGTTCACTTTATTCGTGATGAGGTACCTCAGTATACTGCAGCACAGCTCAGTGGAAAGACAACTGATATAAAATTCAAGAGATCTGTCCAACACGAGGTCTTATCCATTACAACAATATTAACTGTATAAAAACAGCACGAAACTGCTTAATCCTTCTGGCTGAGCAATAATCATCATGTGCTCTTTAAACAATCATTTTATCAGTTATAGTATTCACTTAAAACAGAGGAAGATCAGTGTGTGTGTGTTTGTTTGTGTGTGTGATTAAATATGTTTGTGAGAGAGGGATAGGAGGGGAGGACAATAGCAATAATCTAAAGAAAGAGAAACAGTAAAACAGGTGAAATAAACACAGTAGTATAAGAGTAGAATACATCTCTCTAAGCCACTCTGTCACATCCCTGTGTTATTATACACATATTACATGTGAAGTTAGTGACTCAATATCAATAAATGTTATCTAGTGGAGAACCGTTCAGGCCAATAAGAATACAAAGATAAAGAGAGACGCACTCAGCAGAGAGGGTAGAGACTTGACCATGTGCACTGAAAGAAGGACTGGTGCTGTGAGTCTTAGGTCTGTGTCGGGTTCTACAGTGAGCTCCAAAAGTATTGGGTCAGTGACACTCGGTATTCCAGCACTTTGGATTTGAAATGATACAATGACTATGAGCTAAAAGTGCAGACTGTCAGCTTTAATTTGAGGGTATTTTGGATAAACCATTACAGTACTTTTTGTCCCTTCATTTTAGGGGGCCAAAAGTATTAGGGAAAATCCACTTCTATAAATTTGAGTATTTTGTCCCATATTCCAAGCTTGTGACTCTTCAAACTTGTTAGATGTCTTTGCTGTTTGTTTTGCTGTTTGTTTTGGTTGTGTTTCAGATTATTTTGTTCCCAATAGAAATGTATGGTAAATAATGTATGGTGCCACTTTTACTGTGACTCAAAAATAATACAATACATTATTTACCATACAGTTGTATTCACACAATGCATGAAACCACTAAATGATCTGCTTGAGCTCTCTCTTTGTGTGTGTAAACACATAGGGTAATGTGTGCAGTTTATACAGCTTTTGTGTGGTTGTGCATTGCGTCAATGTTTTTGTGGTTGTATGCTGGTTGGGTTTGAGGGATTTCATCAAATTAAATCAAATCAAATTATTTATATAGCCCTTCGTACATCAGCTGATATCTCAAAGTGCTGTACAGAAACCCATCCTAAAACCCCAAACAGCAAGCAATGCAGGTGTAGAAGCAATGCAGGTGTAGAAGTTGACTGATGATTTCACGTGGTTGTGTGTGTTGTGTATGTTTGTAAATGGTTGTATGTGGTTCTGTGTGTTGTGTTTCATTTGTTCACTCTTACCCAGTGGTTCTCCCAGCTCCAGGTGACCATGGCAAGTCCGAATGATCGAGCAAGATTCACACTGGCACCAGTGTAGGGAAGCTAAACAGAGGAGAGATATTACACACATATACTAATTGGGACATTCCAACTGGGAGGGCTTAGGGTAGTGTAGTGATACCTACGGCTAGGGTTAGGTTTAGGGTTAGGGTTAGGTTTAGGGGCTAGAGTTAGTGCTAGGGTTAGGTTTAGGAGCTAGAGTTAGTGCTAGTGTTAGGTTTAGGGGCTAGAGTTAGTGCTAGGGTTAGGTTTAGGGGCTAGAGTTAGTGGTAGTGTTAGGTTTAGGGGCTAGAGTTAGTGCTAGGGTTAGGTTTAGGGGCTAGAGTTAGTGCTAGGGTTAGGTTTAGGGGCTAGAGTTAGTGCTAGGGTTAGGTTTAGGGGCTAGAGTTAGTGGTAGGGTTAGTGTTAGGTTTAGGGGGGTAGAGTTAGTGCTAGTTTAGGGGCTAGAGTTAGTGCTAGGGTTAGGTTTAGGGGCTAGAGTAGGTTAGGTTTAGGGGCTAGTTAGTGCTTTAGGGGGGCTAGAGTTAGTGCTAGGGTTAGGTTTAGGGGCTAGAGTTAGTGCTAGTGTTAGGTTTAGGGGCTAGAGTTAGTGCTAGGGTTAGGTTTAGGGGCTAGAGTTAGTGCTAGGGTTAGGTTTAGGGGCTAGAGTTAGTGCTAGGGTTAGGTTTAGGGGCTAGAGTTAGTGCTAGGGTTAGGTTTAGGGGCTAGAGTTAGTGGTAGTGTTAGGTTTAGGGGCTAGAGTTAGTGCTAGGGTTAGGTTTAGGGGCTAGAGTTAGTGCTAGGGTTAGGTTTAGGGGCTAGGTTAGGTTTAGGGGCTAAGTTAGTGCTAGTTAGGTTTAGGGGCTAGAGTTAGTGCTAGGGTTAGGTTTTTAGGGGCTAGAGTTAGTGCTAGGGTTAGGTTTAGGCTTTTAGTGCTAGGGTTAGGTTTAGGGGCTAGAGTTAGTGCTAGGGTTAGCTAGAGTTAGTGCTAGGTTTTTAGGGGCTAGAGTTAGTGCTAGGGTTAGGTTTAGGGGCTAGTTTAGGTTTAGGTTTAGGGGCTAGAGTTAGTGCTAGGGTTAGGTTTAGGGGCTAGAGTTAGTGGGGTTAGGTTTAGGGGCTAGTTAGTGCTAGGGTTAGTTTAGGGGCTAGGTTAGGTTAGGTTTAGGGGCTAGAGTTAGTGCTAGGGTTAGGTTTAGGGGCTAGAGTTAGTGCTAGGGTTAGGTTTAGGGGCTAGAGTTAGTGCTAGGGCTAGGTTTAGGGGCTAGAGTTAGTGCTAGGGTTAGGTTTAGGTTTAGTGGGTTAGGTTTAGGGGCTAGAGTTAGTGCTAGGGTTAGGTTTAGGGGCTAGAGTTAGTGCTAGGGTTAGGTTTAGTTAGGTTTAGGGGGGGCTAGAGTTAGTGCTAGGGTTAGGTTTAGGGGCTAGAGTTAGTGCTAGTGTTAGGTTTAGGGGCTAGGTTAGGGTTAGGTTTAGGGGCTAGAGTTAGTGCTAGGGTTAGGTTTAGGGGCTTTAGGTTTAGGGGCTAGAGGCTAGAGTTAGTGCTAGAGTTAGTGCTAGGGTTAGGTTTAGGGGCTAGGTGCTAGGTTAGGTTTAGGGGCTTTAGTGCTAGGTTAGGTTTAGGGGGCTAGAGTTAGTTAGGGTTAGGTTTAGGGGTGCTAGAGTTAGTGCTAGGGTTAGGTTTAGGGGCTAGAGTTAGTGCTAGGGTTAGGTTTAGGGGCTAGAGTTAGTGCTAGGGTTAGGTTTAGGGGCCAGAGTTAGTGCTAGGGTTAGGTTTAGAGGCTAGAGTTAGTGCTCGGGTTGGGCTTTGTTGACTGATGAAGAGTGGCAAACTCTGTTGGCTATCTGAGGTACTACTCACATCGAACAGGTGTCTGATGCAAACAGAGAAGCCGATTGCCAGGGCAGCTGAGCCCTTCAGGTCTCTGAATTTGGGATCACAGGTGGCTAACATGGTGAAGATGAGTTCGAAGGTGATGGCCCACAGAGATACTGGTGTTCACCTGGGGAGAGTCACATGACCTTGGTTAGCAAACAAGACAGGATGTAAGGCACGTGCAGTATACTTGAGGACAAGGGCTAAATCCCAAATGCCACCCCTTTCCCTATGTAGTGCACTACTTTGCTCCCAGACACTGTGCCAGGAGGTAAAACACTGCCTTGGCCAAGCTGGAGTCCCTGGATCACCACCATGGCTGCGGTCACCGCAGGGTTAATATGAGCTCCACTCATGTGTCCAAAATACTTGACCAGGGTGGCAATGCTGATTCCGAAGCAGAGGGAGATGAGGACTAGGTCAGGGTGGGTGCTAGGTCAGGGTGGGACAAAGATTATCATGGCGAGGAACTATCCATCAACATCCCCTCACTGCTGATATCCTGCTCAGTTTGGACAGAGAACAGGCAGATCATTGCTGATTATAATAGACTCTATTTATCCATAATGATGCATTTCGAGTTTCGCTGCCGTTCTAGTTCTAATCCTCTTTTTTATGGAAATATTTTCCATTTGCAAAACGATATACAATCTCTTAATTCTGCTGGGGAAGGTTTTCATTTTAAATCTCAGAAAACAAACATGTTAGTATTGGATGCTTTCAAAATAACACTATTATTCAAACACTATTATACACTAGAAGGATTGATTGCAAAATAAAGTGTGATGTCTCCAGATTTGACTAATAAGTGGGACCACATAACATGTCAAGAGGGATGGTCTGATTTCAGAGACAAAGGAAAGACACATTCTAGTAGTTGTTTTGTTTTGTTTGTTGAGTTGTATTTATAGTTTTTTTGTGTGTGTTTATATATGTAGTACCTGTTTATGTCCTTTTGTAGTTTGTTAGGCTCATTTCTTGTTTGTTAGCTTTTGTGTGTCCACCAGGGTGGGGTGTTTTGGGGGAGGTGTATTTTTAAATACAAAAAATAATAAAATATATTATATACACTGAGTGTAAAAAACACTTGTTAAAATCCACTTCAAATCAGTGTCTCTTAAATTGATCTGAGGCCGGGAACAGCCAATCCAGATTCAAATCCCCTAAAATGACCAACTCGGAGGATTAAAGAAAGGCGTTAAAATACTTGGATTTGGCACCAATAGCATCCATAATGGCAGCAGGGGGCGGTAAATCCCAGCAACAAATAAAAATGTATTCTGGTTTATGGACACATCCACAACCAGGAGCTCAAATGTCTTGGGAACAAAAATATTTAAAGATTGGGACGCCATGAAATTAGATTTGACATATATGACCACTTCTCCCCCTTTCTGTAATCTGTCACATCTACATTATAATAATTTACTTCAATGTCTTTATCAGATACTTAATACCATTTAACCATGTTTCCTGTACCCAAATGTCAATTGTGTCCATTTTTTAAATAATATTTTGCACATTTAGGTTAATTATCCAAAGCCCCCTACGAGATTTAAAATCAGATCATTCCCATAAGAGCTAACAGGCACAGGATCGTCTGCAGCTATTTGTTGAGTGAGACGAGACTTTGCCAAGGTCTCTGGCCAACCACATGACAGCAGAGCAGACTGAGCATTTGACAGACCTCCCTCCAGTCGCTGCATGCAGGGGCTGGTGTTGGAACTGGGAGAGCAGTGTTGGCAGAGCTCAGTCCACCCTGATGAAGCTCCCGCCAAAGGAGTGGAGTTGCTGCAGGGGATCGGAGTGGCTGCCAATGTTCCATTCTGAGTATGCACAGCCTTGGTGTGGCTCCTGTTGCACGGTTGGGGCTGCCATGGGGGGCAGGAGTGTACGGCCTGTCCCGGGGATGGGAGTATGGAGGGTAACCAAAACTAGCCTAGGAGGGAGGTTGTAAGGAATTAAGGAGGGTGGCAGTTTAGAAATATCTGGAGAGCCATGTGGTTCCCTACCCTCAACAGTGTTCTGCCAGGCCCTAGGGTAGTGGTCGGTGCTGTGTAGAGCTGGGCTGAGTTGAGGTGGGCCTGGTCTGGTAGAGCTGTGCTGTGATGGGCCAAGTCTGGTAGAGCTGTGCTGTGATGGGCCAAGTCTGGTAGAGCTGTGCTGTGATGGGCCGAGTCTGGTAGAGCTGTGCTGTGATGGGCCGAGTCTGGTTGTGCTGTGCTGTGATGGGCAGAGTCTGGTTGTGCTGTGCTGTGATGGACCGGGTCTGGTTGTGCTATGCTGTGATGGGCCGGGTCTGGTTGAGCTGTGCTGTGATGGGCCGGGTCTGGTTGAGCTGGGCTGTGATGGGCCGGGTCTGGTTGTGCTATGCTGTGATGGGCCGGGTCTGGTTGTGCTATGCTGTGATGGGCCGGGTCTGGTTGAGCTGTGCTGTGATGGGCCGGGTCTGGTTGAGCTGTGCTATGATGGGCCGGGTCTGGTTGAGCTGGGCTGTGATGGGCTGGGTCTGGTTGTGCTATGCTGTGATGGGCCGGGTCTGGTTGTGCTATGCTGTGATGGGCCGGGTCTGGTTGAGCTGTGCTGTGATGGGCCGGGTCTGGTTGAGCTGGGCTGTGATGGGCCGGGTCTGGTTGAGCTGGGCTGTGATGGGCCGGATCTGGTTGAGCTGGGCTGTGATGGGCCTGGTCTGGTAGAGCTGTGCTGAGGCAGGCCTGGTTTGGTAGCATGGGAGGGAGGTTATTGGAGGAATTGAAGAGGGTGGTGTGGCCGGCGATGTTCCAAACACTGCATGGGGTCTCTTTGACTGCTTATGGTTTGGGCAATGCTCCATGTATCTGCATGCAGTTCCTGCGAGAGAAGAGGTGGAGGGTGTTATGGGGGACAGTGTTGCTGGCTGTTCTCCAGTCTCTGTGAGGCACCCCCGGATGCAGGTATCTGATTTGTCTCAGGGAGTTGGTGGCTGGTCTGCTGCTCCTGTGGGATGAGGTGGTCTGGCCACCCAGAACATCCTTTAACGTCCTGGCGAAGGTTGGGACTGCCTCTTTGTATAGGTGTACATTGTCGTAAAGGCAGTCCAGGCTGAGGCTGGGATGGTGGGCCAGGTGTACTTTGGGCCATAGCACACAGCCCCGGGAGAGGCTGGCATTTACCCCCTGGATGGTGGCAGGGTGGATATCTCTCCTCTGGAGCAGGGTGAAGATGGTGGAGGCCCTCTCTTTCACTCCCTTTAGTGATGTGGCCATCCTCTCCTGTTGGGCACACAGGTCATTGTCCCTGTTTGAATTGATTGATTGGAGAGCCAAGCTGGGCCAGAGTCATCTCCATGGTGACCTCTTTAAATGATGCACTCTGCTGTAGAAGGATGTGCATGTGCCTCTTGATGAAAGACATCAAAACTATGAAATAACACATATGGAATCATGTAGTAACCAAAAAAGTGTTTAACAAATCAATATATATATATATATATATATATTTTTAGATTCTTCAAAAATTATTCAATCCATTGCCTAGATGACAGCTTTGCAAACTCTGGGCATTCTCGCAACCAGCTTCACCTGGAATTCTTTTCCAACAGTCTTGAAGGTGTTCCCACATATGCTGAGGACTAGTTGGCTGCTTTTCCTTCACTCTGAAGTCCAACTCATCCCAAACCTTCTCAATTGGGTTGAGGTTGAGTGATTGTGGCGGTAGGTCATTATCCAATTGACAAACAAATTATAGTCCCACTATGTGCAAACCAGATGAAATGGCGTATCGCTACAGAATGCTGTGGTAGCCATGTTGGTTAAGTGTGCCTTGAATTCGAAGGAAATCACAGACAGTGTCACCAGCAAAGCACCATCATACCTCTTCCTCCATGCTTCCATCGGTCTAATGTGCATTGCTTGTGTTTCTTGGTCCAAGCAAGTCTCTTCATTTTATTGGTGTTCTTTAATGACACTTTGTCATTATGGGGTATTGTGTGTGGTGAGGATTTACGATTTAAAAAACAAACAAGAATTGGAATAAGACTGTAACGTAACAAAATGTGGAAAAAGTCAAGGGGTCTGAGTACTTTCTGAAGGCACAGTAATTCTGTAATATATGCTGGAATGTATTTCAAATGTATTATATATAATTATTTGGACAGTTTTTTACATTTCACATGTATCCCCAAACATTTATTTAAAACTATATTTTGTATGTATTTTTTTCCTGTATTCGTTTAAAATAAGGCATTTTTATTAATTATATGAAGTGTGCCTTAGTCCTTGTTGTTTTACTGACTCAGTTGTATTGATGAGGGCACACTGCAGTATAAGATAAAGTAAAACAAAAACAAGTGTTTCATATTGGACAAGTTTGGTTTGTCCCTCCTTTTCCAGTCTATTTTCTTCCATTCGTGACAAATGAATATGACCCTGATGTTTGACACCCGGACCAAAATTGTTTGCCTGTTTACATCATGATCAGAGTAACAGCACAGTCTTTACCTATTCCCCTGTGGACATGTCTAGGTATTTAGACTGGAGCTGATGATGAAAGGACAGGACAGGCAGTCTCATCTGAGGGACAGGGGAGATAGGGAGAACAGAAAAAGTAATTGATAAACCTATCTTGATTACACCATGTGAAGTGGTGTGTCACATTCGTGTCCAGGCTGGTAGAAAGGAATGTAGGAGCAACAGGCTGTGGTGTTGTTGGCACTGCCCTCCTCTGTGGTGTTGTTGGCACTGCCCTCCTCTGTGGTGTTGTTGGCACTGCCCTCCTCTGTGGTGTTGTTGGCACTGCCCTCCTCTGTGGTGTTGTTGGCACTGCCCTCCTCTGTGGTGTTATTGGCACTGCCCTCCTCTGTGGTGTCCTCCCTCCAGTGGGCTGATAGCTGGTCCGGCCGGTAGTCAGCAAACAGCTGACCAAACAGCTGAGAGGCAGTGAGCCACACCCAACAGTAGGGGAAGCACAAGTTGGTCTCAACATGAACTGGTGGAGGGAAATAAGCAAGCAGTACAGAGAGTAAACTATTTATTTGAGAAATCAATTAACTAATCGCTGAATTGATGTAGATCTATAGTTCTACATAGCCATCATCATCGACCAAAAGAACAAGAGTTGAGAAACGTGCAAAGAGGTGAACAATTGTGGGACATGAGTTTAATCACACTGCTGTACAGAGCAGGCAATAAACGTAACGTACCACAGTACTGTAGGCCCAGTTGTCTCTCTCCAGACAACTGAGATATCTGAGGTGATTTTCCGACTGGGCCCACGTCACAGATATGATATCCAGAGGTAGTAAAGCTGGGTCCCTGAGCTGTTAGTGCTGTCGTGACAATTCCTATGGTCGCAACTACAAGACAGCACAAACAGATGGCAAGACAGCACAAACAGATCTGGGACCAGGTTCTAGGTACTGTTGTAGTGTCTTAACCAGGATGTTAGTGAGAGTGTCCTGAGGCTTGCTGAGCTCCAGGAGGCTACAGTCCTTGGTGAGTTTGAAGACCAGGGTCAGGAAGCTGAACAGCTGTTTGTCTGCTGCCTTATCATCCTGCTCCTCCTCAATGACACAGAGACAGATATAGAGCAGCTGTTAGCACAGGTTAAATAAGATTGTAATGAAAAGATAAATACCTACATCATGCTTTGATAATGATTTTGGAAGCATACCTTTTAAAATATTTTGACAACTTAAAAGTTTGATTTATAAAAGAGTAAATGTTTCTCGATAAGGGGCAGCAGAGCATCTAGACAGAGGTCAAACTGAACGCCCTCCACCTCCACATCCACAAACAGCCCACACACCTGGGCCCCGAGATGACGCAGACACACCTGTGGGTAAGGGTCAGAGGTTAGAGCAGGAAGGCATGGGGTACGTGTCAGTGATTTTATACCATATTTGATATTATATTACATTACATTTATTAATTCAGTCTTATCGAGGATATAAACACAAACACATGTAGCTTGAAGTAGTTCTGAACGAGGTGAAAGTTCTCTCTGAGGTCAGAGGCCAGACTTAGAGAAGTCTTTTCTCAGGATAACACACCCTTTGTACAGTTTTCACATTTTGCTGCCTTAAAATGAAATCAAAACATTAATTAAATGTGATGTTTTTCCTACTGATCTACAAAAGCTACTGTACATTTTCTAAGTGAAAATGTTCTTAATTACAAGTAAAAAACCAAGATGTCTTGATTGCGTATGTCTTCCCACCCCAGAGTTAGGACATGGTGGAAGCACTTGTGTTAGCCATTACAGCTGTGAATCCTTTTGAATAAGATTCTACCATCTTTGCACAGCTCTTCGGGCAACATACACTGAATATACTAAACATTAGGAACACCTTCCTAATATAGAGTTGCAACCTTGTCTCTGATCTTGAAGCAAATTTAGGTCAGCATTGAGACTGGATCATTCCGGAACACTCAACACCTCCTGGAAAGCCATTCTGGTGTGACTTTGGCAATTTGTGTAATTGTCCAACTCTGTTCCAGTGTTAGATTTTCAGAAGACAGAGGCAGGGTTTCCTGTAACTTTTGGACCTGTGCTTTGCTACATTTACATTTATTTTGATCCTGACAAACTCTCAAGTCCTTGCCAGTGACAAGTATACTCATAACATAATGCTGCCACCACAATAAAATACTGTTTGCTTATATCAGTTGAAGGTAGCAGACAGACACCAGCGTATGGTGTCAGTGTTTGTAGAAGAAACAAAGATGAGGGGGGGAGGGTCATGGGACATGCTGATAAGGCCTCTACTAACACAATGTTCCTGGTTACACTGTAACCACAGGGAAGTTCAAACCAGCTCCAAACCAACTTCAACCCTGAAATAGTTACACAACATCCACATAATATTGCTGGAACCATGTAAGACCAGAGCCCCAAAAACTAGTATAAGTGAACCTCAACACCAATTCTACAATACAGGTTTTAAATAGTTAAACAAAAAAATATAAATTATGTTTCCCACACCCCTTCCCCCGTTCTATCGCTGTGCAGCTGCACCCCTCTAGAGGAACCAGGGACACAAGCAAAGACAGTTTGAGCAGAATCAACATTGACAGGACAGAGAATGAGGGAGAGAGAGATGGAGAGAGAGAAAGAGAGAGAGGCAGAAGTAGAGAGAGAGAGTGGGAAAAGGAAACAGCAAAAGAGGGAGAGAGGGAAAGAAGGAGGAGGAGAGAGAGAGAGAGAGAGAGAGAGAGAGACATGTACTGTAGAGGGGAGAGGGGTGGATGAGAAATATATTTTCAATGAGTGATTCTGCCATGTGGAGTGAATGTTCACATAGTAGCTTTACTCTGCTTATCTCTCCTCGAATACACAGAGATGCTGCCCTTTGTAAGAGAATAGTCTATCTTATTCTCTACTTATCCAGAGTTTATTTAGAGATTAATTCAGATGTTTCCAGGCTCTCTTTGTCTGTTTGAGGAGCTCAATACGCATTTCAGTGTGTATATGAGGAGTGTTTTCAGTTCAATGTGGGCTTCACAGTGTACATGGCTTGTTGAGTGTGTCTGAATGGTGTGTGTATACAGATTGACTCATCAAAGACACATTACTCATTCATGTCTGCTGCAGATTCCTGAAAGAGGCACAGGCAAGTCCAGTCAGCCAAATAAATGGCTCTGAATGGGGGGGAGAGAAGGTTCTCCTCCACCCCTCTCTAGTCCCATCAAACTCTTTACCTCCCCTTCTCTCCCATATTCAACCCAACAGACCCCCTCTCCTTCATGTGGAGTGGCTTGGTATTGGTAGTTGCTCTAGTGGAACTCTCAGAGAGGAAAGAGGGATAAGGGAAAGTAGGGATAGGACAAAAAAGATCATTCATCCCACGTTATTCTTGTTCAAGAAAACCCAAAATGCTCAGGTCAAAGCCTTCCAGCCTTTATCTGAAAGGGAGTTGTTGGAGTCCACCTTGACAGAAAGAGTCATGTAGCAACAGTGAGCCACAGAGAGAAAGTGTCTTATGAACGAGCTCACATACTGCCTTTGACCCCCACAGTTAGATAGTCTATGCCTGTTCAGACATCATCAATGGCCTGTCATCATTACATAGATGATGGTCGTTAAATACCCCATGATCGCAGGAATCCAGGTGTATTTTTCTGGCCTGATGGTGGTTGAAGGGTCTAAGTATTCCGTCATTATCAAACCACACATGGTCTCTCTCCCTGCAACCCTACAGTGGGCTAATCAAGGGCTGACTCTGGGCCAGAACACACACAGACTCGCACGCTCCAAACGCACACATCCACACACACACACACACAGTGGCACACACACTCACAAACACACAAATGCACACACACTAGGGGTATGTGTTTAAACAGTTGGGTTGGCTGAGAGAAGGATGAGGCTTGGAGGACAGAAGCTGGGGGTACTTTGGTGCCAAGCAAACATAATGGAGTTTAAGATTTGGCAATACTAACTCTTAAACACACGTCATACTGGGGACATTGTTGGGTCATATCCCCACCTTTCTGATACACTACATGACCAAAAGTATATGGACACCTGCTTGTCAAACATCTCATTCCAAAATCCTGGGTATTAACATGGAGTTGGTTCCCCTTTGCTTGCTTATAACAGCCTCCAGTCTTCTGGGAAGGCTTTCCACTAGACGTTGGAACATTGCTGCAGGGACTTGCTTCCATTAATCTAAATCTTTAATCACTTATTAATAAGGAAGAAGGTCAAGCCAACTAACACATATAAAGTGAATCGATTGAGTGCTCTACGATAATGGCTGGTCATGGCTCAGATGATTCGTTGAGACCCCCGAGACAAAAGTACAAAGCTATTTTATAGCCAAGATATACCCCTTTCATCCTACATGACGAACAACAGATATATAGAATGGGTCACAAGGTTAAGATTTGTATGAACGATACCTATAATACATAGCAGACAGTATCTGCTGTGTCAACAGTTTTCATTGTGTAGAGACCAGTGTCCGGCCCCATATTGAACAGAAACATTAACTCATGCTCTGGAATGCTCTTTGGGTTTTATCACCCAAAGGACATCGTAAATCTCCTGTCAGTGTTATCTCCCAGAGGCCCATCCTCAGTAGAACACACACACAATAGCTATGAATACTCTATTCTGTTACATAAAACAACCATTTGATGCAATAAGAGTAATATAACATAATCTTGCAATTTTTCCACTATACATTCTAATTACATTAAATAGTTTGGTTAAGAGCTAAGAGCTGTACCTATAGAGGGCAGCAGAGTTTTTTTTAGAAAGTAGACTCTGCTACCAATGACTCACTGAACAAACTCATTGTGCTGGTGAAGTGATTACAATCTCACTCTGTCTCTGTCTCTGTCTCTGTCTCTGTCTCTGTCTCTGTCTCTGTCTTTCCCTCCCTCCCTCCCTCCCTCCCTCCCTCCCTCCCTCCCTCCCTCCCTCCCTCCCTCCCTCCCTCCCTCCCTCCCCCTCCCTCCCTTGCCATAGGGAATGTTCTGCTCATCAGGGACTAGCTGATTGATCCTGACATTTCCACAGCCTGATTATTGATAATTTCCTCCTGTCCTGAATATAAACCTGTGTAAATGTTTCTCTGAGCATTTATATTTGATTGAGGAAGAGTGTGTGTGCATAGTGTGTGCATGTGTCTGACATACAAAAATAGCAACACAGAGATGCATACATGACCATTCACAGTATACACACACACACACACACCAACCTCCAATTCAGCAGAAGCAATAGTAGGCTGTCAACCTGTCAGTGTTAAATCCAAATGTACTCCCTGCATCCTTTCAGGAACAGAACAGTGTAAATGGCTAGGATACTGTATGCACATACAGTACAATATCTGTATATTTGCGCAGCTTTTCTGAGTATAAACAGACATATTAATGATCATGATCATCACTACTTGGTGCTTGCAACACCAAGGTTGTGGGTTTGATTCCCATGGGGGACCAGTATGAAAAAAACACATGAAAATGTATGCAGTCACTACTGTAAGTCGCTCTGGATAAGAGAGTCTGCTAAATGACTAAAATGTAAAATGTACTTAACTGGTAGGCAGCTGTTGTTACTCTATACACAGAATTATGTCATAATGAGTTTACCAGATTGCCTTGTGCAACTAAGGCAAGTTAGTTTGCAATTTCATTATGTAAAAACTGGTGTAAAAACGTTTCCAGCCCGAACGTCAGATTTGGGAATTTACCCACCTTATATCAGCTTGCTTGTACTCAGATGAGAGGGGGGAAATATCTGAGGTGTGTCCTTAAAAACATGACCCAAAGTGCTAATCAGGCAGCGCTGATGTTGATATTTTAGACCAACCAAAAGCTGTCCAGCCATAATGCACACTGCCCATATACACATTGAACAAGAGTAGCCTAATGTGCTTTTAGTGCCTGCATACGTATTGAGAAACAAAAAACCTTTTTTCCCCATTTCGTTTTATTTGGTTAAAAATCAAGCATAGCCTCCACTCATCTTAATGAAGGCCAATGACTGGAACGAATTGCAAAAATCACTGAAGCTGGTGACTAATATCTCCCTCACTAACTTTAAGCATCAGCTGTCAGAGCATCTTACTGATCATTGCACCTGTACATAGCCCCATCTGTAAATAGCCCACCCAACTACCTCATCCCCATGTTGTTATTTTAAATTATTTTTCTCCTTTGGACCCCAGTAACCCTACTTCCACATTCATCTTCTCCACATCTATCACTCCAGTGTTTAATTGCTAAATTGTAATTATTTTGCCACTATGGCCTATTTATTGCCTTACCTACCTAATCTTACTACATTTGCACACACTGTATATAGACTTTTCTATTGTGTTATTGACTGTACGTTTGTTTATCCCATGTGTATAAGTAACTCTGTGTTGTTTGTGTCGCACTGCTTTGCTCTATCTTGGCCAGGTTGCAGTTGTAAATGAGATCTTGTTCTAACTTGTGTGCCATTACATTTTATTACAACCACACTTATTAGAATGATTCACCTTTCCGGTTTTATTGTGACAACGTCCGTGGCGCGTTTGCAATTTAACTTCTGGAGATGTGTAAATGTGATCTGATCTGTAAAATGGTTCCAATCATGTTCATAAAACAGGCATATTTGGGAGCAGTATAACCATGAGTTGACATTCTCCCTTTCTATTTATATTGGAACCTTGTCCAGCTACTGTGAAAAGTTTGGAAGTGCGTAAAACCCTCCATAGTCTGCGTTGTTTTAATAAAGTCAGCAAAAAAATAAATGCCTTCTCACTGTGAACTGCGTTTATTTTCCGTGTAAATATTTGTATGAACATAACAAGATTCAACAACTGAGACATAAACTGAACAAGTTCCACAGACATGTGACTAACAAATTGAATAATGTGTCCCTAAACAAAGAGGGGGGGGTCAAAATCAAAAGTTACAGTCAGTATCTGGTGTGGCCACCAGCTGCATTAAGTACTGCAGTGCATCTCCTCCTCATGGACTGCACCAGATTTGACAGTTCTTGCTGTGCAATGTTACACCACTCTTTCACCAAGGCACCTGCAAGTTCCTGGACATTTCTGGGGAGAATGGCCCTAGCCCTCACCCTCTGATCCAAGCCCTATCACGCCAACGCTAGCAAGTACACTGATAATGTTAGATTTCTTTTTTCTGACACACCCCTGAACCTATAGCAGCTACCGACTGGGCTTCGATTTACCATTTCATTAGGTTTGTTAAAATAGAGCCTTGTCTTACTCCAGTGCTGGCTTGGAGCTAATGTTGTGGGTTGGGTGTTAATACAATGTTGCAAAGGCAGAGTAGCATAACTTCAAATATACAACTTCAGCACTGTAATTGTCAGAAATTCAGATGAGGAGTGATGGGAGATGTGGTAAAATATTCAAAGGAAAATGATTGGATTATGAATGAGTAGCAAATCAACGTGTCTGTGTGTTCGTGCTCCATGAATGTGACTTCTTGCTCCAGTCTCAAATCAACGTGTCTGTGTGTTCGTGCTCCATGAATGTGACTTCCTGCTCCAGTCTCAAATCAACGTGTCTGTGTGTTCGTGCTCCATGAATGTGACTTCCTGGTCCAATCTCAAATCAACGTGTCTGTGTGTTCGTGCTCCATGAATGTGACTTCCTGCTCCAATCTCAAATCAACGTGTCTGTGTGTTCGTGCTCCATGAATGTGACTTCCTGCTCCAGTCTCAAATCAACGTGTCTGTGTGTTCGTGCTCCATGAATGTGACTTCCTGCTCCAGTCTCAAATCAACGTGTCTGTGTGTTCGTGCTCCATGAATGTGACTTCCTGCTCCAGTCTCAAATCAACGTGTCTGTGTGTTCGTGCTCCATGAATGTGACTTCCTGCTCCAGTCTCAAATCAACGTGTCTGTGTGTTCGTGCTCCATGAATGTGACTTCCTGCTCCAGTCTCAAATCAACGTGTCTGTGTGTTCGTGCTCCATGAATGTGACTTCCTGCTCCAGTCTCAAATCAACGTGTCTGTGTGTTCGTGCTCCATGAATGTGACTTCCTGCTCCAGTCTCAAATCAACGTGTCTGTGTGTTCGTGCTCCATGAATGTGACTTCCTGCTCCAGTCTCAAATCAACGTGTCTGTGTGTTCGTGCTCCATGAATGTGACTTCCTGCTCCAGTCTCAAATCGACTCTGTCCTGCCTCCAGCCATACATTGTAGAGCAGGACAGGTCAGTAGAGTCTAGAGTTGGTGCTACGGTATGGACTGACTTCTCTCTCTCAATTTCAATTTCAATTCAAGGGGCTTTATTGGCATGGGAAACATATTGTACATTGCCAAAGCAAGTGAAATAGATAATAATCAAAAGTGAAATAAACTGTAAAAAATGAACAGTAAACATGACACTCACAAAAGTTCCAAAAGAATAAAGGCATTTCAAATATGTTTATATACAGTGTTGTAATGATGTGCACATAGTTACATTACCAAAGAGAAAATAAATTGTATTTACAATGGTGTTCGTTCTTACCTGGTTGCACTTTTCTTGTGGCAACAGCTATTTCACCCAATAGATATGGGAGTTTATCGAAATTGGATTCGTTTTCGAATTCTTTGTGTGGGTCTGTGTAATCTGAGGGAAATATGTGTCGCTAATATGGTCATACATTTGACAGGAGGTTAGGAAGTGCAGCTCAGTTTCCACCTCATTTTGTCTCAATGTTAATTTCTCTGTAGGTGATGGCTTTATTGTGGAAGGTTTGCGAATCTCTTCCTTTTAGGTTTGTTGTAGAATTGAACAGCTCTTTTCTGGATGTTGATATTTAGCCGGTCTCGGGCTAATTCCGCTCTGCGTGCATTATTTGGTGTTTTACTTTGTACATGGAGGATATTTTTGCAGAATTCTGCATGCAGAGTCTCAATTTGGTGTTTGTCCCATTTTGTGAATTCTTGGTTGGTGAGCGGCCCCCATAACTCACAACCATGAAGGGTAATGGGTTGTGTAACTGATTCAAGTATTTTCAGCCAGTTCCTAATTGGTATGTCGAATTTTATGTTCCTTTTGATGGCATAGAAGGCCCTTCTTGCCTTATCTCTCAGATCGTTCACAGCTTTGTGGAAGATATCTGTGGCGCTGATGTATGTATCGTTTTTTGTGTGCTCTAGGGCAACGGTGTCTAGGTGGAACACCATTATTTTTGTCTTACTGAGATTTACTGTCAGGGCCCAGGTCTGACAGAATCTGTGCAGAAGATCTAGGTGCTGCTGTAGGCCCTCCTTGGTTGTGAACAGCACCAAATAATCAGCAACAGGAAAGATTTGATTCTACTGCAGACTGGCGGCACTGGCGGCTCCTTGCAGACTGGCGGCACTGGCGGCGCTGGGCAGACGGGTGGCACAGGCGGCGCTGGGCAGACGGGTAGCTCAGATGGCGCTGGGCAGATGGGAAGCTCCGGCAATGCTGGAGAATTTTTTATATTTTTTATATTATTTCACCTTTATTTAACCAGGTAGGCTAGTTGAGAACAGGTTCTCATTTACAACTGTGACCTGGCCAAGATAAAGCATAGCAGTGTGAACAGACAACACAGAGTTACACATGGAGTAAACAATTAACAAGTCAATAACACAGTAGAAAAAAAAGGGGAGTCTATATACAATGTGTGCAAAAGGCATGAGGAGGTAGGCGAATAATTACAATATTGCAGATTAACACTGGAGTGATAAATGATCAGATGATCATGTACAGGTAGAGATATTGGTGTGCAAAAGAGCAGAAAAGTAAATAAATAAAAACTGTGGGGATGAGGTAGGTGAAAATGGGTGGGCTATTTACCACATATTCAAGGTCGGAACCATCCAGTGTGGTGATGCTAGTAGGGCATGCGGGTGCAGGCAGCGATTGGTTGAAAAGCATGCATTTGGTTTTACTAGCGTTTAAGAGCAGTTGGAGGCCACGGAAGGAGTGTTGTATGGCATTGAAGCTCGTTTGGAGGTTAGATAGCACAGTGTCCAATGACGGGCTGAAAGTATATAGAATGGTGTCGTCTGCGTAGAGGTGGATCAGGGAATCGCCCGCAGCAAGAGCAACATCATTGATATATACAGAGAAAAGAGTCGGCCCGAGAATTGAACCCTGTGGCACCCCTATAGAAACTGCCAGAGGCCCGTACAGCATGCCCTCCGATTTGACACACTGAACTCTGTCTGCAAAGTAATTGGTGAACCAGGCAAGGCAGTCATCCGAAAAACCGAGGCTACTGAGTCTGCCGATAAGAATATGGTGATTGACAGAGTTGAAAGCCTTGGCAAGGTCGATGAAGACGGCTGCACAGTACTGTCTTTTATCGATGGCGGTTATGATGTCGTTTAGTACCTTGAGTGTGGCTGAGGTGCACCCGTGACCGGCTCGGAAACCAGATTGCATAGCGGAGAAGGTACGGTGGGATTCGAGATGGTCAGTGACCTGTTTGTTGACTTGACTTTCGAAGACCTTAGATAGGCAAGGCAGAATGGATATAGGTCTGTAACAGTTTGGGTCCAGGGTGTCTCCCCCTTTGAAGAGGGGATGACTGCGGCAGCTTTCAATCCTTGGGGATCTCAGACGATATGAAAGAGAGGTTGAACAGGCTGGTAATAGGGGTTGCGACAATGGCGGCGGATGGTTTCAGAAATAGAGGGTCCAGATTGTCAAGCCCAGCTGATTTATACGGGTCCAGGTTTTGCAGCTCTTTCAGAACATCTGCTATCTGGATTTGGGTAAAGGAGAACCTGGAGAGGCTTGGGCGAGGAGCTGCGGGGGGACCGGAGCTGTTGGCCGAGGTTGGAGTAGCCAGGCGGAAGGCATGGCCAGCCGTTGAGAAATGCTTGTTGAAGTTTTCAATAATCATGGATTTGTCGGTCGTGACCGTGTTCCCTAGCCTCAGTGCAGTGGGCAGCTGGGAGGAGGTGCTCTTGTTCTCCATGGACTTCACAGTGTCCCAGAACCTTTTGGAGTTGGAGCTACAGGATGCAACTTCTGCCTGAAGAAGCTGGCCTTAGCTTTCCTGACTGACTGCGTGTATTGGATCCTGACTTCCCTGAACAGTTGCATATCGCGGGGACTGTTCGATGCTATTGCAGTCCGCCACAGGATGTTTTTGTGCTGGTCGAGGGCAGTCAGGTCTGGAGTGAACCAAGGGCTGTATCTGTTCTTAGTTCTGCATTTTTTGAACGGAGCATGTTTATCTAAAATGGTAAAAGTTACTCTTAAAGAATGACCAGGCATCCTCAACTGACGGGATGAGGTCAATGTCCTTCCAGGGTACCCGGGCCAGGTCGATTAGAAAGGCCTGCTCACAGAAGTGTTTTAGGGAGCGTTTGACAGTGATGAGGGGTGGTCGTTTGACTGCGGCACCGTAGCGGATACAGGCAATGAGGCAGTGGTCACTGAGATCCTGATTGAAGACAGCAGAGGTGTATTTGGAGGGCCAGTTGGTCAGGATGACGTCTATGAGGGTGCCCTTGCTTACAGAGTTAGGGTTGTACCTGGTGGGTTCCTTGATGATTTGTGTGAGATTGAGGGCATCTAGCTTAGATTGTAGGACTGCCGGGGTGATAAGCATATCCCAGTTTAGGTCACCTAACAGAACAAACTCTGAAGCTAGATGGGGGGCAATCAATTCACAAATGGTGTCCAGGGCACAGCTGGGAGCTGAGGGGGGTCGGTAGCAGGCGGCAACAGTGAGCGACTTATTTCTGGAGAGAGTAATTTTCAGAATTAGTAGTTCGAACTGTTTGGGTATGGACCTAGAAAGTATGACATTACTTTGCAGGCTATCTCTGCAACTCCTCCCCCTTTGGCAGTTCTATCTTGACGGAAGATGTTATAGTTGGGTATGGAAATCTCTGAATTTTTGGTGGCCTTCCTGAGCCAGGATTCAGACACGGCAAGGACATCAGGGTTAGCAGAGTGTGCTAAAGCAGTGAGTAAAACAAACTTAGGGAGAAGGCTTCTGATGTTGACATGCATGAAACCAAGGCTTGGCGGGAGACTCCGGCAGCGCTGTAGAGGAGGAAGGCTCCGGCAGCGCTGAACAGGAGGGAGACTCCGGCAGCGCTGGACAGGCGAGGCGCACTGTAGGCCTGATGCGTGGTGCTGGCACTGGTGGTACTGGGCCGAGGACACGCACAGGAAGCCTGGTGTGGGGAGCTGCCACCGGAAGGCTGGTGTGTGCAGGTGGTACTGGATAGACCGGACCGTGAAGGCGCACTGGAGCTCTTGAGCACCGAGCCTGCCCAACCTTACCCGGTTGAATGCTCCCGGTCGCCCTGCCAGTGCAGCGAGGTGGAATAGCCCACACTGGGCTATGCAGGCGAACCGGGGACACCGTGCGCAAGGCTGGTGCCATATAAGCCGGCCCAAGGAGACGCACTGGGGACCAGAGCCGGCTTCATGGCACTTGGCTCGATGCTCACTCTAGCCCGGCCGATACTCCGAGCTGGTATGTACCGCACCGGGCTATGGACCCGCACTGGAGACACCGTGCGCACTACAGCATAACACAGTGCACTGTTCCCTCGTATCGCCGGCTCTTCTCTCTGGCTGCCTCTGCTCTCCTAAGTGCCTCCACCTGTTCCCATGGGAGGCGATCTCTTCCAGCCAGTATTTCCTCCCAAGTGTAACAACCCTTGCCGTCCAAAATGTCTTCCCATGTCCACTCCTCCTTTCGCTGCTCTTGCTGCCGCTGCCTGTCACCATGCCGCTTGGTCCTGTTGGGGTGGGTGATTCTGTAACGGTTTTCTTGAGGTGAAGGAGAGGCGGACCAAAACGCAGCGTGGTGGTTATTCATGTTTAATATATAAAGACACTATACATGAATAAACTAACAAAATAAGAAACGTGAAAACTCAAAACAGCCCTATCTGGTGCAATGAAGTGAAACACAGTGAAACCCAGGCTACCTAAGTATGATTCTCAATCAGAGACAACTAATGACACCTGCCTCTGACTGAGAACCATACTCGGCCGAAACATAGAAATACCCAAATCATAGAAAAACAAACATAGACTGCCCACCCCAACTCACGCCCTGACCATACTAAATAAAGACAAAACAAAGGAAATAAAGGTCAGAACGTGACACCATGTTTGTGTACATGGATTTTATAATGTTGTATGTTTTCCGCCTAACACCACTTTACATCAATTTGTATAGCAGACCCTCATGCCAAATAGAGTCTTTTTTTAAATCAACGAAGCATGAGAAGACTTTTCCTTTGTTGTGGTTTGTTTGTCAATTTGGGTGTGTAGGGTGAATACGTGGTCTGTCATACGGTAATTTGGTAAAAAGACAATTTGACATTTGCTCAGTACATTGTTTTCGCTGAGGAAATTTATGGGTCTGCTGTCATGGATGATAATGCAGAGGATTTCCCCAAGGTTGCTGTTGAGGCATATCCCCCAGTAGTTATTGGGGTCAATTTTGTCTCCACTTTTGTGGATTGGGGTGATCAGTCCTTGGTTCCAAATATTGAGAAAGATGTCAGAGCTGAGGATGATGTTAAAGAGTTTAAGTACAGCCAATTGGAATTTGTGGGAAAAAGCAGGAGCTGATACAAAAAAACGCTGGTTGACTTGACAAACAAGACGAACTGGCAACAGACAAACAGAGAACACAGGTATAAATACACAGGGGATAATGGGGAAGATGAGCGACACCTGGAGGGAGGTGCAGACAATCACAAAGACAGGTGAAACAGATCAGGGTGTGACAGGTATAGTATGGACTACACTGTAAAACCAATTGTTTAGGATCTGAACACAAAACTAAACACTTTCAGTAACACTTTTTAAACACATCAAGGCATTTAGAATTTCCATAAAAATGCATCACAGTCTTTAGATTGGAAACGCCAGGACATGTTAATTCGCTGTAACACTTTTTAAACACATGAACACATTTATTCAGCACAAGGCGTTTAGGTTTTAAACACTAAATGTGGTGTAAAGCCATATTTGAATATTTCCAAGCATTCCTTTGGAGTGAATGTGAGAGATACCCGTATGACTGCTTTTGTTAGTGACAGAGACATGGTTGTTGCATTCAAAAACTCCTAATTCATTAAGCCTTCACCAAGTGACTGTCTAAGAGAATGTGAATCAATAAAAAGTAAACCCTTTATGACCACATATTATACATGTCATAAGGCCTTTAGTTTTGGCTTAGTTATCCTTGACATTGTGGTCTGAAAATCCCCATGAGTCACATCAGACCAGCAAGTCTCACTACGCTAGTTTGTGAAGTGAATAAGTAATTCATATCGGAATCCAGCCAGAGGGAGGATATCCAACAATTTGAATATTTTATCATCCCTAACCTGCAGAATGACTGCTGTGGTGAAAGACATAATAAACAAGACTACCTAAACTGGAACAACCATCTCAGTAACAGGTACAATATGTCCAACTCCTTACAGATTGGATTAGTTTAGACGACAGGAAAGTAAACACTAATGCTTAAAATCTGAACACTTAAGAGATATATTGTGTTCTCCTGATTAGAAACTGACAGGAAAAGCTGACTATTTAATCTTGCATTCTAAACGCTTGTGTTAAAGATGAGAACACTTATTGGCAAATCTAAATGCCTAATGTTTATGTTTAAATACTGACATTAAAGTTATAAACATGACATGTGTTTTATGGTTTTAGATTGTACTTTATTCTGTAGCCTACTGGTGCTGTGGACAACTTCGCCATTCAGATTCCTCCACCCCATATACTGTAACATTCTTCACAGATGATTGACTGAGAACATCTGCTTCAGTGAGACATTTATACCCTCAGACATCTATACCCTCAGAGACATCTATACTCTCAGAGACATCTATACCCTCAGAGGTGCAGGGGCATCAAATCAGTAGTATTCAAAAACACATTATAGCAATATTTAGGAAATTTGCCTGAGTTCTAGGCTGGCGCTGAAAACAGGGCAATCTCAGTCACTTATACAGAGCTTCTATGTCATCCATCTTTTTAATTGCGATGGGATCTCAGCTTTAAAGGCATTGTCTTATATTGGCATTGTCTACCATGTAAAGTAAAATGATAAAAACTATTGGATTTGGAGAGAGAAACAAATAAAATTAACTACCTGGGGGCACTGCCCTGATGCTATATGGTATCATTGGAAAAATATCATTTTCAATTTCTCAAATGACATTAATGTATTTATATTTGGAAAGTATTTAGACCCCTTTATCTTTTGCACAGTTTTTCAGTAGTATTCAGACCCTTTGCTATGAGACTTGAAATTGAGCTTAGGTGCATCCTGTTTCCATTGATCATCCTTGAGATGGTTCTACAACTTGATTGGAGTCCACCTGTGGTAAATTCAATTGATTGGACATGATTTGGAAAGGCACACACCTGTCTATATAAGGTCCCACAGTTGACAACGCAGTAAAAGGCACATGACAGCCAGCTTGGAGTTTGCCAAAAGGTACCTAAAGACCCAGACTATGAGAAACAATATTCTCTGGACTGATGAAACCAAGATTGAACTCTTTGGCCTGAATGCATAGTGTCATGTCTGGGGGAAACCTGGCACCATCCCTACAGTGAAGCATGGTGGTGGCAGCATCATGCTGTGGGGATGTTTTTCAGCGGCAGGGACTGGGAGACTAGTCAGGATCAAGGGAAAGATGAACGTAACAAAGTACAGAGATTCCTGATGAAACCTGCTCCAGAGCACTCAGGACCTCAGACTGGGGCGAGGTTTCCAGGAGGAGAATTTCCCTAAGCACACAGCCAAGACAATGGAGGAGGGTCTTCAGAACAAGTCTCTGAATGTCCTTGGAAAGTCCAGCCAAAGCACGGACTTGAACCCAATGGAACATCTCTGGAGAGACCTGAAAATAGCTGTGCAGTGACGCTCCCCATCCAAGCTGACAGGGTTTGAGTGGATGTGCAAAGAATGGGAGAAACTTCCAAAATACAGGTGGGCCAAGCTTGTTGCATCATACCCAAGAAGACTCGATGCTATAATCGCTGTCAAAGGTGCTTTAACAAAGTTCTGAGTAAAGGGTCTTTGCAAAAAATGTGCTAAAAATTCTAAAACCCTGTTTTTGCTTTGTCATTATGGGGTATTGTGTGTAGATTGATGAGAGGAAAAAAACAATTTGATCCATTTTAGAATAAGGCTGTTACGTACTGTAAGAAAATGTGAAAGAAGTCAAAGGGTCTGAATACTTTCCGAATGCAGAGCACAATGCAAAAATTCAAACAGAGCACAATGCAAAAATAAAATAGATAAATAAAAGTGTGTCAGTAGCTACATTTCCATCCAAATGGCAAAACATTTTCATGTAAATATTCAAAAATCTGCATAAAAATAATATCTGCATTATCCCACCAGAGATGTGATTCCATCAAATTGCTTGTTTTGGATAAAAGGCTGTGTGTGATTACACAGTCCACATAAAAACTTTTGCAGTTGAACTCTCTTTCTCACACCCTGATCTGTTTCACCTGTCTTGTCTCCACACCCCCTCCAGGTGTCTCCCATTTTCCCCATTATCCCCTGTGCAATATGTATACCTGCATTTTATGTTTGTCTGTTGCCAGTTCGTCTTGTCTCGTCAAGCCAAGCAGTGTGTTTTTCCATACTCCTGTTTCTCTAGTTCCTGTTTTCTAATCCTCCCGGTTCTGACGATTTCTGCCTGCCCCTGTCAGAAGTTTACATACACTATGTTGACTGTGCCTTTAAACAGCTTGGAATCTGTCAGGGCCAGACGGATTACCAGGACGCATACTCAGAGCATGTGCTGACAAGCTGGCAAGTGTCTTCACTGACATTTTCAACCTCTCCCTGACCCAGTCTGTAATACCTATATGTTTCAAGTAGACCACATAGCACTCACATCTGTAGCCATGAAATTATTTGAAAGGACGGTCATGGCTCACATCAACACCATCCTCCCAGACACCTCCCAGACACCATCCTCCCAGACACCTCCCAGACACCATCCTCACAGACACACACTCCAATTTGCATATCACCCCAACAGATCCACAAATGACACAATCTCTATTGCAATCCATTCTGCCCTTTCCCACTTGGACAAAAGGAAGACCTATGTGAGAATGCTGCTCATTGACTACAGCTCAGCGTCCAACACCATAGTGCCCTCAAAGCTCATCACTAAGTTAATGTCTCTGGAACTGAATACCCACCACTGCAAATGGATCCTGGACTTCGTGATGGGATGCCCCCAGGTGGTGAGGGTAGGCAACTACACATCCGCCAAGCTGATCCACAACACAAAGACCCCTCAGGGGTGCATGCTTAGTCCACTCCTGTACTCCCTGTTTACCCATGACTGTGTGGCCACACACACACACACACACACACACACACACACACACACACACACACACACACACACACACACACACACACACACACACACACACACACACACACACACACACACACACACACACGCTACATATGCTGTTAGTCACTATACATGCATCCTGACGCCACACACACACACACACACACACACACACACACACACACACACACACACACACACACACACACACACACACACACACACACACACACGCTACACATGCTGTTAGTCACTATACATGCATCACACACGCTACATATGCTGTTAGTCACTATACATGCATCCTGACACACACACACACACACACACACACACACACACACACACACACACACACACACACACACACACACACACACACACACACACACACACACACACACACACACTACATATGCTGTTAGTCACTATACCCCTACCTGGGAGTCCCAAAGGGGCAGAGCACAATTGTCCCTTCATCGTCCGGGTTTGACCGGGGTCAATGTAAATAAGAATTTGTTCTTAACTGACTTGTTAAATAAAAACACGTATAAAAACAATATACAGCACATAGCTACCTCAATTACTTTGTACCCCTGTACATCAACTCGGTACTGGTACTCTCTGTATATAGCCATGTTATTTTCTATTCCCTACATATAGCCAACATTACTCATTATTTTTATTCATTATTCACTGCGTCATTATTTTTTATTTTTTTATAAAACATTTATATCATCTTTAACTCTGCATTGTTTGAAAAGAATCCATAAGCAAGCATTTCACTGTTCAGTCTACACATGTTGTCTACAAAGCATGCGACAAATTCAATTGATTTATTTTATTTCATCAAGCTCATCACCATGCACTTTTGACACCGTCTGAACTGTATCATAGCTTATTTCATCTGTAGCCTAATAAACTGTATGCTTTGTCGAGTCGTAGTGGGAGGACCACACAGCATGACTCCAAGTTTACTTCAATATAATGTTATTATATCAATATTTGTATATCATTAATTTTACCGACACAGTAAGCACAAGCTCTCACAGTCTCACATCAGAATTAGACGTTCATCCATGCGTCTCAAATGTCAAATTTCAAAGGTGTTCCAAACGTCAAATTTCAAAGTGTTTAAGGTCAAGTTTTTCACATTAACTGGGTTAAGTTTAGGCATTAACTCTGAAATCTTAAGGTTTGGCATCAACTCCGAATGGTTAATGTAAGGGTTAATGTTTGGGATAGGTTTAAATCAAAATAAAAACATTTCTATCACTGGATTGAAACATGCAACTTCTTGCACCAGGCGCAGATGCTTACATCACCCATCCACTATCCCTGTCCACAATGCCCTGGCAAAACCAAACTCTACTTGAAGGTAACAGCGCTCACATCCACAGACGTTGCTGAACGTCTGATATTGACTTTTATCATGGGTGACCTGGCTGACAAACAGATACCACCTTGTCTAGTGTATTTTGTTTTGTCGATATTTGGTAAGTTTATATAGACACATTTGCTGTTTCCATCAGGCCTGTCGTGACATTTTTTATGCAACGTACTGGAAACATGGTTTCAATGTGCACATGTGTGTGTTGTTTGTGTGTAGCACAAACTACAAGGATTATGTTGTAATTCTCACATTTTGAGTGGTAGTGTGTATACGTTCATGTGTGTGTGTGTGTGTGTGTGTGTGTGTGTGTGCTTGCATGTGTGAATGCGTGCACGCACATCCATGCTTGCGTGTGTCTTCCAGCTCACCCCTTAAACTATCACACTGTAACAGATGACATCCTTTATGTGATTGAAATGTCACGGTGCTCTTAGCAAAACAAACAAAATGACTGAATGGAAGAATGATATAAAATCGGTAGTTTGTAAAGAGAGCGCTAACAGTGGAATGACCTTTCCTATGTGCAAACGCTGTCCACTCTATGCCTTATTGAGACAACACAAAGAGACATCAAAGAGTTTCACAGCAGGGGCTCTTTATAGAGACATGGTGGCCCTGTGATGGTGTCTGTGTCAACCAGACACCTCCAATAGAGATGTCTCATAACAAACTATTCAATAGCACAGCAAGGAGGGGCACAATGAAGAGATGAACCATTATTAAATAAATTAAAATGTAGACTTTTTATCTGAAAGCAGGGGTAAATAACATTTAAAAAAAAATCTCATGTAGTGATTCTTTGTCTCTGAGACTAATTCATTGCCTGTGACTGATACAGGGAAGAGCAAAGCCACCAGTTCCCTACAGACAGCTAGACAGCCCAGACAGACACGGGTCCTCCTGAACCCCTAGAGGAAAACCAAGAGAACGGGGCTGCTTTAGAGGACAATAAAGAAAAAAAGATAAAAGAACAGAGAGAGAGAGAGAGAAAGCAGGCAAGAGATTGAGAGAGCTACATAGAGAGACGGAGAGATAAGACAGTCAGGGAGGGAGAGAGAGAGAGAGGTCTGCAGTAATATACCAGTGTAGTCCAGGTTCAGAGGTAGGTCATCCAGTCTTCATACAGAATGCTCTCTGAAGGTGATCTGGAATCTGAGAGGATTTTCACTTGTCATTTGAAATAGGAAGTTAAAGGGTTAGACTGGAGGGAAAAAAACACATTTATTGATGTCACGTATCTCTGTTTGTGAGCCACAGTCACAACTGGCTGTTGTGTGAGGTTGAGCATGTTTCTTTGTAGGTTTGTGTTTGTACCTGTAATGTTAGATTAAGATAGGTATGTTAAGCTTTTCCATAATAAAAATGATTTAAAACATGCCATCTCAGAAAGAGAGGGGGGGAGAAATAGAGAGAGAGAAAGAGAATGAGGAATGGGGAAGAGGTCAGAAGAGAGAGTCATGGATGAAGAAGATGGAGAGAGGGAGATGTATAGCTAAAGAATGTGAGGACAGGAACAGAGGATGTTGAGTGATGGATAAAGAACAGAGAGAGACCTGACTGTTGTGTGTCCATTCAAATTGAAAATGTCTTGCTGTGCTGCAGTTAAGTAATTGCTCTTCACGGAATGAATACAACAATCACAAGAATCTAAGCAGTCTCTCCTTTAATGCTCCACATTTCTCACAAAGTTAATCATCTCCTTCCACGTTGAAACATTGACTGAATCTCAAATGTCTCCCTCTACGCTATATAGTGCACTATTTTTGACCAGTGCCCAGGGCTCCGGTCAAAGGTAGGGCACTATATAGGGAATAGGGTGCCGTTTGGGACATACCCTTAATCCCCAATAAGCGATTGCTTTCTCCTATCCTATGCCCATTACAGAAACTTCTGTGAGCCATTCATTTAATGCCACTCCCCACTGCGCAGGTATACAGGAAACCAGTCCAATAAACCTACACATTTTTTCCCACATATACGTTCATCCTATTTATAGCATTGTATACATTGGAATTATTTGTAACCAGCTATATAGGAGAGCCGAGGAAAGCTTACCTGAAAGTGATTCATAGTACCCCAGAGATGGGGTGCGTCCCAATGGCACCCTAGTATTCTATATACAGTGCACTACTTTTGACCAGAGCCCAGTGTGCCATTTGGGATGCAGACATGTTCTCCTCCCCATTTAGATCACATTGGTATTATAGAACATTTTGAGAACATTTACATTTAACCGCAGGGTAAATACCATGTTGTCATTGATCTAACATGGTTCTTTCTGGGATGTTTGGCTGTGATTGGCTGACACCTCTTTGATTTCCTTGTTTCGACATCCTGCTGTTCGTCTCCATGGACAACAGTCAGGAAACAGTTCAGAAATGTCAGTTGTTTAATTAAACCCCTCTTTAAAATTACAATTGGGAAGGGAAAGAAACACACACACACACACACACACACACACACACACACACACACACACACACACACACACACACACACACACACACACACACACACACACACACACACACACACACACACACACACACACACACACACACACACACACACACACTCTCTTACATCGGTTTTCTTCACTCAACTCTCTCTTTCTCTTCTTCTATTTCAGTCTCTTTCTTGTCTTTCTTTTCTCTCTCCCCTATTCTCGGATTTTAGGTATTATTCATAATGTCCCATCTCCACTCCTCCATATTGTCATGTTTCATCAGTGTGTGTGAAAAGAGAGAGAGCATGAAGGAGGGACAGAGAGAGACAGCGAGAGAGAGAGAGAGAGAGACAGCGAGAGAGAGAGAGAGAGAGAGCAAGAGAGAGAGCAAGAGATGGGGAGACAGGATGAGGGAATGAATGAGAGAGTCCCTGGCTCTAAGGACATCAGATCATTCTTAATCTCTGTGTCTAGTTCAGTACCCCCCCCCCTCTCTCTCTCTCTCTCTCTCTCTCTCTCTCTCTCTCTCTCTCTCAATTCAATTCAAAGGGCTTTATTGGCATGGGAAACGTGTTTACCTTGCCAAAGCAAGTGAAATAGATAATAAACAAAAGTGAAATAAACAATAAAAATTAACTGTACACATTACACTCACAAATGTTTCAAAGGAATAGAAAAATGTCAATGTCATATTTTGGCTATGTACAGTGTTATAACCACCCCCCTCCAGGTGTCGCCCATCTTCCCCATTATCCCCTCTGTATTTATACCTGTGTTCTCTGTTTGTCTGTTGCAAGTTCATTTTGTTTCGTCAAGCCTACCAGCTTTTTCTCTCTGTTCCTGTCTCTCAAATTTTCCTGTTTTCTAGTTTTCCCTGTGTTAACCTTTTCTGCCTACCCTGCCCCTGAGCCTGCCTCTCATCCTGTACCTTCACCCATATCTATCTGGATTACTGACCCCTGCCTGCCCTTGACCTGATTTTTCCTGCCCCTGTTGGATTTAATAAACTGTTGTTACTTCAACTTTGTCTGCATCTGGGTCTTACCTGAAATGTGATAGGTTGTATTTACAATGGTGTTTGTTCTTCACTGGTTGCCCCTTTTCTTATAGCAACAGCTTGCTGCTGTGATGGCATACTGTGCTATTTCCCCCAATAGATATGGGAGTTTTACAAAATTGGATTTGTTTTCAAATTCTTTGTGGGTCTGTGTAATCTGAGGGAAGTATGTGTCTCTAATATGGTCATACATTTGGCAGGAGGTTAGGACGGTGATCTCAATTTCCACCTCATTTTGTGGGCAGTGTCATGACTTTTGCCTGAGTGGGAGGTTTATGACCCCCATAAATACCTTTCCCCATTTTCCTCTCTCTACTCTACCGATGTGACTACTGAAAATCCCTTTGTTAACATTGAGAGAGAGTCTGGTGATATCAAAAGATGGCAAATAGAACCATATTTTGGTAATCCGACCAGTTGAAAATATACATTGGGACTTAACTTCTCTAGGGTACGCTAGCGTCCCACCTGGCCAACATCCAGTGAGATTGCAGATCGCCAAATTCAAATACAGAAATACTCATTATAATAATTCAGAAAAGATACAACTATTTTATAGGTTTAAAGATGAACTTCTTGTGAATTCAATCACGGTGTCAGATTTCAAAAAAGCTTTACGGCGAAAGCATACCTTACGATTATTTGAGAACATATCCCAACCGGCAAATCATTACAAACAGTAACCAGTAAAGTAGAAGTTACACAAGTCAGAAATAGAGATAAAATTAATCACTTACCTCTGATGATCTTCATATGGTTGCACTCAGAAGACATTCATTTATTCAATAAATGTTCCTTTTTTTGGATAAAGTCTCTTTATATCCAAAAACCTCCGTTTTGTTCACGTGTTTTCCTTCAGTAATCCACAGGCTCAAACACAGTCACAACAGGCAGACAAAAAAATCCAAATAGTATCCGTAAAGTTCGTAGAAACATGTCAAACGATGTTCATAATCAATCCTCAGTCCTCATGCCTCAGGTCGTTATTATTTCAACCGAACAATAACGTTGTCAATATAAAAGGTAAACAAGGAAGGCACTCTCTCGGTCGCGCGCATGAAAAAGCTCTGACACGGCAGGGTCCACTCATTCAGACTGCTCTTACTCCCTCATTTTTCAGAATACAAGCCTGAAACAATTTCTAAAGACTGTTGACATCTAGTGGAAGGCATAGGAACTGCAATTTGAGTCCTATGTCAATGTATACTGTAATGGCATTGAATAGAAAAGTACAAAAACATTTTTTATCCTACTTCCTGAATGGATTTTTCTTAGGTTTTTGCCAAATCAGTTCTATTATACTCACAGACACTATTTTCAACAGTTTTGGAAACGTTAGAGTGTTTTCTATCCAAATCTACCAATTATATGCATATCCTATCTTCTGGGCCTGAGTAGAAGGCAGTTTAATTTGGGCACGCTTTTCATCCAAAATTCCAAATGCTGCCCCCTATTCCAAATACTGACCCCTTGTTAATGAATATAATGTCAGTTCAGTTGGCGTCTGAGACATGATTACTGATGATAGGATGACATAAACTGTATCTTCGAAAATCTACACATTCTAGTTATCAGATTCACATGGAATTGTTGTGCTAATATGACACTAATATGACACTAAATGTTTAACACGTTGTTTGTTTGTACATTATGAGTGTAATGTTTACAGTTAATTTTTATTGTTTATTTTACTTTTGTATATTATCTACTCCACTTGCTTTGGCAATGTTAACATATGTTTCCCATGCCAAAAAGCCCCCTAATTGAATTGAGAGAGAGAGAGAGAGAGAGAGAGAGGGAGAGAGAGGGAGAGAGAGGGAGAGGGAGAGAGAGAGAGAGAGAGAGAGAGAGAGAGAGAGAGAGAGAAACTAACACCACAAACTTTACTTTGAACTCTCCCTGTGTGTGTATTGTTTCCTCTGCAGACTTTGTGATGCAACTTTTGGGTTTGTTTGTAACTGTGTTCAATACCCTAGGTCACCCTCTCAAATGAAGAGGGGTCTGCTCTCTCTCCCTCTATCCATGTCTTTACTTCCTTGCTTCTTCTCCCTTCCTCTTCTGTTCCCAGTGTCATGCGACTGAAATATCTCCACTCGAGCTCTCGAATTGGTACCTTTTCTATGGCATATTGAATAACACGCTGTCAAGAAGACGGTCACATGTGTTTGCAAAGCAGAGGATCCCTGGTTTGAGCCCATTAAGGGACAGGGTACTTAAGGAAGGAAGCTATACTGTTAAGCAAGTACTGGTACACTATAACGTCTTCCCACAGCGGAGGGCATTTTTGTTTATGTTTTATTCCCCCAGAATGCTGTTCTCTCCCATGAGAGGTGTACTCAGAGGGTGTCAGCGAGCGAGGGCCACCCACAATTCCTTTCATCTCACAATGCTTTCATTTATAATTCAGTCCCAGCAGTAGTCTATGCTACGCTACACTATAAAATTTCACTGCGCTAATCTCATGCCTGCTTTTGGTTTTCACTCTTTTCCTCCGTCATAATAATCATAGGGTGTGTGCATCCCAAATGGAATCCTTGTCCCCAGAGGTAGTGCACTATATAGGAAATAGGGTGCCATTTGGGACACTGGCATAGTCTCTTCCTGTATGCTTTTCTTTTTTTACTCACTCCAGAGTTTCTGAGTTGCTTTGAATTTGAGTTTTCTTTATGCATCTCATAACACAGGAAGAGTAGAGGAAGGGAAGTTAATAAGAATATGGGTTTAAAATAACTCACATAATTCTGTATAACTCAGAGAATTAGTGAGAGAAACAGCCATGAGACATAGTTTCTCTTTGCAGGGATGAAGCCATTAAAACATGGTTGCCCAACTGGCAGCCCACGGCCCGAATTTGGCCCATGGTTGCTTTTATTTGGCTCCCCAAGTTTTTAGTTTTTATTGCTGGGCATAAAAGACTGTAAAAACACCAGGAAATCTGCTCCAAGTGATTTTAATTTCGAAATTCCCAAGTATTCCCACACATAATAGCGAGGCATGTGATCATATGCAAATGGGAGCAAGGTTTGAAAATATTATGTTTTTGTAAAATATTACTGTAGATCTGTTTGGGCTTCTTGAGGACAGTTTGCAGTCTACAAATTATTTGTAATTATGTTCTGGCATCCTGACCATCCGCTCAAGAAAAAAACGTCCCACTGCTGAATCTAGTTGATGATCCCTGCATTAGACCAAGTCACTAGAACAGCAACAGTGCTGCATGAATATGAGTATAATTACATAATATATTTACATTTACAAGTGTGATTTAGGACTTAACATTCTGGTCATGGGATTGTTGTATTTGGTTGAATTTTGATAAAAGATGAGATCTGGTCAACATGTTGGACCAGAGGGTTGCATGAAGATCATGCTTTTACTGACATCATCTACAGTGTCTTCAGAAAGTATTCAGACCCCTTGACTTTTCCACATTACATTAAAGCCTTATTCTAAAATTGATTACATTGTTTTTTCCCTCATCAATCTACACACAATAACCCATAATGACAAAACCAAAACAGGTTTTTAGACATTTTTGCTAATTTATATATTTTTTTGTAAATGGCCATTTACTCAGTACTTTGTTGAAGCACCGTTGGAAGCGATTACAGCCTGGATTCTTCTTGGGTATGACACTACAAGCTTGGCACAGCTGCATTTGGGGAGTTTCTCTAAAGCTCTGTCAGGTTGGATGGGGAGCGTCGCTGCACAGCTTTTTTCAGTTCTCTTTAGAGATGTTCAAGTCCGGGCTCTGGCTGGGCAACTCAAGGGTATTCAGAGACTTGTCCCAAAGCCACTTCTCTATTGTCTTGGCTGAGGTCCTGAGCACTCTGGAGCAGGTTTTCATCAAGGATCTCTCTGTACTTTGCTCCGTTCATCTTTCCCTCAATCCTGGCTAGTATCCCAGTCCCTGCCGCTGAAAAACATTCCCACAGTGTGATGCTACCACCACCATGCTTCATCGTAGGGATGGTGCCAGATTTCCTCCAGACATGGCGCTTGGCATTCAGGCCAAAGAGTTCAATCTTGGTTTCATCAGTTCAGAAAATATTTTTTCACATGGTCTGAGAGTCGTTAAGTGCCTTTTGGCAAACTCCAAGCGGGCTGTCATGTGCCTTTTACTGAGGAGTGGGTTCTGTATGGCAACTCTACCATAAAGGCCTGTTTGGTGGAGTGCTGCAGAGATGGTTGTCCTTCTGGAAGGTTCTCCCATCTCCACATAGGAACTCTAGAGTTTTGTCAGAGTGACAATCGTGTTCTTGGTCACCTCCCTGACCAAGGCCTTTCTCCCCCGATTGGAGGCCACTTGTGTTCTTGGGGATATTCAATGCTGAAATGTTTCTTTGGTAACCTTCCCCAGATCTGTGCCTTGACACAATCCATCTACGGACAATGCCCAATCAATTGAATTTACCACAGGTGGACTGCAATCAAGTTGTTTGAAACATCTCAAGGATGATCAATGGAAACAGGAAGCAGTCGAGCTCAATTTCGAGTCTCATAGCAAAGTGTCTGAATACTTATGTAAATTAGGTATTTCTGTTTTTATTTGTAATACATTTGCAAACCATTCTAAAAAGCTGTTTTCCATTGGTCATGATGCAGTATTGTGTGTAGATTGCAGAGGAATTATTTTTATTTAATCCATTTTAGAATAAAGCTGTAACGTAATAACATTTGGAAAAAGTCAAGGGATCTGAATACTTTCCAAAAGCACTGTACATCAATATGATATGCTCCATCTGAAGTGGTCTCATGGTGTGTAAGTGTGTATAGGTGTCTGAAGAGCTCTCCTATGATGTGTGTATCTGGCTTTGTGAAATAGGTTCATGGTGCATCATGTTTGTGTATTTGCAGATGTTTTAAATGCACTCACGATATATCTGAGTGGATAAACTGTCCTTGTGTGTCTGGACAAGCCAGTATGTTTGGCTGTGTGAAGTGCCTTCATGGTGTGTGTGTGTGTGTGTGTGTGTGTGTGTGTGTGTGTGTGTGTGTGTGTGTGTGTGTGTGTGTGTGTGCCTGTGTCTAGCGTCGTTTGACTATTCCCTCAGGGCAGACAGATAGAGCCCCCACAGAAATAAACACACAGACGATTTACTCGCCGTTGATATGTCCTGCAAACTGAGGATGTGTCTCAAGTGGCACCCTATTCCCTATATAGCGCACTACCAGAGCCCATAGGGAATAGGATTCCACTTGGGATGCAGTCAGAGTGTGATGTTCAGAGTCATCACAAACAGAGGTAGTCAGGCCTTTCGCTGTTTTGGAGTGTGTCTCTAACACATTCCCTATACATTACGCTTATTTTGACCTGAGCCGTATGGGCCCTGGTCAAAAGTGGTGCAATACACTCTAAGAAAAAAAGGTGCTGTCTAGAACCAAAAAGGGTTCCTCAGCTGTCTCCATAGGAGAATGCTTTAAAGAACTCCATTTGGTTCCAGGTAGAACACTCTTTGGATTCCATGTAGAATCCTTTCCACAGAAGGTTCGACATGGAACCCAAAAGAGTTCTACCTGGAACCAAAGAAGGTTCTACCTGGAAGCAAAAAGGGTTATCTTACAGGGACAGCTGCAGAACCCTTTTAGAACCCTTTTTTCTAAGAGTGCAGGGAATGTCTGACGCAGCCCTGGCCTTTTGTTGTAGGGAGGTGTAGCCTACCTGTATACCAGCCGCAGGCTCTATAGACTCCATTGATTTTCCGATTTTCCCATGTGGAGCCCCTTTCTCTCAAATCAATTCTGAGGAATCGCTTCTTCACCGCCAAATGTCAGTTGGAAACCAGTGGAGTGTGAAGGGCAGAATTCTGAGGGCTTCCGGAGTTTTGTTCTGTCAGCCAGAGATGGGCTGGAGTGTTTGCAGAGAATGGAGAACTCAAAGGTGTGTGTGTGTGTGTGTGTGTGTACGTGTACGCGCGCGCGCGTGTGTGCGTGTGTGCGCGTGTGTGTGCGTGCGCGTGTGTGTGCGTGTGTGTGTGTGTGTGGGTGTGCGCGTGCGCGTGTGTGTCTGACAGCTGGGATACAAAGAAAGTATAAGGAACAAAGGGCCTGGCCATCACACCGCACTGTGCCTTGCCACTCACAGTCACACACACACACACGCACACGCACACGCACACACACACACACACACACACACACACACACTGCACGTGTAGCAAATGGGGATGTGTAAAACTTCATCCTCAGCCTGAAGTGTCCCCACTTGTGCCAGCAAATAGCTAGCTTTTTGCGTGGCATAGACTGGTAAGACGCTTCAGGAGGTCAGTGACGTGTGGTAGCAAGGCAGAGATCTCGAGTTCGAGCCAGGTATGGACCGAATCGGGAAGAAGTGGTAATCAAATGAAAGTTTATTTGTCATGTGTGCTGAATACAACAGTGAAATTCTTACTTTCAGGCTATAACCAATAGTGCAAAAAAGGTATTAGGTGAACAATAGGTAAGTAAAGAAATGAAACAACAGTAAAAAGACAGGCTATATACAGTAGCGAGGCTATAAAAGTAGCGAGGCTACATACAGACACCGGTTAGTCAGGTTAATTGAGGTAGTATGTGCATGTAGATATGGTTAAAGCAACTATGCATATATAATGAACAGAGAGTAGCAGTAGCGTAAAAGAGGGGTTGGCGGGTGGTGGGTGGCTGGACACAATGCAGATAGTCTGAGTAGCCGATGTGCGGGAGTACTGGTTGGTCGGGCAAATTGAGGTAGTATGTAGATTATTATTTGTTTTAATTTCACCTTTATTTAACCAGGTAGGCTAGTTGAGAACAAGTTCTCATTTGCAACTGCGACCTGGCCAAGATAAAGCAAAGCAGTGTGACACAGACAAAAACACAGAGTTACACATGGAGTAAACAATAAACAAGCCAATAACACAATAAACAAGTCAATGACACAGTTGAAAAAAGAAATTCTATATACAGTGTGTGCAAAAGGCATGATGAGGTAGAAAATAAATAGGCTATAGGAGCGAATAATTACAATTTATCAGATTAACACTGGAGTGATAAATGAGATGATGATGTGCAAGTAGATGATGATGTGCGAGTAGAGATACTGGTGTGCAAAAGAGCAGAAAAGTAAATAAAATAAAAACAGTATGGGGATGAGGTAGGTAGATTGGGTGGGCTATTTACAGATGGACTATGTACAGCTGCAGCGATCGGTTAGCTGCTCAGATAGTTGATGTTTAAAGTTGGTGAGGGAAATAAAAGTCTCCAACTTCAGCGATTTTTGCAATTCGTTCCAGTCACTGGAAGCAGAGGACTGGAAAGAAAGGCGGCCAAATGAGGTGTTGGCTTTGGGGATGATCAGTGCGATATACCTGCTGGAACGTGTGCTACGGGTGGGTGTTGTTATCAACATCTCCAATCAAAAATCAAATCTAGAATCGGCTTTCTAAGGTTTGGCAAAACAAAGCCTCCTTCACTCACTCCGCCAAACATACTCTAGTAAAACTGACTATCCATGAATGTATAGTTAAAGTGACTATGCATATATGATCCTCGAAAAAGAGGGGTTGGGGGGTGTTTGGGTGTGTGTGTGTGGGAGGCACACAATGCAAATAGTCCGGGTAGCCATTTGATTGCCTCATCTTACAAAATAGAAGCTTCCAACACTACTCAGCAAACTGGATGCAGTCTATCACAGTGCCATCCGTTTTGTTACCAAATCACCTTATACCACCACCACTGCTACCTGTATGCTCTTTTCAGTCGGCTGGCCCTCGCATCACATATTCGACTCATATCAAACATCTCCAATCTAAAATCAAATCTAGAGTCGGCTTTCTATCGCCAGACCCACTGGCTCCAGGTCATCTACAAGTCCATGCTAGGTAAAGCTCCGCCATATCTCAGTTCACTGGTCACGATTATAACACCCACCCGTAGCACGTGCTCCAGCAGGTGTATCTCACTGATCATCCCCAAAGCCAACACCTCATTTGGCCGCCTTTCGTTCCAGTTCTCTGCTGCCTGTGACTGGAACGAATTGCAAAAATCGCTGAAGTTGGAGACTTTTATCTCCCTTACCAACTTCAAACATCTGCTATCTGAGCAGCTAACCGATCGATGCAGCTGTACATATTATATCGGTAAATAGCCCACCCAATTTTACCTACCTCTTCCCCATACTGTTTATATTTATTTACTTTTCTGCTCATTTGCACACCAGTATCTCTACCTGTACATGACCATCTGATCATTTTTCACTCCGGTGTTAATCTGCTAAATTGTAATTATTCGCCTACCTCCTCATGCCTTTTGCACACAATGTATATAGACTCTCTTTTTTTTCTTTTTCTACTGTGTTATTTACTTGTTAATTGTTTACTCCATGTGTAACTCTGTGTTGTCTGTTCACACTGCTATGCTTTATCTTGGCCAGGTCGCAGTTGCAAATGAGAACTTGTTCTCAACTAGCCTACCTGGTTAAATAAAGGTGAAAGAAAATGCAATAGATTATCAGTCAGTTTTCTCTGTATCAGATTGTGGGTGTATTCTGGGAATTGAGCCAAACACATAATTTGGTTAGTTCCCAAATTAATAAATTCAGCGACACTAAGAGGGATTGATAGATAGAGACACAGAGAGAGCGAGTACTAGAATCTGACGTCAAATTTATACTATTTGCTGATGATCTGGTGATTCTGTCCCCAACCAAGGAGGGTCTACAGCAGCACTTAGATCTTCTGTTCAGATTCTGTCAGACCCCGGGCCTGACAGCAAATCTCAGTATGACAAAAAACAATGGTGTTCCAAAAAATATCCAGTTGCCAGGACCACAAATACAAATTACATCAAGACACCATTACCCTAGAGCACACAAAAACAACACTTCCATTGGCCTAAACATCAGCACCACAGGTAACCTCAAGCTGTGAATGATCTGAGAGACAAGGCAAGAAGGGCCTCCCATGCCATCAAAAGGAACGTAACATTTTATATCCCAATTAGCATCTGGCTAAAAATACTTGAATCAGTTACACAACCCATTGCCCTTTATGGTTATGAGGTCTGCGGTCCGCTCACTAACCAAGAATTCACAAAATAGACAAACACCAAATTGAGACTGCATGCATAATTCTGCAAAACCATCCTCCATGTACAACATACTGTAAAACACCAAATATTGCATGCAGGGCAGAATTAGTACGAATCCTGCTAATTATCAAAATCCAGAAAGGAGACATAAAATTTCACAACCACCTAAAAGGAAGCGATTCCCTAACCTTCCATAACAAGCTATCACCTACAGAGAGATTAACCTAACTAGCTGGCCCTGGGGCTCTGCTTACAAACACAAACAGACCCCACAGATCCCTAGGACAGCAACACAATTAGACCCACCCAAATCATAAGAAAACAAAAAGATAATTACTTGACAAATTGGAAAGATTTGACCAAAAAACCGAGCAAACTGGAATGGCCTTAATTAGAGAGTACACAGTGGCAAAATACCTGACCACTGTGACTAACCCAAATTTAAGGAAAGCTTTGACTATGTACAGACTCAATGAACATTGCCTTGCTATTGAGAGAGGCCGCCATCGGCAGACCTGGCTCTCCAGAGAAGACAAGCTATGTGTACACTGCTGTCGTGTCTTTGGATATGCCGGATTAAGTGATATGACATGCTATTCTATAAAATTATTTCTCTGTAATTAATATTACCTGATTAAGCTAATCCGGTAAATGATTAACTAGAAAGTCGGGGCACCACAAAATAATGTTTATAGAGCTGTTATCTTCCGAATAAACTCTCAAAAACCTAGTAATCTCTTACCTCAATAGCAGTCAATATTTAATCGTCACTTTATTTAGTCTCATCTGAAAGTTGTAATTCTTGGTTATCTTCACGAACCCTGGCTAACAAGTTGATTCAGCAATACAAAATTTGGTTTAATTATTTATTTACTAAATACCTAAATAATCACACAGAATTACGTATACACAGAATGTATCATACATTGATTACAAATTATGTCATAAAGGAAAACATCGCTGGCGGACGGAACAGATATGACAGCTGGTTACACAAAGAGAGGGGGTTGGGTTTGAGTGAAAGAGCGGGAAGATTGAGTAACAAAGGGAGAAGCTATGCTATCGTAAATACAGTATCTTATGCATTCTAAATTACCACCCATTTGAAAAAGGAAAATGCAATAAATATTTACTCTGAGCTGCGCTTCGGTAGATTGTTCATAGGTCATAGATCCATATTGGAGTGCCAACAAAAGAAGCTCATCAAAGGTAATAATGACACTCAAATGTCATATTATGTATATATACATTGTTGTAAAGATGTGCAAATGGTTAATGTACAAAAGAGAAAATAAATAAGCATACATATGGGTTGCATTTACAATGGTGTTCTTCAATGGTTGACCACCTCATATTGTGGGCAGTATGCACATAGCCTGTCTTCTCTGGAGAGCCAGGTCTGCCTACAGTGGCCTTTCTCAATAGCAAGGCTATGCTCACTGAGTCTGTACATAGTCAAAGCTTTCCTTAAGTTTGGGTCAGTCACAGTGGTCAGGTATTCTGCCACTGTGTACTCTCTGTTCAAGGCCAAATAGCATTCAAGTTTGCTCTGTTTTTTTGATAATTCTTTCCAATATGTCAAGTAATTACCTTTTTGTTTTCTCATGATTTGGTTGGGTCTAATTGTGTTGCTGTCCTAGAGCTCTGTGGGGTCTGTTTCTGTTTGTGAACAGAGCCCCCAGGACCAGCTAGCTTAGGGGACTCTCCTCCAGGTTCATCTCTCTGTAGGTGATGGCTTTGTTATGGGGAGTTTGGGAATCGCTTCCTTTTAGGTGGGTATAGAATCTAATGGATATTTTCTGGATTTTGATACTTAGTGGGAATCGGCCTAATTCTGCTCTGCATGCAGCTTGAGCCCCACCCTCATATATATCAACAAATTGGCGAGGACACTAGAAAAGTCTGCAGCACCCGGCCTCACCCTAATAGAATATGAAGTCAAATGTCTACTGTTTGCTGATGAAAAAAAGCATTATTTGGTGTTCTACATTGTACACAGGGGATATTTTTGCAGAATTCTTCATGCAATGTCTCAATTTGGTGTTTGTCCCATTTTGTGAATTCTTGGTTGGTGAGCGGACCCCAGACCTCACAACCATGAGTGGCAATGAGTTCTAAAACTGATTCTAGTATTTTTAGCCAGATCCTAATTGGTATGACGAATTTTATGTTCCTTTTGATGGCATATAATGCCCTTCTTGCCTTGTCTCTCAGATCATTCACAGCTTTGTGGAAGTTACCTGTGGTGCTGATGTTTAGGCCAAGGTATGTATAGTTTTTTGTGTGCTGTATGGCAACAGTGTAGAGATGGAATTTGTATTTGTGGACCTGGCGACTGGACTTTTTTTGGAACACCATTATTTTAGTCTTACTGAGATTTACTGTCAGGGCCCAGGTCTGGCAGAATCTGTGCAGAATATCTACCTGCTGCTGTAGGCCCTCCTTAGTTGGTGACAGAAGCACCAGATCATCAGCAAACAGTAGACATTTGACTTCATATTCTATTAGGGTGAGGTCGGGTGCTGCAGACTTTTCTAGTGTCCTCGCCAATTTTTTGATATATATGAGGGTGGGGCTCAAGCTGCATCCCTGTCTCACCCCATGGCCCTGTGGGAAGAAATGTGTGTGATTTTTGCTAATTTTAACCGCACACTTGTTTGTGTGCATGGATTTTGTAATGTCTTATGTTTTCTCCCAACACTGCTTTCCATCAATTTGTATAGCCGACTGTGACGACCCTCCCACTCTGTCTGCCGTATCCTGTCTTTGTTCTTGTTTCCTTATTAGGATGACGGTGGGCGGAGATGGGGAGGGTCGTCAGCTACATGGGAAACACCTGGGCCAGGTGTGTCCCAGGATAAATAGACCTCTTCCACATTCATGGAAGAGACTCTCTCCATGCAGACACCTTTGTAGATTGTGTTGTGGTTCTTGGTGGCCTTTTGTTTGTTTGCATTGGCACCTTTCAACACCCTGCATTATCGTATTCATTCATGCATGCAAAACACTCACTTACACTACTGATTACACACACTATTGTATATTTTCCTTAGTTGCTTTAGTTAATAAATGTATATTTTGTTACTCCTGGTCTCCACGTTGTCTCCCTTTGTTACGGGCTTTGAGCCGGTTCGTGACAAGTGGGGGCTCGTCCGGGATCTTTGAACTATTGGTTGGGAGACCGTGGAGGTACGTGTTTGGTTTGCAGTGTTTGGTTTGCATATTGTGTTTGAGTTTGATAGGCCCAGTATTGGTTGCCTTTGTTGCTTGGTTTGTGTGCTGCGTTGGAGAGAGATAATGGTTAGTTTCCAGGCCATGCCTAGCCTGAACTCTTGTTCTGCTTTCTGTTGGGAAGTCAGTCTGAGGAGGTGAGTAAATCGGCTGTGTACCTCGGTAGGAGATGTGTAGGGTAGTGGAACTTGCTACCTGGAGCTATAGCCTTTTACCCCTGATAGGCTTAGCGATGTGTTTCATTTTTGGACATGTTTGGCATGGTTAAATGTTTATTATTTTTGTGTGGTGTCTGTGGACTGAGCAGTTGTCTCGGGGCACATCCGTGGCTTGGTGGAATTTGCCAGCATGCTGGGGAGTTCTATTTCCTTGCCAGCGGGCTACAGTGCGTAAATACCCACCGCAAATCTGCACGAAGACTAGGGTTGAGTTATTGTAGGTTTGGGGAAGCTCCATATCTCATCTCTCTTCTGTGGTGCTCAGGGTGATTGTCATTTCTCTGGTTGTGGTCTGATGTGCTCAGCAGAGGGGTTGAGCAAGATTATTTACTTTACTTATGACTATGGTGTCTCATTTACACAAGTTCATTCGCTTTCCATCAGAGGACCTGTTAGAATTATGTACTAAAGAACAGCTGTTGAAGATGGCTGAACACTACAAGGTTAAATGATTGAAATTAGTAAAATTCTGTTTCGTTGGAAGTGACTATGAATCGTTGGAAGTGACTATGAATCGTTGGAAGTGACTATGAATCATTGGAAGTGACTATGAATCGTTGGGAGTTGTAAAAATTAAGGACCCTGATGTTGTTTTCGTTGGAGTTTGTAGCTGTTGTGGTGTTTTGTGCCATGTTACTGAATGGTTACGTGACTGACCAGTGGTTGGGGTTGTCGTCTATCTTTCCTGTCTGTTCCCTCCTGGTCTTGTTTTCTTTCCTCTTAAATATTGCTTCCTATGCGCAAAGGTTGCTGAGGTCTGGGGAGGAGGTTGGTTGGTGCAGGAGGTGTGAATACATAACCCCTCGTCAATTTGGGACGCAGGGGACGCAGAGGCTGTGTCAATTTGGGACGCAGAGGCTGTGTCAATTTGGGACTGTGTCAGAGGCTGTGTCAATTTGGGACAAGGCTGTGTCAATTTGGGACGCAGAGGCTGTGTCAATTTGGGACGCAGAGGCTGTGTCAATTTGGGACGCAGAGGCTGTGTCAATTTGGGACGCAGAGGCTGTGTCAATTTGGGACGCAGAGGCTGTGTCAATTTGGGACGCAGAGGCTGTGTCTATTTGGGACGCAGAGGCTGTGTCTATTTGGGACGCAGAGGCTGTGTCTATTTGGGACGCAGAGGCTGTGTCTATTTGGGACGCAGAGGCTGGTATGTTCCGGGGTCCTTGTTGTTCCCGGTTTTATGGGGGGGGAATGTGACGACCCTCCCACTCTGTCTGCCGTATTCTGTCTTTGTTCTTGTTTCCTTATTAGGATGACGGTGGGCGGAGATGGGGAGGGTCGTCAGCTACATGGGAAACACCTGGGCCAGGTGTGTCCCAGGATAAATAGACCTCTTCCACATTCATGGAAGAGACTCTCTCCATGCAGACACCTTTGTAGATTGTGTTGTGGTTCTTGGTGGCCTTTTGTTTGTTTGCATTGGCACCTTTCAACACCCTGCATTATCGCATTCATTCATGCATGCAAAACACTCATTTACACTACTGATTACTGATTACACACACTATTGTATATTTTCCTTAGTTGCTTTAGTTAATAAATGTATAATTTGTTACTCCTGGTCTCCACGTTGTCTCCCTTTGTTACGGGCTTTGAGCCGGTTCGTGACACCGACCCTCATGGCAAATTGAGTCGAAGGCTTTTTTGAAATCAACAAAGCATGAAAAGACCTTGCCTTGCCTTTGTTTTGGTTTGTTTGTTTGTCAATTAGGGTGTGCAGGGTGAATATGTGGTCTGTCATATGATAATTTGGCAAAAAGCCAATTTGACATTTTCTCAGTACATTGTTTTCACTGAGGAAATGTACAAGTCTGCTGTTAATGATAAATCAGAGGATTTCCCCAAGTTTGCTGTTGATGCATTTAGTTATTGGGGTCAAATTTGTCTCCACTTTTTGGATTGGGGTGATCAGTCCTATACTCATGTTTTCCGGATCAAACCATTTGTGTAACGCCTGTCATCGGAAGGAGTGGACCAAAGCGCAGCGTGAAAAGTGTTCATGATTTTCTTATTAAAAAACACTTGAACAAAGTAACAAAGTGAACAGTTCTGTCAGGTAACAGAGACTAAACAGAAAATAACTTCCCAAAAACACAGGTGGGAAAAAGGCTGCCTAAGTATGATTCCCAATAAGAGACAACGATAGACAGCTGCCTCTGATTGGGAACCATACTCGGCCAAAACAAAGAAATAGACAACATAGAATGCCCACCCCAAATCACACCCTGACCTAACCAAATATAGAAATAAAACGGCTCTCTAAGGTCAGGGCGTGACAATTTGTCATTGTTGTTCAGTTTCTTCGGTTTTCTATTTGAGATTTTTAGATTTGATAGTGGAAGCTGAGAGGTCAAATAAACTGTTAAAATGTTCTACTGCCAAGTTTACACCTTAACTATTACAGTAGACCATTTTATCCAGGAAGTTGTCTAAAAGGGATTGAATTTGTTGTTGCCTAATTGTTTTTTGGTAGGTTTCCAAACTACATTCCATCTATAGCATTTCTTAATATTACTCAGTTCCTTTGGCTTTGATGCCTTAAGATTGAGTATTGCTCTGTTCAAGTAGACTGTGATTTTGCTGTGGTCTGAACAGGGGTGTCAGTGGGCTGACTATGAACGCTCTGAGAGACTGGGTTGAGGTCAGTGATAAAGTAGTCTACAGTACTACTGCCAAGAGATGAGCTACAGGTGTACCTACCATTGGAGTGCCCTCGAAGCCTACCATTGACTACGTACATACCCAGTGTGCGACAGAGCTGCAGGAGTTGTGAGACATTTTTGTTGGTTATGTTTTCATAGTTGTGCCTAGCGGGGCATATGGGGGAGGGAATGCTGTCACTTCCAGGCAGGTGTTTGTCCCCTTGTGTGCTGATGGTGTCAGGTTCTTGTCCGTTTCTGGCATTTATTGATTTCCCCCTCCAGGATGGAGAAGCTGTGTTCATTAAAGTATGGGTATTCTAGTGAGGGGATATAGGTAGCACACAGGAGGAAATTTTTCTCCGTTAAGATCATTTCCTTTTGAATTTCTAGCCAAATGTAAAATGTTCCTGTTTTGATTAATTTAATGGTGTGAGTTAGGTCTGCTTTATGGGGAGGCAGGTAGCCTAGTGGTTAGGTTGTTGGACTCATAACTGAAAGGTTGCAAGATCGAATCCCCGAGCTGACAAGGTAAAATTCTGTCGTTCTACCCCTGAACAAGGCAGTTAACCCAATGTTCCTAGGCCGTCATTGAAAATAAGAATTTGTTCTTAACTGACTTTCCTGGTAAAAATAAATAAGGAAATGCATACCCCCTGAGTCCCTTCCCTGTTTCACACCTGGTATTTTGGTGGGTGGAACGACCAGCTCTCCGTAACCTAGAGGGTCCATCTCCTCTATACCAGGTTTCTTGTAGGATGACAATGTCTGTATTTCTTTGATGATGTCCAGGTTCTTGCTCTTTTGGCCAAAGGCAGATGACCTCAGGCCTTGGATATTTCAGGATGAGATAGTGAAGGCTTTGTGCTCCGTAAAGTGTCTAATGTTGTTGGTCCTGTGGTTTGGCCTCAGGCCAGTAAGTGTGAGCTGAGCATCTGGTACATGCTATTGGCTTGAGTGGGGGTTGGGCCTGTTTGCCTGCTCACGCCTGGGCATATGTGTGACTTCCATGTTGAGGCCCACTTTGCGGGGGTGGGGTGCATGTGGTGGGCAGGAGGGGCATAGGTCTGATCTGAGGGGGCCTAAATGGGGTGTGGGCATGGTTGACTTGTTTTTTTCCACCTTTATTTAACCAGGTAGGCCAGTTGAGAACAAGTTCTCATTTAGAACTGCGACCTGGCCAAAAAAAACAAAACAGTGCGACAAAAAACATCAACACAGAGTTACACATGGGATAAACAAAAGTACAGTCAATATCAATAGAAAAAATCTATATACAGTGTGTGCAAATTTACCTCGGAACCGGAATCCCTCAACTGAAGCTAGCTAGCTAACTAGCTACCAGCTATCCGTCAGCTAACCACTGCTAGCAGTCATCAGCTAACCTTTAGCTTGGAAAGCTCTCGCCAGTTCGTACAACGTGTTTCAAACCAGAGCATACTGGACCTATTTTTCTCTCCACTAATCCACGACGGGTCTATCAACGTCACCGCACGAGGAGGCAAAAACCGACTCTCCCCCATCGCGACGTCCCTCTAAGGCCCTTCTGGTAGCTTGCTCTCCTCGGCCTGCTAACTGTCTGAATCGCCATGTACCCTGCCAGCCCAACCACTCACTGGACGCATATGATCACTTGGCTACGCATGCCTCTCCCTAATATCAATATGCCTTGTCCATTACTGTCCTGGTTAGTGATTACAGTCTTATTTCACTGTAGAGCCTCTAGCCCTGGTCAATATGCCTTAACGTCTTATGGTATAGTGGACAATTGTGTCCCACTTGACCAAAAACCAGGGAAAATTCAAATAAATTGATATAAAAATCTAACGTTCATTAAATCACACATGTAAAATCATCAATTAAAGCTACACTCGTTGTGAATTCAGCCAACATGTCAGATTTTAAAAAGGCTTTTCAGCGAAAGCATAAGAAGCTATTATCTGATGATAGCACAACAGTAAACAAAGAGGGTAGCATATTTCAACCCTGCAGTCACTACACAAAACGCAGAAATAAAATATAAAACATGCCTTACCTTTGATGAACTTCTTTTGTTGGCACTCCAATATGTCCCATAAACATCACAATTGGTTCTTTTGTTTGATTAATTCCATCCATATATATCCAAAATGTCAATTTATTTGGTGCGTTTGATCCAGAAAAAAAACAGCTTCCAAAATGCACAACGTCACTACAAAATATTTCAAAAGCTGCCTATAAACTATTTTTGTAATACAACTTTAGGTATTTTTAAACGTTAATAATCGATCAAATTGAAGACGGGTCTATCTGTTTTCAATAGAGGATGAGAGGAAACTAACGCTACTTTTCAAGTCTTGCGCAACTCTCAACAGTTTTACGCAGTTCCTAGTTGGCCCTACTTCTTCATTGCACAAATGAATAACCTCAACCAAATTCCAAAGACTGGTGACATCCAGTGGAAGCGGTGGAACTGAAAACAAGTTCCTAGGAAATGTTGTTTGCCAATGAGAACTCAGCGAACAGACAGAGACCCCCCAAAATTAATTCTCATCTGTTAGTTCTCGGGGTTTTGCCTGCTACATAAGTTCTGTTATACCCACAGACATGATTCAAACAGTTTTAGAAACGTCAGAGTGTTTCTATCCAAATCTACTAATGATATGCATATCTTATATTCTATTCTTGGCATGAGTAGCAGGAAGTTGAAATTGGGCACGCTATTTATCCAATAGTGAAAATGCTGCCCCCGATTCCTTAAGAAGTTAACCAACCATGTTGTTCCACCTCCCACATAAGCAATGACATCACCTGGTTTAAACGTCTCTAGAGACTATATCTCTCTCATCATTACGCAATGCACAGGTTTACCTCCAATGTACTCTCTTCCTACCATACCTTTGTCTGTACATTATGCCTTGAATATATGCTATCGTGCCCAGAAACCTGCTCTTTTTACTCTCTGTCCCGAACGTGCTAGACGGCCAGTTCATTTAGCCTTTAGCCGTACCCTTATTCTACTTATCCTCGGTTCCTCTGGTGATGTAAAGGTTAATCCAGGACCTGCAGTGCCTAGCTCCACTCCTAGTTCCCAGGTGCTCTCATTTGTTGACATCTGTAACCGTAAAAGCCTTGGTTTCATGCATGTTAACATTAGAAGCCTCCTCCCTAAGTTTGTTTTATTCACTGCACTAGCACATTCTGACAACCCAGATGTCTCAGCTGTGTCTGAATCCTGGCTTAGGAAAACCACCAAAAACCCTGAAATTTCCAAAGGTGGCGGTGTAGCAATCTAATGCAGAAATAGCCTGCAGAGTTCTGTCCTACTATCCAGGTCTATACCAAAACAATTTGAGATTCTACTTCTAAAAATTCACCTTTCCAGAAACAAGTCTCTCACCGTTGCCGCTTGCTATAGACCACCCTCTGCCCCCAGCTGTGCCCTGGACACCATAAGTGAATTGATTTCCCCCCATCTATCCTTTGAGCTTGTGCTGCTAGGTGACCTAAACTGGGACACCCCGGCCATCCTACCATCTAAGCTTGATGTCCTCAATCTCACGCAAATTATCAATGAACCTACCAGGTACTATCCCAAATCTGTAAACACGGGCACCCTCATAGATATCATCCTAACTAACTCGCCTTCCAAATACACCTCTGCTGTTTTGAACGAAGATCTCAGCGATCACTGCCTCATTGCCAGCATCCGTAATGGGTCTGCGGTCAAACGATCACTGTCAAACGCTCCCAAAAACACTTCAGCGAACAGGCCTTTCTAATCGACCTGGCCGTGGTATCCTGGAATGACATTGACCTCACCATGTTAGTAGAGGATGCCTGGTTATTCTTTAAAAGTGCCTTACTCACCTTCTTAAATAAGCATGCTGAATAGATATAGCCCCTTGTTCACTCCAGACCTGTCTGCCCTTGACCAGCACAAAAACATCCTGTGGCATTCTGCATTAGCATCGAATAGACGCCGTGATACGTAACATTTAAAGGAAGTTAGGAACCAATATACACAGGCAGTTAGGAAAGTTAAGGCAAGCTTTTTGAAGCAGAAATTTGCATCCTGTAGCACAAACTCAACAAAGTTCTGGGATACTGTAAAGTCCATGGAGCATAAGAGAACCTCCTCCCAGCTACCCACTGCACTGAGGCTAGGAAACACAGTCACTACGATAAATCCACTATAATTGAGAATTTCAAAAAGCATTTCTCTATGGCTGGCCATGCTTTCCACCTGGTTACCCCTACCCTGGTTAACTGCCTGGCACCCTCCACAGCATCCCGCCCAAGCCCCCACCATTTATCCTTCACCCAAATCCAGATAGCTGATGTTCTGAAAGAGCTGCTAAATCTGGACCCCGACAAATCAGCCGGGCTAGACAATCTGGACCCTTTCTTTCTAAAATTATCTGCAGAAATTGTTGCAACCACTCTCTTTCGTATCGTCTGAGATTCCCAAAGATTGAAAGCTGCCACGGTCATCCCCCTCTTCAAAGGGGGAGACACTCTAGACCGAAACTGCTCCAGACCTATATCTATCCTACCCTGCCTTTATAATATAATATATCCCATTTAGCAGACGCTTTTGTCCAAAGCGACTTACAAGTCGGCTGGGGCCACTACTTTTACATATGGGTGGCCCCAGCGGGAATCGAACCCACGACGCTTGGCGTTATTATTATTATTATATATTATTATTACCCTGCCTTTCTAAGGTCTTCGAAAGCCAAGTTAACAAACAGATCACCGACCATTTCAAATCCCACCGTTTCTCCGCTACGCAATATCGCTTCAGAGCTGGTCATGGGTGCACCTACGCCACGCTCAAGGTCCTAAACGATATCTTAACCGCCATCGATAAGAGACATTACTGTGCAGCCGTATTAATTGACCTGGCCAAGGCTTTCAACTCTGTCAATCACCACATTCTTATCAGCAGACTCAACAGCCTTGGTTTCTCAAATGACTGCCTCACCTGGTTCACAAACTGCTTCTCTGACAGTGTTCGGTGTGTCAAATCGGAGGGCCTGTTGTCCGGACCTCTGGCAGTCTCTATAGGGGTGCCACAGGGTTCAATTCTCTGGCCGACTTTCTTCTCTGTATACATCAATGATGTCGCTCTTGCTGCTGGTGATTCTCTGATCCACCTCTATGCAAACGACACCATTCTGTATACTTCTGACCCTTCTATGGACACTGTAAACCAACCTCCAGACGAGCGTCAATGCCAAAGAATTTTCCTTCCGTGGCCTCCAACTGCTCTTAAATGCAAGTTAAACTAAATGCATGCTCTTCAACCGATCACTGCCCACACCTGCCCGCCCGCCCAGCATTACTACTCTGGACGTTTCTGACTTAGAATATGTGGACAACTACAAACTGTAAACACACCTTGCACATCAAACATCTCCAATCCAAAATTAAATCTAGAATCAGCTTCCTATTTCGCACCAAAGCATCCTTCACTCATGATGCCAAACATACCCTCGTAAAATTGACCATCCTACCAATCCTCGACTTTGGCGATGTCATTTACAAAATAGCACCCAACACTCTACTCAACAAATTTGATGCAGTCTAGCACAGTGCCATCCGTTTTTGTCACCAAAGCCCCATATACTACCCACCACTGCGACCTGTATGCTCTCGATGTCTGGCTCTCGCTTCACACTCGTCGCCAAACCCACTGGCTTCAGGTCATCTACAAGTCTCTGATAGGTATGTCTATTGATCTGTTGCTCCTGTGTGAAGTCTTGGTGCTGTATTTGAGAGCAATGTCCTTTAGTGTGCGGGTGAAGGTGGGCGCTGCTGCCTTGTATTGGTGGACCTGGTCATAAAGGCTGTTCAAGTCCAGGGTTGAGGGGTGGGCCGGGAAAACATTTGGTTTTGAGGCACAGTCACGGGAAATACTTGTGTTTACCCGCTGTATGGTAGCAAGGTGGAAGTCTTTTCGTGGTAGCAGGGTGGAGATTTGTGCATTGGAGAAAGTAGAAGAAGCTTTTTCAATCACTCCCTTGAGTGCTATGGCCACCCTTTCTTGCTGTGCTCTCAGGTTGTTTGTGCCTATGTGTATTATTATGTGGCTAGTGAACCGAGTTGGTCCTCAGACAGAACGTTTAGGGTGCGCTGAGTGTTTGGACACCAGAGAAAACCTTTTTTTCTTGTATATACGTATTTCCCATTTGGGTCCATAAGGAGAACAATCTGTGTCATTTGTATGTCCTCAGTGCATATGGGGGGGTTGTCAGGAGGGCTATCAGGGTGGCTGACAGGGGGTTGTTCAGAGGGGGTGAGATCCCCTGGGCTTGGGATTCTTCATTTATCTAGTCTGCTGTGATGTCGACGCTATGGTCAGGGTCTGGTGTGGACTGTTCTGCTTTTGCCTTCTCTGCAGGGGTGGCCAGCTCTCTGGTGGGTTGTTCTCTGTAACATGCCATCCCCCTCATCCTCTCCTCCAGCAGTCTGATCCTCTCCTCTAGTGCTCTGTTCTTCTCCTGCTCTTGCTTATATTGTTGATGTTGTCTCACCACTGTCCAGAGTGCAGATATGTCTCTCTCCAACTCCAGCTGTCCGGGTCTGGTTAAGGGGATGTTGTTGCGCTGGACTGTTATCTGAGTCTGTGCTGACTGGAGTGTAATCACTTGCTGTTCCAGCTCCTCCTGCCTTATTTCCAGCTGGGTAAACGTATCCTTCATTTTAATGAGGGGGTAGTACTCTGTGCTGGGAGGTTGACTTTCCACTTGGGCTTGCTCGTAAAGTTTGTGGTGTTAGTCTCGTTAGTCTCGTTAGTCTCTCTCTCTCTCTCTCTCTCTCTCTCTCTCTCTCTCTCTCTCTCTCTCTCTCTCTCTCTCTCTCTCTCTCTCTCTGTCCCCTGGGATGGCCTTCAGAAAGTATTCATACCAATTGACTTATTCCACAGCCTGAATTCAAAATGGATTAAATCGATTTTTGTTCTCACGCATCAACACACAATACTCCATAATGATTTTTTTTTTAAATGGCACATTTATTGAAAATGTAATACAGAAATATCTCATTTACATAATGTATACATATGTTAGAATCACCTTTGGCAGATATTACAGCAGTGAGTCTTTCTTGGTAAGTCTCTAAGAGCTTTGCATACTTGGATTGAACAATATTTGCACATTTAAATTCTTCAAGCTCTGTCAAGTTGGTTTTTGATCATTGCTAGACTGCCATTTTCATGTCTTGCCATAGATTTTCAAGCTGATTTAAGTCAAAATTTTAACTTGGCCATTATTGTCCTGATGAAAGGTAAATTTGTCTCCCAGTGTCTGTTGGAAAGCAGACTGAACCAGGGTTCCTCTAGGATTTAGCCTGTGCTTAGATCTCTTCTGTTTTTGTTATCCTATAAAACTCCCTAGTCCTTGCCGATGACACGCATACTCATAACACAATACAGCCACAACCATGCTTGAAAATATAAATAGTGGTACTCAGTGATGTGTTGGATTTGCCCCAAACATAACACTTTGTATTCAGGACATAGTTAATTTCTATGCCACATTTAAAAAATAAAATCAGTTTTACACTGGTGTCTTATTGCAAACAGGATGCATGTTTTGGAATATATGTTTTTCTGTGCAGACTTCCTTCTTTTCACTCTGTCATCTAGAATAGGATTTATGGAATAACTACAATGTTGTTGATCCATCCTCAGTTTTCTCCCATCACAGCCATTAAACTCTGTAACTGTTTTAATGTCATCATTGGACTAATGGTGAAATCCCTGAGCGGTTTCCTTCCTCTCCGACAACTGAGTTAGCCTTTTTAGTGACTGGGCGTATTGATACATTATCCAAAGTGTAATTAATAACTTCACTATGCTCAAAGAAATATTCAAGGTCTGCTTTTTTTTACACTCATCTACCAATAGGTGCCCTTTTTATGAAGCATTGGAAAACCTCCCTGGCCTTTGTGGTTGAATCTGTGTTTGAAATTCACTGCTCGACTGAGTGACCTTGCAGATAATTATATGTGTGGGGTACAGAGATGAGGTAGTCATTCAAAAATCATGTTAACACTATTATTGTACACAGAATGAATCCATGCAACATATTATGTGAATTGTTAAGCACATTTTACACCTGAGCGTATTCAGCTTTGCCATAACAAAAAAGTAAAATACTTAATAACTAATAATAATAGTAGTACAGTAGTACTGCCACCGTCTCCGCCTACGTAACGCGCCGCCACCTTTACCCATAATCCCACAGGAGCTGCATGCATCCTGAGATGGCGAGGGAACCTGTGGTGTGTAAGTCCCCAGGGGGCTAACCAAATCCTGCAAACACACGTGTACAAAGTGCACACACGCATACCTGCATTCACACACACACACACACACCCTTATGTAGGTCTGTTTAAGTTAATCACCTATCAGAGCACCCTACCTCCCTGTCTGGCCCAGAGAGGTATTAACCTGTGTAATTGCATTGTAACCCAATTAATTTCCCCAGTGTAATTAGAGACTATGGTGTGTTCTACAAATGGCTGCACAACCTGAATATTATTACTCCTAACTGAGCACCAAGCTATAAAGGACAGGGCAGGGGGGGACTATGTGTAAATGACTGTGAGACGACCTTGTGTGGATAGCTGCAGGTAGCCAGTGGTTAGAGCGTTCGGCCAGTAATCAAAAAGTTGATGTATCAAATCCCTGAGCTGACAAGGTAAAAAATCTGTCTTTCTGCCTCTGATCAAGGCAGTTAACCCACTGTTCCCCGGGCGCTGAAGACGCTTAAGGCAGACAAAACAAAGGAAATAAAGGTCAGAACGTGACACCTTTGTTATACAGTAGAGTATGATCACTACCCACAGGTGCCAGAGGGGGCACACCTGCTCCATGAATCAATGAGACTGTGTTCTCTAATCCAGGGCTCTCCAACCCTGTTCCTTGAGAGCAGCTATCCTGTTGGTTTTCACTCCAACCCTTATCAGGCGCACCTGCTTCTAATAATTAGCTGGTTGATAAGCTGAATCAGGTTAGTTACTACTTGGGTTGGATTGAAAACCTACAGGGACAGGTTTGTTGAGCCCTGCTCTAATCTAATGTTCATTAAGACCACCAGGGTTGGGGGCAATTCTATTTAAATTTAGGACAGGATTCAATCTGTAGCGCTCAGGAGCAACATTGAAGCCCGATTGACATTTAAATGAAAGGTTCCAATTGACCAATCCCAAACAATTGACCAATCCCCCTATGGGCCAATCATGTTAGTCCACACTGTTCACTGTTCAGTTAATTCACCTGGGGCTCAGAGGAACACGCAATGACACACACAAACGTGCGTATGCTTACACATGCATACACGCACATGCATTCACGCGCACACACACACACACACACACACACACACACACACACACACACACACACACACACACACACACACACACACACACACACACACACACACACACACACACACACACACACACACACACACACACACACACACACACACACACACACACACACACACAAAGTAAAAGGAAAGGTCACCTCATTGATTCAGTTCAGACTGTCTTCTGGTCTCTGACCTTTCAGAGTGCTCTACTGATGGAATGAAAGGTGGTTAAATACCCACAATGCAGTAGCACATCTCTGGAGAAATGTCAGTAATTAGAGCTTAGCGCTGGAAGAGGTTACAGGCCATTTCACACAGGAGAGAGGGAGGCATGGAGGGAGGGAGGTAATGGAGGGAGAGCGAGAGAGAGAGTGAGAGTGAGAGCGAGAGAGAGAGAGAGAGAGAGAGAGAGAGAGAGAGAGAGAGAGACAGAGAGAGATAGAGATAGAGCGCAACGAACGAATGAAAGGATGGTGAGTTACTTTCTGGCTGTGTTCCGTCAGTAGGACAGGCGTCTCTCTGTCTCTCTCCCTCTGCTGAAACGAGGCCTCCCTGTAGCCATGGCAACCGGTCTGATTGGACTGACTGAATATGCAAGATAAGCTCAACTTGAAAGAGTGACAAAATCCGTTACCTACCCCCTCCCTCTCTATATCTCTCTTCTCTCTCTCTCCCTTTCCCTTTTCTTCTCTCTCTTTTTCCTCTCTTTCTTTCTATCCCTCTCTCTCCCTCTCTTTCCCTCTCCCACTCTCTTCCCCTTCTTTCTTCCTCACTCCTTCTCTCTTTTTCATTCCTGCATGGAATTAGACTGGCGTAAGCACACAGTAAGATATGAGGCCTGGCATGGTTCTGACACTCTACATCTGTCTTTGAAACACAGAGACTCACAGAGAGGGAGAAGAAACTTCAGAAACACTGCCACAAAGAGAAAACAGCTCTGATTATGTATACTATGTTTTTTATGTACGTGTGTACGTGATGCATTGCTTATAGACTAAATCTGATCTGCCACTTGAACGGAACAAAAGCTCCAATTCTGATTGAATGAAACTCTCCTCTCAGCTCTCCTCTCTCAGCTCTCTCACTGTCTCCCTGGAAATACAATTTGGTCTGCGTTTCTTTTCAAGGCTGTCAGACTGCAGACTATTACCATGTGTATCATACTTGTGTGAGTAAGTGTGTGTGTGTGTCAGACATGTGCACAGATAAAGCTCAACCAGTGCTCAATCACCTGCCCTTTTGCCCTACTATGAGAAATTGCCTTTTGCCCTCTTATCAGCTCGATGGATATTTTAATTTATTTGGTCTAATTTAAAAATACTTATTTTAATTGTAATGATTTGCACATCAATCTAGCTAATTTAATTTCTCTAAAATATTAGAAAATACCCTTTCTGCATGCAGTGTGCTGTGCTGGCTACATACAGGTGGTGAGTTTAAATAGTGGTAGTCTACTGCTGAGTTGGACCTGTCATGTCTGTCTTTCACTGTTAAGGGTCCTCATAAATAGGTTGTAGCAGAACTCTTGGCAAGGTGAAGCAAAACTAGAAAAAAGTTTCAATATTACTGTTGTTTGTCCCTCTTGAGCCACCATAGCAACAACATAGCCATAATACTTCCTCAAAATAGTCCGAATGAATCTAAGATCAATCAAGAAATCTGCCAAGGAGGCCTTAGTCATGCAATTTGACATTTAGCTAAGATCTTTGGTGCAGGACTTCTCAAGTGAAAAAATATGCATGAGAACTAGTAATGCACTGCAGACAGTAGGGCCTAGATGCTGCTCTCTCAACGATCTCCTTGAATGACAGCAAACACTTCCCAGCTAGCACATAATGTTCTTAGAACCATATGTTTATTAGAGCTTGGTGAGAGCATGGTTGTCCTATGGTTATTTCGCATACAACTTACCCACAACTTTCTGGGAGTGGTGCAGCATAGTTGCTTGGTTGTGAAACATTCTCAGCACATTTAAGGAACTTGACAAAAAAATAAAAAAATAATCTTGGTATTTCATTACTTTAACAGAATGTTTCCTAAAAGTTCAAACATGGTTACGTATAATAAAACTGTTGGTTGTGTTCTAGGAACATTCTGAAATAATTAGAGAATGTTAAGAAACAATATTCTGTGGAAATTTCAGTACTTCAGCATAACGTTTCCGACAGGTTTTCTCTTGGTTTTATTTAAAGTAATGTTCTCACATTGTCCAGAGAACATAAAGAAACAACGTTCTTGTGTGGGAATTTCAGTACTTCACCATAACGTTTCCGACAAGTTTCTTCACGGTTCTATTTAAAGTCACGTTCTCAAAATGTTCAGAGAACATTAAGAAAATGTTAGTAATGCTCAGAGCGTTCTAATAATGTTATTTAAAAACATATACATTCCATTCTCAGCATCAACAAAACTCTCTCTGTCCTCTATCTTGTTAAGTGTATTCAGGTGTGTTAGTTGCACCCATTAATTGGCCACATCTGATCTTAAAGAGTGCTTGTTTCCTTTGAAATAGGTTATATTTGAATAGACTAAAATTAACACCTTTGAATTAGTTTTAAAAAGAGGACTAATTCAATGTAAAAAGATCAGAAGATAATACGATCTCACTGCCACAATAAAAATAAATGTGTTTGCATGAATAATGCCGAAGCAAATATACACTGCTCAAAAACATAAAGGGAACACATTAAGGCTAGGCATAATACTGCCCCCTTTGGATGAATTGCGTGCCCATAGTAAACTGAAAAAAAATCTGTCCAAAATTGCTAATATATGCATATAATAATTAGTATTGGATAGAAAACACTCTAAAGCTTCTAAAACCGTTTGAATTATGTCTGTAAGTATAGCAGAACTCACAGGGCAGGCAATCTCCCAAACTAGTTTTGGCATCCAGAAAGTTGGTGCAACTTTGACGTCATCGCTCCCACCCTTCCCAACCAGCTATGGATCTGGAAACACTTTCTATGTCTTCCAGATGTCCTCATTCAGTAGAGCATTTAATTGTAAAAATCCTGCGAGTTTTGACCCTTTGGGAGGCAAAAGAGTGGGTGTCGCGAGAAAATACATGTGCGTTAGGGCGCGAATTGAACACAGACCTTCATCTGCTCCTGCTTGCCTGAGAAGAAGTACGATTGTCCGGTTGAATTGCGAATTGTTTTGTACGTTTATAACATCCTAAAGCTTGATTCTGCACTTAGTTTGACCAGTTTAGTCGACATATAATATGTAATTTTGAAGTTTTGATGCGCAACTGTTCGGGACCAGAAGTCATTTTGGGTGCATTTCAGCTGAAAGTCGTAGCAGATGCTACTATAAGGACACACGAACTGAAACAAAACGATGTATTGGGTAAGTATGACTCCTTCCACTACATTCTGATTGAAGTCCATCAAAGGTAAGGGGATATTAATGTTGAAATTTTGTATTTCTGTTGACTCCAACATAGCGGAGAAATATTGCTTACGTCTGAGCGTCGTCTCAGATTATTGCATAGTGAACTAATTCCGTAACGTTAAAAATAAATGTGACACAGCGGTTGCATTAAGAAGCAGTGTATCTTTCTAACTACAGTGCCTTGCGAAAGTATTCGGCCGAATACTTTCGCAAGGCACTGTATATGTACTGTATATGTAGAACATGTATATTTAGTCAACGTTTATGATGTGTATTTCTGTTATCTGGCGGAGCTATCTATAATTTCTCCGGACATTTTTGAGCATTTTCTGAACATGGCGTCAATGTAAACGGAGATTTATGGATATAAATTGCATATTATTGAAAAAAACATAAATGTACTGTGTAACATGTCCTATTACTGTCATCTGATGAAGATTTTCAAAAGGTTAGTGAATTATTTTTCTTTTAATCCTGCGTTTGTGATTGCATCTTTTGTTCGACAAAATGGCTACATATCGTCTGTGTCTTTGTGGTGGTTTGACATATATATGTGCTATGTTTTCGCCGTAAAACATTTTAGAAATCTGACACGCTGGGTTGATGAACAAGGTGTTTATCTTTCATTTGAGCTATTGGACTTGTTATTGTGTGTAGGTTAAATATTTCCAAGAATATTTTTGCATTCTGTGCGCCACTGTTTGAGTTGAGCGGGGGGTGTGGTACCCCCTGGGGAACCTGTACCGTTAACAGGTAGGCAATGCTACCAAATACTACCAAATGCTACCAAATACTAATTGAGTGTATGTAAACTTCTGACCGACTGGCAATGGGATGAAAGAAATAAAAGCTGAAATAAATCATTCTCTCTACTATTATTTTGACTTCCAACGAAGTTGTTCCCTCTCCTTGTTCGGGCGACGTTCGGCGGTGGACGTAACCGATCCATGTTTCATTTTTCCTTTAGTTTTGTCTGTTTACACACCTGTTTCCCATCTCATAATTATGTTCCTTATTTAACCCTTTGGTTTCCCTTTCTGTTTTGTTCGTGATTGTATTTCGTGTATTCCGGTGTGTTGTATTTTGAGTCCTGTTTTGTCCTTGTTTGGAATGGGATTTTGTTTCGTTGTGGATTGAGTAAATCAGTGATTATTACTCTTATCTGTGTCCTTCACTATCTTTTAGATAGACTCTGACAGAATCACGCACCATATACATGGAGTCAGCAGGTGCAGCCAGCCCTTCGCTTCAAATGGAGGAGCACGTTCAGCAGCACGCAACCATGCTGCAGAGTCTGGGTATAGCCATGGATCGCGTGCTGTAAATCATGGACCGATAGGAGAGAGGGGGTTTTCCCGTTAACCCTGTGTCGTCTCCTCAGGTTCCACCACTACCTACTGTGATGTCCACCTCTCCGTCATCAGGATCCGGTGGGATTCAGCTCTCGCTCCCGAGGGCGTATGATGGGACAGCTGCCGGGTGTCATGGGTTCCTACTCCAGCTGGAGCTCTACCTGGCATCTGTCCAGCCAGCCCCTTCGGGAAGTGAGAGAGTGAGCACCCTTATCTCCTGTCTGACCGGTAAAGCCCTGGAATTGGCCAACGCCATCTGGGGCAGGGAAGGTCAAAGTTGGATGATTATGAGGAGTTTGCCCGCCGTTTCTGGGCGGTATTCGATCACCCCCTAGAGGGGAGAAAGGCGGGGGAACGCCTATTTCAGGTGTAGCTTACGAGAGGCTTACGAGAGGATGTTCATCGGGAGCTAGCCTGCAGGGACACCACCCTTACACTGGCCCAGCTGGTGGACCTATCAATCCGGTTGGATACCCTGTTGGCCTCCTGCGGACGTCCTTATCGGGTTCCGTCAGTTCCATCCCCCAGCACTCCTGATCCAACGCCTATGGAGTTGGGAGGCGCTGCAATGAGGGGGACCGGAGGGGGACCATTCCCTGCACCAACTGTGGCCACAGAGGGCACACTCCTGGTCGGTGCTGGGGGGTTACCCAGGAGGTAGAGGTAGCAGGCGGAGTGCTGGTGGGTCATCCCAGGTGAGTAGGCACACCACTCACCCAGAGCTCCCTGTTGCACCATGTGGTTGTCGATAGAATTTCCAGAGTTTTCCCCGCGCTCCCAGAAAAAGGCGCTAGTAGATTCAAGCGCAGCTGGGAACTTTATCCACCGCTCCTTTGCTATGAGATTAGGGATTCCTATTGTGTCTGTTGATGTTCCCTGCCCTATACATGCCTTAGACAGTCGTCCTTTGGGGTCGGGGCTAATTAGGGAGGTCACTGCTCCGCTCACTATGATAACGCAGGAGAGTCATAGGGAGCGAATTAGTATCTTCCTAATCAACTCTCCTGTGTTCCCTGTTGTGTTGGGGATTCCCTAGTTGGCTTCTCATGATCCCACTATTTCGTGGCAACAGAGGGCTCTCAAGGGACGGTCCCGTCAGTGCTCAGAGAGGTGTGTAGGTGTTTCGTCAGGTGCCACTATGGTGGAAAGTCCAAACCAGGTCTCCACCATGCACATTCCCCCCGAATATGCCGATTTGGCACTCGCCTTCTGTAAAAAGAAGGTGACTCATTTTCCCCCCCAACTGCTCCGCCATTGTGGGCGGAGCAGTTGCCGTACCAGGCGGTGATACAGCCCGACAGGATACTCTCGATTGTGCATCTGTAGAAGTTTGTGAGTGCTTTTGGTGATAAGCCGAATTTCTTCAGCCTCCTGAGGTTGAAGAGGCGCTGCTGCGCCTTCTTCACGATGCTGTCTGTGTGGGTGGACCAATTCAGTTTGTCTGTGATGTGTACGCCGAGGAACTTAAAACTTACTACCCTCTCCACTACTGTCCCATCGATGTGGATAGGGGGGTGTTCCCTCTGCTGTTTCCTGAAGTCCACAATCATCTCCTTAGTTTTGTTGACGTTGAGTGTGAGGTTATTTTCCTGACACCACACTCCGAGGGCCTTCACCTCCTCCCTGTAGGCCGTCTCGTCGTTGTTGGTAATCAAGCCTACCACTGTTGTGTCGTCCGCAAACTTGATGATTGAGTTGGAGGCGTGCATGGCCATGCAGTCGTGGGTGAACAGGGAGTACAGGAGACTGCTCAGAACGCACCCTTGTGGGGCCCCAGTGTTGAGGATCAGCGGGGTGGAGATGTTGTTACCTACCCTCACCACCTGGGGGCGGCCCGTCAGGAAGTCCAGTACCCAGATCCACAGGGCGGGGTCGAGACCCAGGGTCTCGATTGATGACGAGTTTGGAGGGTACTATGGTGTTAAATGCTGAGCTGTAGTCGTTGAACAGCATTCTCACATAGTTATTCCTCTTGTCCAGATGGGTTAGGGCAGTGTGCAGTGTGGTTGAGATTGCATCATCTGTGGACCTATTTGGGCGGTAAGCGAATTGGAGTGGGTCTAGGGTGTCATGTAGGAACAGCAGACTGGGATGAGGATTGATTGAATATGAAGGAGAGTCCGCATGTTTTGGTTGCGGGCCGTGTCAGTGGCACTGTATTGTCCTCAAACCGGGCAAAAAAGTTATTTAGTCTGCCTGGGAGCAAGACATCCTGGTCCGTGACTGGGCTGGGTTTCTTTTTGTAATCCGTGATTGACTGTAGACCCTGCCACATACCTCTTGTGTCTGAGCCGTTGAATTGCGATTCTACTTTGTCTCTATACTGACGCTTCGCTTGTTTGATTGCCTTGCGGAGGGAATAGCTACACTGTTTGTATTCGGTCATGTTTCTGGTCACCTTGCCCTGATTAAAAGCAGTGGTTCGCGCTTTCAGTTTCATGCGAATGCTGCCATCAATCCACGGTTTCTGGTTTGGGAATGTTTTAATCTTTGCTATGGGAACGACATCTTCAACGCACGCTCTAATGAATTCGCTCACCGAATCAGCGTATTCGTCAATGTTGTTGTTTGACGCAATACGAAACATATCCCAGTCCACGTGATGGAAGCAGTCTTGGAGCGTGGAATCAGATTGGTCGGACCAGCGTTGAACAGACCTCAGCGCGGGAGCTTCTTGTTTTAGCTTCTGTCTGTAGGCAGTGAGCAACAAAATGGAGTCGTGGTCAGCTTTTCCGAAAGGAGAGCGGGGGAGGGCCTTATATGCGTCGCGGAAGTTAGAATAGCAATGATCCAAGGTTTTACCAGCCTTGGTTGTGCACTCGATATGCTGATACAATTTAGGGAGTCTTGTTTTCAGTAGTACCACCACTCATTCATATATCTTTATGAACATATTCTTTATCCCCTTACACTTGTGTTTATAAGGTAGTAGTTTTGGAATTGTTAGCTAGATTACTTGTTGGTTATTACTGCATTGTCAGAACTAGAAGCACAAGCATTTCGCTACACTCGCATTAACATCTGCTAACCATGTGTATGTGACAAATAAAATTTGATTTGATTTGTTTTGATTTGATTTGAGATTAGCGTTGTTAAAATCCCCAGCTACAATGAATGCAGCCTCAGGATATGTGGATTCCAGTTTGCAATGAGTCAAATAAAGTTTGTTCAGAGCCATCGATGTGTCTGCTTGGGTAAACTGAATGACTCATGGACGTAAATCATTTCTTACAATACTTAAAAAACATAATGTGCCATTCATTTATTAATCGGTCAATACGTTCATTTTACTTCCATTGCAGCATTTTCAATAATAAAAAATAATAAAAAATAACACTACCTCTCTCTCACTTTCTCTCTCTCTCTCTCACATACACACACACACACACACACACACACACACACACACACACACACACACACACACACACACACACACACACACACACACACACACACACACACACACACACACACACACACACACACACACACACACACAACCATGAGGTGGGTAAGTTTCTGCGGTCCTATTGCCAGGACCGGACGGGGGAGTGGGCGGTGTTTCTCCCCTGGGCAGAGATGGCTCAAAACTCCCTCCACCACTCCTCCACTAACCTGTCACCTTTTCAGTTGGCAAACCCTAAAAACCACTGCACCTACTTTACCGTGGTTGGAGTCGGCCAATTGTGCACGGCTGAAATGCGGTCATTCTCCATCTCTACCCCTGACGTGGAGAAGTGGTACCCTAGGAAGGAGACGGACTGTTGGAACAACAGACATTTCTCAGCATTGACGTACAGGTCATGTTATCTATATACACCAGTACACCCTGCCCGTGCAGGTCCCTGAAAATCTCATCTACAAAGGATTGGAAGACTGATGGAGCATTCATTAATAACGAGTTATGGCTGCTGTCCCTGTACAGGGATCAACATCAGGGGAAATTTCAGAGTGACAACTAATAGTACTCGATAAAACTTAAACTTTCATTAAAACACACATGCAGGGTACTCAATTAAAGCTACACTCGTTGTGAATCTAGCCAACATGTCAGATTTTTAAAATACTTTTTGGTGAAAGCACGAGAAGCTATTATCTGATAGCATACAACCCCGAAATACCTGAAGGGGACGTAAACAAAAGAATTAGCGTAGCCGGCGCTACACAAAACGCAGATATAAAATATAAAACATTCATGACCTTTTACGAGCTTCTTTGTTCGCACTCCAATATGTCCCATAAACATCACAATTGGGTCTTTTTTTTCCGATTAAATCCGTCCATGTATACCCAAAATGTCCATTTATGAAGCCCGTCTGATCCAGGAAAAAAAGGCTTTCTAAAACGCAAAGTCATTTTTTATAATTAAAAAAGTTGCCTATAAACTTTGACAAAACACTTCAAACTACTTTTGTAATCCAACTTTAGGTATTAGTAAACGTTAATAATCGATCAAATTGATCACGGGGCGATCTGTATTCAATAGCAGCAAGTCAACAAATCATGGACGACTTTCTCTCTTTCATAACTTTCCACAGTGTAACCTCTGACAGGAAGTGCCTGTTCTTCATTTCACCAAGGATTAACTTCAACCCAATTCCCAACACTGGCGACATCGTGTGGAAGCTGTAGGAACTGTAAACTGGGTGCAATCTATTTTCCCTTGCCATAGACAATACAGAGGACTGGCGGAGGGATATTTTATTTTTATTTTTTAACAGTTTTCCTTGGAGTTTTGTCACAGACATGTTATAGTCACAGACATGATTTAACCAGTTTTAGAAACTTCAGAGTGTTTTCTATCCACACATACTAATCATATGCATATACTATATTCCTGGCATGAGTAGCAGGACGTTGAAATGGTGCGCGATTTTTAACAAAAAGCTGAAAATTTCACACGCTCTTCTTATCCTCTACTCTTCATGGAGTAGAATAACTTTGTCTTCTTCACATTATAAATATATAAAACTATGGAGGTATTTTATTTTAATGAAGGACATTAGGGACCCATTCTTTCTTAAATCAAACTGAAACATATGATCTTATTCAATATATATGATATATTCAATATGAATCGCTATTCTGTTAGGCTTGGAGAAGTTCCTTACTGTTTTACTTTGTTACTTTCGCCTCCTAACTCAAATCAAAATCAAATCAAATTTATTTGTCACATACACATGGTTAGCAGATGTTTATGCAAGTGTAGCGAAATGCTTGTGCTTCTAGTTCCGACAATGCAGTAATAACCAACAAGTAATCTAGCTAACAATTCCAAAACTACTACCTTATACAAACAAGTGTAAAGGGATAAAGAATATGTACATAAAGATATATGAATGAGTGATGGTACAGAGCGGCATAGGCAAGATGCAGTAGATGGTATCGAGTACAGTATATACAGTGCCTTGCGAAAGTATTCGGCCCCCTTGAACTTTGCGACCTTTTGCCACATTTCAGGCTTTAAACATAAAGATATAAAACTGTATTTTTTTGTGAAGAATCAACAACAAGTGGGACACAATCATGAAGTGGAACGACATTTATTGAATATTTCAAACTTTTTTTAACAAATCAAAAACTGAAAAATTATTCAGCCCCTTTACTTTCAGTGCAGCAAACTCTCTCCAGAAGTTCAGTGAGGATCTCTGAATGATCCAATCTTGACCTAAATGACTAATGATGATAAATACAATCCACCTGTGTGTAATCAAGTCTCCGTATAAATGCACCTGCACTGTGATAGTCTCAGAGGTCCGTTAAAAGCGCAGAGAGCATCATGAAGAACAAGGAACACACCAGGCAGGTCCGAGATACTGTTGTGAAGAAGTTTAAAGCCGGATTTGGATACAAAAAGATTTCCCAAGCTTTAAACATCCCAAGGAGCACTGTGCAAGTGATAATATTGAAATGGAAGGAGTATCAGACCACTGCAAATCTACCAAGACCTGGCCGTCCCTCTAAACCTTCAGCTCATACAAGGAGATGACTGATCAGAGATGCAGCCAAGAGGCCCATGATCACTCTGGATGAACTGCAGAGATCTACAGCTGAGGTGGGAGACTCTGTCCATAGGACAACAATCAGTCGTATATTGCACAAATCTGGCCTTTATGGAAGAGTGGCAAGAAGAAAGCCATTTCTTAAAGATATCCATAAAAAGTGTTGTTTAAAGTTTGCCACAAGCCACCTGGGATGACACACCAAACATGTGGAAGAAGGTGCTCTGGTCAGATGAAACCAAAATTGAACTTTTTGACAACAATGCAAAACGTTATGTTTGGCGTAAAAGCAACACAGCTCATCACGCTGAACACACCATCCCCACTGTCAAACATGGTGGTGGCAGCATCATGGTTTGGGCCTGCTTTTTTTCAGCAGGGACAGGGAAGATGGTTAAAATTGATGGGAAGATGGATGGAGCCAAATACAGGACCATTCTGGAAGAAAACCTGATGGAGTCTGCAAAAGACCTGAGACTGGGACAGAGATTTGTCTTCCAACAAGACAATGATCCAAAACATAAAGCAAAATCTACAATGGAATGGTTCAAAAATAAACATATCCAGGTGTTAGAATGACCAAGTCAAAGTCCAGACCTGAATCCAATCGAGAATCTGTGGAAAGAACTGAAAACTGCTCTCCATCCAACCTCACTGAGCTCGAGCTGTTTTGCAAGGAGGAATGGAAAAAATTTCAGTCTCTCGATGTGCAAAACTGATAGAGACATACCCCAAGCGACTTCCAGCTGTAATCGCAGCAAAAGGTGGCGCTACAAAGTATTAACTTAAGGGGGCTGAATAATTTTGCACGCCCAATTTTTCAGATTTTGATTTGTTAAAAAAGTTTGAAATATCCAATAAATGTCATTCCACTTCATGATTGTGTCCCACTTGATGTTGATTCTTCACAAAAAAATACAGTTTTATATCTTTATGTTTGAAGCCTGAAATGTGGCAAAAGGTCGCAAAGTTCAAGGGGGCCGAATACTTTTGCAAGGCACTGTACATATGAGATGAGTATGTAAACAAAGTGGCATAGTTTAAAGTGGCTAGTGATACATGTATTACATAAAGATGCAGTAGATGATATAGAGTACAGTATATACGTATACATATGAGATGAATAATGTAGGGTATGTAAATTAAGTAGCATTGTTTAAGAAGATAAGTTATGCCAATAGTTGCTACCTCCATTCTCCTTCACACTAACATCTCTCTTTCACACATACACACTTCTCTTTCTCCCACACACACCTCCCTTTCACACAATCCTTTCTTACACACACAATCCTTTCTTTCACACACACCTCTCTTTTACACACACCTCTTTTTCACACACACCTAGGTATACAGACTGTGATCACTCAACACCTCTCTCACCCTCCTTCCTCCCTCCCTTTCTTACTTTCTATCTCTACCCTCTCCCTCCCTCTCTCTCTCTCTCTCTCTCTCTCTCTCTCTCTCTCTCTCTCTACCTCCCTACCCCCCCTCCTCTACCCCTCTCCCTGCATTGTGTCAGAGGCTGGCTTGCAAGCAGGGTTTAGTGGCTTAGTACTCCTGCGCCTGTACAGGGCCAGAGAGGAAAGAGAGCAGTCTACAGGAACAGCTTCCAGGACTTATCTCCCCAGAGCAGGCAGAGCAGGTGTGTGTGTGTGTGCGTGCATGCGTGCATGTGCGTGCGTGTGCGTGCGTGTGTGTGCGTGTGTGTGCGTGCGTGCGTGTGTGTCAACTACTCATAAGCCCTGGAAGCATGAACTCCTGAACAGAAGTCTTATCACAGAAGTGAGGGAAAGATGGAAGCTGAACTTGAGAGAGAGAGAAAGAGATGGAGAGAAAGAGGTGGTGGAGGGGCAGATGAAGAGAGGGAGAGAAAAAGACACAGAGAGAAAGGGGAGGCTGGAGAAAGAGAGAGAAAGAAAGAGATGGAGATAGAGTGCAGAATAGGGGTAGAGAAGGAGGAAAGAAAGAGGGAGAGAGAGTGGGGTAAATATTTATACCACATTATACCTTTGCCCTACTACCAGATCTTTCCTCTGGAAAATTACATTATTAGGACATTTGGGCAGTTTCTCACCAATTCATGTAGAGTTCAGAATTGTGTCAGAATGTCAAGAACATGTCACCAGAAACCCTCAGATAAGAGCTCTTCCACTGTCAGTGAAGACACAAAGAGTCTATAAGACTGTTCTGTAGGAGAACTCATAAGCTGTGTCCCATATGGCACGCATTTCCATATCTAGTGGATCAATTTTGTCCAGGGCCCTTATAGGGCTCTGGCAAAAACTAGTGCACTGTATAGGAATTAAGGTGCAATTTATGACGCATGCCAGGCACTCTGAAGTGCCCCTTAGGAAGAATTGATCCACAAAGTCGTCAACATCCTCAACCCAATGACTGGAACATGACATACAGACATAGCCTTCTGCACATAACCTATATACAGTATGTCTCATTATGTTGATGTTCCTACAGTCTTCAGTCCTAACTATAGCAGCCATCAAGGTGAAGAGCAGGGACATTTAACTACATACTATCAGAGAATCAACCATTCTTCCCTTTGCCTATCTGTCCCTCCCACTCTCCTCCTCCATCTTCCCTTCTTCCGTACATCCTACCTCGCTCCATCCCTCCCCTCCCCTCCTCTCTCTTCTCTCCCACCTCCCTCTCCTCTCTCCTTCCCCAACCTCTCTCCCTCCATCCCCTCTTCTCTCCCACCATCTCTCCCCTCCTCTCTCTCTCCAAATTCCCTCGTTCCTAACCACTTCTGTTCCGGGCAACACTACATGGAAGCAGGGTAAAATAACTATGGGGTGAGGGGGACAGAGAGATGGGGAGAGAAATAGGGTGCATGGGAATAGCGTGATAGAGGGAAACAGGCTAAAAGAGTGTAATAGGACAGTATGACAGCAGGGCTATAGCAGACAGGTTGTGTGGAGAGTCAGATGGAGCAGCTGACCTGGTCAGGGGTTGGGTTGCCATGGGAGACAGTCTGCTGCCTAATTAGTTTGCTCAGACTCTAAGGAGCTTTAAATAGCACACACACACATTCTGTCTTACTTTGTCACACACACATTGTAAAACACACACATATGCGCACACACACACTTGCACACTGACACACACGGGGCCGTGCACAGACCTTTGGGGGGGGGCAGGTGCTCAAAAGCCCCCCCCCCTTTTTGTTGTTGTTGCATTGGCCTATTTATTTCTACAGCAATACACTCCTCACTTATTTTAAGTAAGCTTGTGCCAGTGACATCTAGTAGGCTACTACCTCCCTAGCTAGCACGTGGTTCCTTGGAAGTTGTGGGAACGTGGGTTTTGGTTTCCCATTGGTTCTGAGAACGACGCCATACGTAGCCTGACTGGTAAAACAGAACGTTTTATAAACATTCTGAGAACGGAAGTGAAAATGACGCCTGTTCTGGGAACGTAGATTTTTAGGTTGCAGGGAAGTTCTGAGAGTGTTTTACTATGGTTCACTGAAAGTTTTCCTGGGAGGTTTTAATAACGTTCTGAGAACAGAAGTCATAGGTTATTTGAAGGTAATTAAATAATGTTCTGAGAACATGTTTCAATAAGACTTTTAATAACACTACTTGTTTAGTTTGTGTAAACTGTTTTGAACTCCAGGCACAGATGGGACAGATGGAAATACACTGTTCAAAAAAATAAAGGGAACACTAAAATAACACATCCTAGTTCTGAATTAATGAAATATTCTTAATAAATACTTTTTTCTTTACATAGTTGAATGTGCTGACAACAAAATCACACAAAAATTATCAATGGAAATCAAATTTATCAACCCATGGAGGTCTGGATTTGGAGTCACACTCAAAATTAAAGTGGAAAACCACACTACAGGCTGATCCAACTTTGATGTAATGTCCTTAAAACAAGTCAAAATGAGGCTCAGTAGTGTGTGCGGCCTCCACGTGCCTGTATGACCTCCCTACAATGCCTGGGCATGCTCCTGATGAGGTGGTGGATGGTCTCCTGAGGGATCTCTTCCCAGACCTGGACTAAAGCATCCGCCAACTCCTGGACAGTCTGTGGTGCAACGTGGTGTTGGTGGATGGAGCGAGACATGATGTCCCAGATGTGCTCAATTGGATTCAGGTCTGGGGAACGGGCGGGCCAGTCCATAGCATCAATGCCTTCCTCTTGCAGGAACTGCTGACACACTCTAGCCACATGAGGTCTAGCATTGTCTTGCATTAGGAGGAACCCAGGGCCAACTGCACCAGCATATGGTCTCACAAGGGGTCTGAGGATCTCATCTCGGTACCTCTGGCGAGCACATGGAGGGCTGTGCGGCCCCCCAAAGAAATGCCACCCCACACCATGACTGACCCACCGCCAAACCGGTCATGCTGGAGGATGTTGCAGGCAGCAGAACGTTCTCCACGGCGTCTCCAGACTCTGTCACGTCTGTCACGTGCTCAGTGTGAACCTGCTTTCATCTGTGAAGAGCACAGGGCGCCAGTGGCGAATTTGCCAATCTTGGTGTTCTCTGGCAAATGCCAAACGTCCTGCACGGTGTTGGGCTGTAAGCACAACCCTCACCTGTGGACGTCAGGCCCTCATACCACCCTCATGGAGCCTGTTTCTGACCGTTTGAGCAGACACATGCACATTTGTGGCCTGCTGGAGGTCATTTTGCAGGGCTCTGGCAGTGCTCCTCCTGCTCCTCCTTGCACAAAGGCGGAGGTAGCGGTCCTGCTGCTGGGTTGTTGCGCTCCTACGGCCTCCTCCACGTCTCCTGATGTACTGGCCTGTCTCCTGGTAGCGCCTCCATGCTCTGGACAATACGCAGACAGACACAGCAAACCTTCTTGCCACAGCTCGCATTGATGTGCTATCCTGGATGAGCTGCACTACCTGAGCCACTTGTGTGGGTTGTAGACTCCGTCTCATGCTACCACTAAAGCACCGCCAGCATTCAAAAGTGACCAAAACATCCTGCCAGGAAGCATAGGAACTGAGAAGTGGTCTGGTCACCACCTGCAGAACCATTCCTTTATTGGGGGTGTCTTGCTAATTCCCTATAATTTCCACCTGTTGTCTATTCCATTTGCACAACAGCATGTGAAATGTATTGTCAATCAGTGTTGCTTCCTAAGTGGACAGTTTGATTTCACAGAAGTGTGATTGACTTGGAGTTACATTGTGTTGTTTAAGTGTTCCCTTTATTTTTTTGAGCAGTATATATGTATATATATACACACACACACACACACACACACACACACACACACACACACACACACACACACACACACACACACACACACACACACACACACACACACACACACACACACACACACACACACACACACACACACACGTCTTTCACTTAGCACAGACGAGTCTGGAGACACCGTGGAGAACTTATCTATATATATATACACACATATACACACACAGACATAGGCTGTGGTTGTTCTCATACAAACAAACAGACCCTCACTCACAATGACTAGCTAACGTGTACTTTACCCATTTCATTACATCTTTATATAATGCAAATAAAATGTAAAAACAATCACAAATAATATTTTATATTAATTTCAAACAACGGCATTAGCATGAGAGCAACTTACCAGTCCAAAACAATGTCCTCTCCTTTCAAAAAATATGCCTCAGTTTCAAAAAAGCAGATCTGTCTCACTTTCACAATGAATTTCCTCTAAAATTGTTTCTACATTCGTATATCTAGTCTTAGAATTAGCTTTCCTTGACTTTTTCGCCATGATGTTGGATAAATAAACAGCTGAAGATGCAAGTCACCGAAACACAGCGTGCGTAATAACCTTTGCTCCTTCGGGGTAGAATTGGCAATGGCGAAAGAATGGTCCTTACACCAGCGTTCAATGGAAAGGTTTGTCTTACAACAAAGAATCATGGGATATTGCCGTTTACCTAAGCTCATTGGCTATCTACCCAGCTAGATTTCAAGATGATCAGTGGTCATATAATTGGTGCACAATGGGCTCGCCACTTGTTTTCTTCCAATCGTTTTTTCCGGGTCAATACATCCCGCAAAATGACCCATCATGTTTGGTTGTGTTACAAACAAACAGTTGATTGCAAGGAAACCAAACATGACTGGATAAAGTCAGGGAAGGTCTGTCTATTTTACGTTGGATGTTACGTCGAAAATTGAATGACACGAAATTCAACAAGATAAGCATTCACAAAATGTTTTGTGCTTGGCTATAAAAAATGGATTTAACCGAACAAAAGACCATTCATTGTGTAACAATGAGCCTTGTGATTGCAACCAGAGCAAGATCTTCAAAGGTAAACGATTTATTTCAATGCAATCTGTGATTTCGTTACGCAAGTGCTGGCTGGATAAATAGTTTGATATGGGGGTCTGTGCTCAGATAATCGCAGCGTATTCTTTCGCAATAAATCATTTTTTAAATCTGACAACGCAGTTGGATTAGCAAAATTCTAGGCTTTCGAACCATGTGAGACTCTTGTATTTTCATGAATGTTTAGTATGACTATTTATGTAGCGATCATGTTGTCTAATTTAATCCCGCTAACGGGTTCGGTGCGCAGAGAGGTTAAGCCATTTCGCCACAACTTTGGAAGTTTGCTTGGGGTCATTGTCCATTTGGAAGACCCATTTGTGACCAAGCTTCAACTTCCTGACTGATGTATTGAGATGTTGATTCAATATATCCACATAATTGTCCTCCCTCATGATGCCATCTATTTTGTGAAGTGCACCAGTCCCTCCTCCAGCAAAGCACCCTTAGTACATGATGCTGCAACCCCCGTGCTTCATGGTTGGGATGGTGTTCTTCGGCTTGCAAGCATCCCCCTTTTTCTTCCAAACATAACGATGGTCATTATGGCCAAACAGTTCTATTTTTGTTTCATCAGACCAGAGGACATTTCTCAAAAAAGTACGATCTTTGTCCTCATGTGCAGTTGCAAAACAGTTGTAAAAAAGTCTGGCTCTTTTATGGCAGCCTTTCAGGTTATGTCGATATAGGACTCATTTTACTGTGGATATATATACTTTTGTACCCGTTTCCTCCAGCATCTTCACAAGGTCCTTTCCCGTTGGTCTGGGATTGATTTGCACTTTTCACACCAAAGTATGTTCATCTACGGGAGACAGAACGCGTCTCCTTCCTGAGAGGTATGCCGGCTGTGTGGTTCCATGATGTTTACACTTGCATACTATTGTTTGTTCAGATGAATGTGGTGCCTTCAGGCGTTTTGATATTGCTCCCAAGGATGGACCAGACTTGTGGAGGTCTATCATTTTGTTTCTGAGGTCTTGGCTGATTTCTTTTGATTTTGCCATGATGTCAAGCAAAGAAGCACTGGGTTTGAAGGTAGGCCTTGAAATACATCCACAGGTACACCTCCAATTGACTCAAATTATGTCAATTATCCTATCAGAAGCTTCTAAATCCATGACATCATTTTCTGGAATTTTCCAAGCTGTTTAAAGGCACAGTCAACTTAGTGTATGTGAACTTCTGACCCACTGGAATTGTGATACAGTGGATTATAAATGAAATAATCTGTCTATAAACAGTTGTTGGAAAAATTACTTGTGTCATACACCAAGTTGATGTCCTAACCGACTTGTCAAAACTATAGTTTGTTAACAATAAATTTGTGGAGTGGTTGAAAACAAGTTTTAATGACTCCAACCTAAGTGTATGTAAACTTCTGACTTCAACTGTAGGACTAAAATAGAATTATACTACACCGGCACCAAAGCTCGTTGGATGTGGCAGGATATTGCGGATTACAAAGGGAAACCGAGCCGTGAGTTGCCCAGTGATGCACACATCCCAGATGAGCTGGATGCCTTCAATGCTCACTTCGAGGCAAACAACACTGAGCCAGGTATGAGAGCTCCTGCTGTCCCAGACTATTGTGTGATCTCACTTTCTGTGGCAGATGTGAGTAAGACTTTTAAACAGGTTAACAAACGCAAGGCTGCTGGGCCAGACAGAGTACCAGGGCGCGTTCTCAGAGCATGTACAAACCAGCTGGCAAATATCTTCACGTGCATTTTCAACATCTTCTTGTCCCAGTCTGTAATCCAAAATGTTTGAAGCGGAGCACCATTGTCCCTGTTCCTAAGAACTCAACGGTAACCTGCCTGAACAACTATCAGCACTCAGATCTGAAACCATAAAATGCTTTGAAAGGCTGGTTATGGCACATCAACACCATCATCCCAGACTGCCTGGAACCACTCCAATTTGCATACTGCCCCAACAGATCCATAGATGCACTCCACACTGCTCTTTCCCAACTGGACAAGAGGAATACTTTTACATGTTTGTCATTTCCCTAATACCTATGAGAGAATGCTGTTCATTGACTACAGCTCAGCGTTCAGCACCATAGTCCCCTCCAAGCTCATCACGAAGCTTGGGACCCTGAGACTGAACAGCTACCTCTGCAGCTGGATCCTGTACTTTCTGACGGTCTACCCCTAGGTGGTGAGGGTAGGTAACAACACCTGTGCCACGCTGACCCTCAACACGAGGGCCCCTAAAGGGTGTGTGCTTAGTGTTCTCCTATACTCCGTGTTCACCCATGACTGTATCTTTTTGTTAATTTGGATCTCCATTACTTTTTTGTAGAAGCAGCAGTTACTCTTCCTGAAATCATAAAACAAACATGACAAGTACAAGTAACAAAACACTGATAGACAAGGACAGTCACACAAATTTAAAATACAACAATATACAAACAATGCAACTAAAAGGTAATATAAATAATATAAATAAAAAATGATGTGTGCTCGAGTGTGTTTGTGTGTGTGTGTCCCACAGTCCCTGCCATGCCATGAGGTGTTGTCTAATTTGTTTTTTAAAGTTAATTTTGCTGTTTGCTTGAGTAATTGGAGATGGATGTTCCATGCGATCATGGCTCTGAATAATATTGTGCGTTGCCATGCATTACTTTAAAAAAATAAATAATCACAGTTATATTTTTCATAAAAATGAGAAGCAGTTAATCTCTTGTCAACCCTCAGCCAGGAAAAATGGGCATGCATGTTGTCGATGTTAGTTCTGTATGTGTAGTTAAGGGCAAGGCATGTTGCTCTGTTTTGAGTAAGGTGCAGCTTTGCTAGGTCTTATTCGCTGCACTTGACCATATTACCAAAGAGTAATCAAGATGGGACAAGACCAGCCTAAACAACTATTAGAGTTGATTGTCCAAAATGCAGAGAATATTTTCATAACAGACATCTCTCCCCATCTTCACAACAACTTTGTAAACAGGACTTGACCATGATAATTGACCATCCAATGTTCTATCAAGGAGTTTAACTTCCTTAACCTTCTCCAGTTGAGGTTTAGGTCTTAGAGAATGTTTTGTAAAAATAGAGAAGATTAACAGTCTAAGGCAACTGCCCTGTGGTACACCGCACTGTACATATCTGATGTTAGAGAAGTTTCTATGGAAGACCACTGTCTGGCTTCTATTGGATAAATAACTCTCCAACCATGTGTTGGCAGGTGATGTAAAGCCATAGCAAGTGAGTTTCTTCAATAAAAATGTATGATAAATAACATCAAAGGCTGCACTGAAATCTAACAATATAGCTCCAACTATAGTATCCATTTCTCTTAGTATCCATTTATTTTAACCAATCTTCTGTCATCTGAATCAGTGCAGTACAAGTTGAGTGGCCTTCTCTGTATGCATTCTGAAAGTCATTAGTTAAATCTTCTTATGGCTGGGGGCAGTATTGAGTAGCTTGGATGAATAAGGTGTCCAGAGAAAACTGCCTGCTACTCAGGCCCAGTTGCTAATATATGCATATTATTAGTAGTTGTGGATAGAAAACACTCTGAAGTTTCTAAAACTGTTTGAATGATGTCTGTGAGTATAACAGAACTCCAACCAGGAAGTGGGAAATCTGAGGTTTGTAGTTTTTCAAGTTATTGCCTATTGAATATGCAGTGTCTATGGGTCATGTTGCACTTCCTAAGGCTTCCACTCAATGTCAACAGTCTTTAGAACCTTGTTTGATGCTTCTACTGTGAAGGAGGGGGGAATGGGAGGTGAATGAGTCAGAGGTCTGCCAGAGTGGTATGAGCTGATCACGCGCGCTCACGTGATAGTAAGCTTGCGTTCCATTGCATTTCTACAGACAAATGAATTCTCCAGGTTGGAACATTATTTAAGATTTATGATAAAAACATCCTAAAGATTGATTCTATACTTCGTTTGACATGTTTCTACAAACTGTAATATGACTTTTTGTCTGAGCTTTTGCTTGGAATTGCCCGCGCGTCATGAGTTTGGATTGTGTACTAAACGCGCAAACAAAAAGGATGTATTTATCGAACAAATCAAACATTTATTGTGGAACTAGGATTCCTGGGAGAGCATTCTGATGAAGATCATCAAAGGTAAGTGAATATTTATAATGCTATTTCTGACTTGGTTGACTCCACAACATGGCAGATATGTGTATGGCTTGTTTTGTTGTCTGAATGCCGTACTCAGATTATTGCATGGTTGCTTTTTCGGTAAAGCTTTTTTGAAATCTGACACAGCGGTTGCATTAAGGAGAAGTTTATCTAAAGTTCCATGCATAACAGGTGTATATTTTATCAATGTTTATTATGAGTATTTCTGTACATTGATGTGGCTCTCTGCAAAATCACTGGATGTTTTGGAAGCAAAACATTACTGAACGTAACGCGCCAATGTAAACTGAGATTTTTGGATATAAATATGAACTATATCGAACAAAAAAAAGTCATATGAGTGTCATCTGATGAAGATCATTATAGGTAAGTGATTCATTTTATCTCTATTTCTGCTTTTTGTGACTCCTCTCTTTGTCTGAAAAAAATGGCTGTGTTTTTCTTTGACTAGGTGCAGACCTAACATAATCGTTTGGTGTGCTTTCGTCGTAAAGCCTTTTTGAAATTGGACACTGTGGTGGGATTAACAACAAGTTTATTTTTAAAATGGTGTGAAATACTTCTATATTTGAGGAATTTTCATTGTGAGATTTCTGTTGTTTTGAATTTGGCGCCCTGCACTTTCACTGCCCTGTTAGCGGGATCTAAGTCATAAGAAATGTACTTGTTCTCTAAAAAATAGCATTGTATTTAGTCAAACACAATTTTCTCCATCAGTTTACTAAGACCAGGCAACAAACTGATTGGGCAGCTTTTAGAGCCAGAAAAGGGTGCTTTACTATTTTTAGGTAGTGGAATTACTTAAGCTTCCTTCCATGCCTGTGGACACAAACTCCTTTAGGGCTTTGGTTAAAGATATACCAGATATGGGTGGCAATATAGTCGGCAACCAATCTCAATAGTTTCACATCAAGGTTGTCTGTACATGGTGGTTTATCATTATTGATGGATAACAATAGTTTTTCCACCTCTCACACACTTACTTGACAAAATTCAAAACAGCAATCTTTCTCTTTCATTAATATATCTTTTATACAGTATTATGATAGTTCACTGTTCAATGTTGTCATTTCACTGCTGAGTGTTTCAAGTTACTAGTAAAATAGCCCTTGAACTGATTGGAACTGATTGGAGCTGATGTTGAAAGGTTTTGTTATAAATGACCCATCAACATCAATGAACGATGGAGATGAATTGGGTTTTCTGCCCGTGACATAATTTAAGGTACTAAGTATTTTTTTAAATTGTGTTTTACTTTAATTTATTTTGGTTTGTTAATATCATTTATTGTTAAAATTTCTAAATGGACAGTATGTCAACCAATCAGCTGAGCAGCCTGACTTATTTGCCACCTATTTTGCATAATTTCTTTGAACCATGCAATTTTTTACTCATCATCAATCGAGGGGGCTCTAACAGTTCTCACAGTTCATGTCTTAACAGGTGCATGCTTGTCATGGCATGAATAATTATACAAATACTTCCAGTGTTGCATCTGGATTCACTTCCTCGTACAGATCAGACCAACAATCTTTTTTGATCACCCCTTTTTCGTGATATCCGATTGATAGTTACAGTCTTGTCCCTTCGCTGCAACTCCTATACAAACTCAGGAGAGACGAAGGCAGAGAGCCATGTGTCTTCCAAAACACGACCCTGCCAAGCCGCACTGCTTCTTGAAACATTGCTCGCTTAACCCACAAGCCAGCCACACTAATGTGTCAGATGATTACCCTTCAGCTGGTGACCGAAGTCAGCGTGCATGCGCCCTGCCCACCACAAGGAGTCGCTAGAGCACGATGGGACAAGGACACTCTTCCTGGACACAGCCTGGGATGGAACCACTGGCATTTTTTACATTTTTTATCAAATAATCCTGAGAAATTTTTTTCTACAATATCTTATAATATACCTTAGACCCAAACTTTGGCACCTTGCCTTTCCTTGTCATTGCCACAATGTTATGGTCACTACCGCCAATGGGAACTGATATTGCTTTGGAGGAAACCTCTGCAACATTTGTGAAGATATGATCAGTACAAGTGGATGTCACAGATCCAACACTATCGGTATGCACTATTGTTGGTTGAGTGATACTATTGCAGGCATTAGTCACAGTTAGAAGCTTATTTTTGAAAGGACAGCTAGTTGTGTGTCCATGCACAACTCCATCACCATCATTAAGTTGATGACACAACGGTGGTAGGCCTGATCATCGACAACAATATTTATTTGTGGGGTACTTATATTTGTCCGTTTACATACAACTGTGTAATGGAAGAGTGTTTTTGCATATCCCAATTCCCCCTGAGACACCTGCAGGATCACAGCCAGGGTCACCATTGCTCAAGGGCACAGCAACAGATTTTTCATCTTGTCAGCTCTGGTATTCGAACCAGCAACCTCTCCCTCAACGTCAGCAAGTCAAAAGAGCTGATCGTGGGCTACAGGAAAGGGAGGGGCGAGCACGCCCCCATCTTCATTCCTGGGGCTTTAGTGGATCGGTTCGAGAGCTTTAAGTTCCTCTGTGTTCACATCCCAAGGAGGTTTAAAAGATTTTGCATGGCCCCTCAGATCCTCACAGGGTTCTACAGCTGCAACATTGAGAGTATCTTGACTGGCTGCATCACCTCGCTTGGTATGGCAACTGCACCACCCTGGATCACAAGGTGTTGCAGAAGGTGATGCGGATGGCCCAGTACTTCACTGGGGCTGAGCTCCCTGCCATCCAGAACCTCTATACCAGGCGGTGTAAGAGGAAGGCCTGGAGAACTGTCAAAGATCCCAGCCATGAAAGCCATAGACTGTTCAGTCTGCTACCACATGGCAAGCAGTACCAGAGCGCCAAATCTGGGACCAAAAGGCACCTGAACAGCTGCTACCCCCATAAGACTGCTGAGCAGTTAATCAAATGGCTACCCAGACAACCTGCACTGACCCTTTTTGCACTGACTCTATGCACACTCACTGGACTCTACCCACACACTCACACATACTTACACAGACACTCCAACACACACACACATGCACACGTACACTCACGCACACACACACACACACTTGTGTGTATCACAGGAGGCTGCTGAGGGGAGGACGGCTTATAATAATGGCCACCATATGTTTGATACCATTCCCCTCATTCCTCTCCAGCCATTACCACAAGCCCGTCCTTCTTAAATAAGGTGCCACCAACCTCCTGTGGTGTGTGTGTTTGTGTGTGCATGTCTGTGTGTGCACGTGTGTGTGAGTGGAAACCGTGTGTGAGTGTGTGTGGGAGAGGGGCCCATCTGTTTGGTACTTGAGGGACTCTGGCTGACAAGCTCACACACAAAGACAGGGCCTAAATAAAACAGCAGGGAGAGGCAGAGCTGTCATAGCAGCTAGAGATCACAACTTGATCTCATAGTTTCCCTTCGGGATTTAATGTAATTGGATGAACGTCGAAAAATGTATTCTGCGTGGTTACAGGATAATAATAAAAAGTTTAGTTAATAATTCCGAATGGTTTACTCCAGCAGTACTGTATCATTTCAATCATTTTAGTCAATAAGATTCTTGCTACGTAAGCTTAACTTTCTGAACATTCGAGACGTGTAGTCCACTTGTCATTCCAATCTCCTTTGCATTAGCGTAGCCTCTTCTGTAGCCTGTCAACTATGTGTCTATCTATCCCTGTTCTCTCCTCTCTGCACAGACCATACAAACGCTCCACACCGCGTGGCCGCGGCCACCCTAATCTGGTGGTCCCAGCGCGCACGACCCACGTGGAGTTCCAGGTCTCCGGTAGCCTCTGGAACTGCCGATCTGCGGCCAACAAGGCAGAGTTCATCTCAGCCTATGCCTCCCTCCAGTCCCTCGACTTCTTGGCACTGACGGAAACATGGATCACCACAGATAACACTGCTACTCCTACTGCTCTCTCTTCGTCCGCCCACGTGTTCTCGCACACCCCGAGAGCTTCTGGTCAGCGGGGTGGTGGCACCGGGATCCTCATCTCTCCCAAGTGGTCATTCTCTCTTTCTCCCCTTACCCATCTGTCTATCGCCTCCTTTGAATTCCATGCTGTCACAGTTACCAGCCCTTTCAAGCTTAACATCCTTATCATTTATCGCCCTCCAGGTTCCCTCGGAGAGTTCATCAATGAGCTTGATGCCTTGATAAGCTCCTTTCCTGAGGACGGCTCACCTCTCACAGTCCTGGGCGACTTTAACCTCCCCACATCTACCTTTGACTCATTCCTCTCTGCCTCCTTCTTTCCACTCCTCTCCTCTTTTGACCTCACCCTCTCACCTTCCCCCCTACTCACAAGGCAGGCAATACGCTCGACCTCATCTTTACTAGATGCTGTTCTTCCACTAACCTCATTGCAACTCCCCTCCAAGTCTCCGACCACTACCTTGTATCCTTTTCCCTCTCGCTCTCATCCAACACTTCCCACACTGCCCCTACTCGGATGGTATCGCGCCGTCCCAACCTTCGCTCTCTCTCCCCCGCTACTCTCTCCTCTTCCATCCTATCATCTCTTCCCTCTGCTCATACCTTCTCCAACCTATCTCCTGATTCTGCCTCCTCAACCCTCCTCTCTTCCCTTTCTGCATCCTTTGACTCTCTATGTCCCCTATCCTCCAGGCCGGCTCGGTCCTCCCCTCCCGCTCCGTGGCTCGACGACTCATTGCGAGCTCACAGAACAGGGCTCCGGGCAGCCGAGCGGAAATGGAGGAAAACTCGCCTCCCTGCGGACCTGGCATCCTTTCACTCCCTCCTCTCTACATTTTCCTCCTCTGTCTCTGCTGCTAAAGCCACTTTCTTCCACTCTAAATTCCAAGCGTCTGCCTCTAACCCTAGGAAGCTCTTTGCCACCTTCTCCTCCCTCCTTAATCCTCCTCCCCCTCCTCCCTCTCTGCAGATGACTTCGTCAACCATTTTGAAAAGAAGGTCGACGACATCCGATCCTCGTTTGCTAAGTCAAACGACACCGCTGGTTCTGCTCACACTGCCCTACCCTGTGCTCTGACCTCTTTCTCCCCTCTCTCTCCAGATGAAATCTCGCTTCTTGACGGCCGGCCGCCCAACAACCTGCCCGCTTGACCCTATCCCCTCCTCTCTTCTCCAGACCATTTCCGGAGACCTTCTCCCTTACCTCACCTCGCTCATCAACTCATCCCTGACCGCTGGCTACGTCCCTTCCGTCTTCAAGAGAGCGAGAGTTGCACCCCTTCTGAAAAAACCTACACTCGATCCCTCCGATGTCAACAACTACAGACCAGTATCCCTTCTTTCTTTTCTCTCCAAAACTCTTGAACGTGCCGTCCTTGGCCAGCTCTCCCGCTATCTCTCTCAGAATGACCTTCTTGATCCAAATCAGTCAGGTTTCAAGACTAGTCATTCAACTGAGACTGCTCTTCTCTGTATCACGGAGGCACTCCGCACTGCTAAAGCTAACTCTCTCTCCTCTGCTCTCATCCTTCTAGACCTATCGGCTGCCTTCGATACTGTGAACCATCAGATCCTCCTCTCCACCCTCTCCGAGTTGGGCATCTCCGGCGCGGCCCACGCTTGGATTGCGTCCTACCTGACAGGTCGCTCCTACCAGGTGGCGTGGCGAGAATCTGTCTCCTCGCCACGCGCTCTCACCACTGGTGTCCCCCAGGGCTCTGTTCTAGGCCCTCTCCTATTCTCGCTATACACCAAGTCACTTGGCTCTGTCAAAACCTCACATGGTCTCTCCTATCATTGCTATGCAGACGACACACAATTAATCTTCTCCTTTCCCCCTTCTGATGACCAGGTGGCGAATCGCATCTCTGCATGTCTGGCAGACATATCAGTGTGGATGACGGATCACCACCTCAAGCTGAACCTCGGCAAGACGGAGCTGCTCTTCCTCCCGGGGAAGGACTGCCCGTTCCATGATCTCGCCATCACGGTTGACAACTCCATTGTGTCCTCCTCCCAGAGCGCTAAGAACCTTGGCGTGATCCTGGACAACACCCTGTCATTCTCAACTAACATCAAGGCGGTGGCCCGTTCCTGTAGGTTCATGCTCTACAACATCCGCAGAGTACGACCCTGCCTCACACAGGAAGCGGCGCAGGTCCTAATCCAGGCACTTGTCATCTCCCGTCTGGATTACTGCAACTCGCTGTTGGCTGGGCTCCCTGCCTGTGCCATTAAACCCCTACAACTCATCCAGAACGCCGCAGCCCGTCTGGTGTTCAACCTTCCCAAGTTCTCTCACGTCACTCCGCTCCTCCGCTCTCTCCACTGGCTTCCAGTTGAAGCTCGCATCCGCTACAAGACCATGGTGCTTGCCTACGGAGCTGTGAGGGGAACGGCACCGCAGTACCTCCAGGCTCTGATCAGGCCCTACACCCAAACAAGGGCACTGCGTTCATCCACCTCTGGCCTGCTCGCCTCCCTACCACTGAGGAAGTACAGTTCCCGCTCAGCCCAGTCAAAACTGTTCGCTGCTCTGGCCCCCAATGGTGGAACAAACTCCCGCACGACGCCAGGACAGCGGAGTCAATCACCACCTTCCGGAGACACCTGAAACCCCACCTCTTCAAGGAATACCTAGGATAGGATAAAGTAATCCTTCTCACCCCCCTTAAATGATTTAGATGCACTATTGTAAAGTGGCTGTTCCACTGGATGTCAGAAGGTGAATTCACCAATTTGTAAGTCGCTCTGGATAAGAGCGTCTGCTAAATGACTTAAATGTAATGTAAATGTTTAGGTTACTTTTTTGGTTTGGGGAATGCATAAAACGAAATAATAATTTTTAAAAGTGCTGTTTCCATTTATTATCATCAAGTACTTTCCCTGCTTGCTTAATAACTGCAAACTGCTGTTGTGTAATGGTCTAAGGAGCACCTTCTGCCTCTGAGCGTTGTGAGTTTGAGGCCAGTGCCGTGCCAGCGTTTCTGCATTCCAAGGATGGAATATATTGGCGTCCTCAGTACCTTTTCAAATGTCCGAAATCGACGTGTATTTCTAGTGACCGGCTTGAAAGATCCCTGTAACATCTCACTCAGACCCGGAATTTTGATCTCATCAATCGAACCATAAACTACTATATAACCTGTCTTACACAGGGAGCCCATAGTTGAAAAGATCTCAATCTCTCTATGTTTATATACATAGCTGTATCTGTGTATCTACATAAACAAGTCTATCATGTTCCCAGAGAGAGGGGAAAGAGAGATGGATGACAAGGAGGAAGAGAGAGAAGAGAAAAGGAGAGCAGAAGGCAGAAAAGTCAAGAGAGAGGGGATAGAAGAGAATAAAAAAAGGACACTCAGAGATGAGAGGTTTGTAGAGAAGACAGGAGAGAAAAGGACTGTTCTAGAAGAGAGGGAGAAAAGCAGAGAGAAGATTAGAGGAGAAGAGCGAAAGAGGGAGGAGAGGAGAGGAAAGGATAAGACTGAATTATTATAGCTCCATGAAGATGGACTGGGACTGGGAGTGGCTAGAACATGTAAATGGCAGTTAATGTGGACTCATCTGCTATATTTCAAACGGTTTATAACACACTACAGTGATCAACGGGAAAGCACCGAAAGGACACTAAGAAATCTATGAGATGGCTTACATCTCAATCACTCACACACACACACACACACACACACACACACACACACACACACACACACACACACACACACACACACACACACAGACACACACACACAGACACACACACACACAGACACACACACACACACACACACACACACACACACACACACACACACACACACACACACACACACACACACACACACACACACACACACACACACACACACACACACACACACACACACACACACACACACACACACACACTGCCTCCTAAGAGAGCATGTTAACATGAGCAATCCCTGTCAGATCAATTCTACATGAACTAGTCTCTCTGGAAGGCAGCTCTGATTAGATTTCTTTTCAATGTTTCACAAGGAGTGGAGGAGTAGAGGAGTGGAGGAAACTGCCTGTTATCTCTGAGAGGCAGAGAACCACAGCACACATACACACACACATAGACACACACAAGACGAGAACAAACACACATCTCGTCAGTAAGCATTACAAAAAGGAAAATGGCCTAACCACCCTGTCTAGAATCACAAAGAGCATCCATCACTTTGAGAAAGGTAAACAAAGAGGCTGATACAACACTACCTAACCACTAACTACAACCTAGAGTGCTGCTGTTGTAGTATGTGGTGGTAGATAGAGTAAGGAACCATAAAAGATGGGAGAGACTGTAGTAGACCGTTACACAAACTGACAGAGGAGCGGAGAAACGTAATGGACAAGAGAGAGAAGGAGAGGGGTGCATCAATGATTTATCCTGCCAGCTCATACTAAGAGGGAACAGAACAGAGTGGCACCCTATGTGTCTCTGTTTGCAGAGTTTAAAGGGGCAATCTGCAGTTGCAACATCCATTTTTAGACTTCTAAATGAATGATACATGCTGTATATCCCATCAGTCATTTTATCCATGAGTTTCAGAGTGGTTACATCCCTCAGCTGTTTACTGTTTACCTAATTAGTGGCAGGGTGCCCGCTTGGGTGTTATTTTATCTACGGATTACCCTTTTAAGTTCCTTCAGACGTCAGGGGAGAGTGTGTGTATATATATATGTATATATATATATATATATATATATATGTGTGTGTGTGTGTGTGTGTTTGTTTGTCTGATTTAACTGACAGTTCCCTTCACAGTAAATGTGTTTATCTTCTGCTTCTGGTGTTGGGGCAGATTCTAGACATCTGAGGGCTCCCATAGAGGACTAATGGCTCTATTGTTGGTCGCTGAAGTTGACCGATAATGCATATAATATGTATAATTCATGAAAGGAAACATTGACAGAAACAACTATCACACATGGAAGCTACGGCACAGAAGCTTTCTCAGAGCTCCAGTCATCTGCATCCCAAATGTTACCCTATTGTCTATATAGTGCACTACTTTTGAACCAGCCCCATAGGGCTCTGGTCAAAAGTAGAGCACTACATAGGCTGCCATTTTGGACCCCATCTCTATCCAATAAAATTCATTCATTTTCCCCCTCATCTTTATACCTCCAACTGAACACATAATGAGAGCTGGTCGCACGACCATACTTTATGTGTGAGAAGGCTGTATAGTCCTCTACTTTTGACAAGGCCCATAGGGAACCCCAAAGGGCTCTGGTCAAAAGTAATGCACTTTAAATGGAATAGAGAACCATTCGGGAGGCACATACTATATAGCACGACTGTTCTTCTGAGGTTAGTGGTACTGTAGAGTATAGTGTTAATCAAACCTCGATTGAAGAGCAGCAGAGGCTTTTATTGTCCTCTGTAGCACACATTCTGAACCAGGAGCTTCATTTGAGACAAAAGAAAAAGAGTGAAAGTCTGCGTCCCAAATGTCACCCTTTTCCCTATAAACTGGGCCCTGGTCAAAATTGTTGCACTATTAAGGTAATAGGGTGCAATTTGTGACATATCAGTGAGAAAAAAGAGTGTTAGTTCTTTAATGAGCGAGTGCCAAGAGTGCTCATTCGTTCGTTTGTTCGTTCGCCAGGAGAACACGCTTTGCTCTCATAATATGTATGATAATGAGGTGTGTTGGCGTAGCGACAGACAATGTTCCATCGCCGAGTGAGCGCTGCCAGTTTAAAAATAACGTGCTAATGTACTTTGAGATTATTCTGTATAATGAAAAGCGCTTTACAAATGTAAGAAATTATTATTATTAATGCTACCAGCGCCATCATACTTGTCATACAACTTCCTGGATCAGTCACTAATGTGGCTTCTCAGAAGCGACCAGTCACACCCATGACTCAATCATCTCAGTGTGTGAGACATAGTGTCTATCCTGTGTCTGATTAAGGTCTATGACTGAAATGCCACACAGTTTTTAATGAAGTCATAATAAATTAGATTTTGAACTGGAGAGAGTGTCGCGCCTCTACCTCTGATGTATATATTTAACTTTTCATTCAAGACAGACTGTCTATGAAATAAGTTGGTGGTGGGTGGAAAGATAGTGGTAGAAGAGAGGGATGTGGGCTGAGAGAAGGGAGTTTGAGAGAGTCAGAGAGGAGAGAGAAAGACAGGAAATATGCATGGTTGGAATACAAATAATGGAAA